>NW_024067982.1:0-320452 GCF_009389715.1 Phoenix dactylifera
AGATTTATCATAAATAGTTTCTAAAGTATCCCAGATCTCCTTAGCAGATAAGCATGCAGAAATTTCATTAAACTTCGTTTCATGAATAGCACAATATAATATGTTCATAGCATTAGCATTCAATTGTGCTAAGTCCTTTTCATTAATAGTTTTAGAGAGTGTATGAAGGTCATTTATTATGATTTTCCATAAACAATAGTTTTGTGATTGAATAAAAATGCGCATGCGTGCTTTCCAATATGTGTAGTCTATGCCATTAAACAGTGGAGGCCTATTAATTAACTGTCCTTCTCCTAGAAAACTATCTATTTGAGTTGTCATGATCTTTGGCTCTTGATCGTGAGATCAATAATTAATCTTAGAGCACCTGCTCCGATACCACTTGTTGCCCAGTAGATACAACCCAAGAGGGGGGGTGAATTGGGTCTTTTAAAACTTTTATGCTACTTCTAAAACTTTTTGATTAACTATGCTAAGTTGTATAGATGCACAGTGAAAGTTAAACTTAGCAAGGGTTTGATGTATAGACTTCGACTTGATTAAATATGCTTGCAACTAAAGGATGTGCGGATAAGAATTAAGCAAGCAATTTATCTAAGTAAGTAAGTGTATTAGTTAGACAATAACTAGAGGCATTACAAACACAAAGGACATATAGTGGTTCGGTGCACCCCAGCACCTACATCCACTCCCCAAGACCTCTTGGGAATTTCACTATAATCCTACCGATTACAGCCGATTGTTTTACAAGCTCACAACCCAACTTGTTGTTTTACGAGCGCACAACGAACTCGGTCGGTTTTTCCAGGCTCACCGACTAGAACCTCCCCGATTGTTTTCCCGGGATCACAATCAAACCCTTACACGTTGGTTTTACCCTCGGCTCACCAACAAACCTATCACCGTTGGTTTTCCCTTTGGCTCACCAACAAACCTTAACACCGTTGGTTTTTCTTTGGCTCACCAACAAACCTTAATCCCTTGATTCAATCCCTTGATTGAATCAAGTTACAAGATATTAAAACAAAGTATAAAACAAAACAAAGCTTCTTAAACAAGCAAATATGACAATATAAACAAATAGAGTAAAGAGAAGCCCTCAAACGAGTTTTGAAGATGGAGGAGCTCGGCTTCTTCTTTACTTGATCCTCCTCTGATTTGGCATGAAGTAGAGGATCCCCGAGGCAGCACACGGATGGAGAGGAAGCTTTCGGATTCACTTGGATGCTCTTCTTCTCTCTATTTCGTTTTGGATGGCCCTTTTGTGCTTATGGGAGATTTCCTTTGTAATCTCTTTGAGATCTCTTTCCTAGATGATCTCTCCCACTTCCATGCATTCTCCCCTAGCTCTCTTCTTGTTTTTATAGCTTTAGATGGCGTGGAAACAAGAATATAGCCGTTAGAGACAAGAAAAAGAGCCGTTGGACACAGTCTGCATTTTCTGACAATGTTACCGTTGGGATCGGAGTCGACTCGCGTGATCAGGAGTCGGCTCGCCTGTTGCAGGAGTCGGCTCGTGTTTTACCGGAGACGACTCGGCCACTGTTCCAAATTTGAATTAATTTGCTTGCCTCGACTGGGAGTCGACTCGTCTTAACCTGGAGTCGACTCGCCAACTTCTGGAGCTTGACTTGGCAATTTCGGAGTCGGCTCATCCACTGAAGTCCGTGGATCCAATTTTGAATTTTGTCCTCTCGAGTCGACTCGACTGTCCTGGGAGTCAACTCGAATCTCAGAGCCCGAACTCCCGATCCTCTGTCTTTTGGCTCGTCCAGTCTTGGAGTCGACTCGAACTTTCTTGGAGTCGACTCGGCTCTCAGTTTGCGAAACTTGGTCTTCTGCCTTTTTGATGTGAAGCTGTCTTGGAGTCGACTCGAGCTGTCTGGGAGTCGACTCGAATCTCAGAGGCAGTAACTTGGTTTTCTGTCTGTTGATGGTCGCGGAGTCTCGGAGTCGACTCGTGCAATGCGGGAGTCGACTCGAATCTCAGAGTCCCAAAAACGCTCTCTGACTTTTTCCTTGTGTTCCACTGAGAGTCGCTCTTGCTTTCTTTGGAGTCGACCTACCAACCATCGGAGTCGACTCGCGTTCCACTGGTGTCGACTCGAATCTCAGACCCGAAAACTGCTCTCTGACATTTTTGCCTGTGACTCCTAGGAGTCGACTCATACTTCCCTGGAGTCGACTCGGTAAACATTGGAGTCGACTCGAATTCCTCAGGAGTCGACTCGAAGACTATTCTTTTGAATTTTTTCCTTTGATTTTACTCCTCCAATTTGAATCCTTTGAACTTTAAGCTTGGGCCAATAAATTGTAGCTTTCTTCCAACTTGAGAGCTTTGGAGGCCTTCTTGTGTTCTCCCAACTTGCTATGTTCCTTGCAAAATAAATATCTTTCTCCTTGCAACATAAACATTAGTATCTATACTTCAAGGTTTTGTGATCATCAAAATCAATCTATGAATCAATCTTTGGGTCATCAGAGTCCGTGGACGCTTTGCTGACCTGTGGTGCCTCCCGAGGTCGAGGGAGTTTGGGACTCTACGGTCGACCCTCGGGGCATCCCGACCTTAGTCGAGGGATCGTTCGTCAGGTCGGCGGGTCTGGGCACGCTCTACCGACCTGCGACGCTTCCCGAGGTCGAGGGAGTCTGGTTCTCTACGGTCGACCCTCGGGGCATCCCGGCCTTAGTCGAGGGATCGCTCGCTTCGGGGATCGGGGATCGTCGACCGCTCCCGAGGGTCCACTTTGTGGCGCTCCGGGTGGAGCCATCCTTTCCACCCCTCACGGCTCCTTCCCGAGGTCGAGGGAGTCTGGTTCTCTACGGTCGACCCTCGGGGCATCCCGACCTTAGTCGAGGGATCGTTCGTCAAGTCGGCGGGTCTGGGCACGCTCTACCGACCTGCGACGCTTCCCGAGGTCGAGGGAGTCTGGTTCTCTACGGTCGACCCTCGGGGCATCCCGACCTTAGTCGAGGGATCGCTCGCTTCGGGGATCGGGGATCGTCGACCGCTCCCGGGGGTCCACTTTGTGGCGCCCCGGGTGGAGCCACCCTTTCCACCCCTCACGGCGCCTTCCCGAGGTCGAGGGAGTCTGGTTCTCTACGGTCGACCCTCGGGGCATCCCGACCTTAGTCGAGGGATCGCTCGCTTCGGGGATCGGGGATCGTCGACCGCTCCCGGGGGTCCACTTTGTGGCGCCCCGGGTGGAGCCACCCTTTCCACCCCTCACGGCGCCTTCCTGAGGTCGAGGGAGTCTGGTTCTCTACGGTCGACCCTCGGGGCATCCCGACCTTAGTCGAGGATCGTTCGTCAAGTCGGCGGGTCTGGGCACGCTCTACCGACCTGCGACGCTTCCCGAGGTCGAGGGAGTCTGGTTCTCTACGGTCGACCCTCGGGGCATCCCGACCTTAGTCGAGGGATCGCTCGCTTCGGGGATCGGGGATCGTCGACCGCTCCCGGGGGTCCAATTTGTGGCGCCCCGGGTGGAGCCACCCTTTCCACCCCTCACGGCGCTTTCCCGAGGTCGAGGGAGTCTGGTTCTCTACGGTCGACCCTCGGGGCATCCCGACCTTAGTCGAGGTAGGAGAACGAGCCGAGCTCGTCTGGTCAGAGAGGACCGTGCTCATAGGTGGAAGTTGATGGAGAACGAGCCGAGCTCGTCTGGTCAGAGAGGACCGTGCTCATAGGTGGAAGTTGATGGAGAACGAGCCGAGCTCGTCTGGTCAGAGAGGACCGTACTCATATCTTGACGTCTCGAACATCCCTATAACCGGGGCATCCCGACGTCTCGGGGCATCCCGACGAACCGGGGCATCCTGACCTTAGTCGAGGGAATTTCGCGCCAAGTCGATGCTTCGTCGTCCTGCGATTCTTCTCGAGGTCGAGGGAGTTTGGGACTCTACGGTCGAGCCTCGAGGCATCCCGATTTTGGCCGGGAAATCTGAGGATCACAGACGACCCAATATTAGAAGGGAATTACAGCCATCAAGATAAGAGAATTGTTTGCGAAAAGGAAGCTGAGTCTATTGTCCTGATTGTCTTGAACCCCTAGGGGTTTTACTGGTAGTACATTCGTAGATTCTTGGAGTTCCAGCTTCGCGGGATCAGGGTCCCCTCTAGGAACTTTAATTTATACGCCCCTGATCATTGTACCCGGGCGATTTGATACGGCCCTTCCCAATTTGGGGCGAGCTTTCCTTGCTCAGTCGGTTGAGAAGCCTCGGCTCTCCTGAGGACGAGGTCCCCCACTTTGAAGAGCTTGGGCTTGACTCTAGAGTTGTAGTATTGGGCCGTTCGCTGTTGGTATCTCGCCATGCGGACCCGGGCAACCTCTCTTGTCTCTTCGACGAGGTCCAAGTTGCTCCTGAGCTGGGAAGAATTGGTGTCGGGGTCGTAATGCTCCACCCTTGGAGAAGGCAGGCCGATCTCCAACGGGATGACGGCCTCAGTGCCGTAGGCTAGGTTGAAGGGGGTCTCTCCCGTGGGCAATCGAAACGTGGTCCGGTACGCCCAAAGGATATTGTACAAGTCCTCGACCCACTGTCCTTTGGACCGATCAAGCCTAGCCTTGAGCCCCTGCAAAATAGTGCGGTTAGTTACCTCAGTTTCCCCGTTTGTCTGGAGGTGAGCGACTGAGGTGAAACGGTGATCAATGCCGAGCTCAGAGCAAAATTCCCTGAAATGAACATTGTCAAATTGTCGACCATTGTCAGATATAAGGATACGAGGTAGTCCGAATCTGCAGATGATGGACTTCCACACGAAGTCTCGCATCTTTTGCTCGGTGATCCGGGCGACGGGTTCGGCCTCGACCCATTTGGTGAAGTAGTCGATGGAGACGACCAGGAACTTTCTCTGTCCGGTGGCCAGGGGAAAGGGCCCCAGGATGTCGATCCCCCATTGGGCAAACGGCCAGGGGGCGATGATGGAGGTCAGCAGAGCTGAAGGTCGGCGCTGGACATTGGCGTTTCGTTGGCACCGATCGCACTTCCGGACGAAATCCGTTGCATCCTTCTGGAGTGTGGGCCAATAATATCCTTGTCGCAGGACCTTATGGGCTAATGCCCGACCCCCCAGGAGATTTCCGCAGATCCCTTCATGGACCTCTCGGAGGGCATAGTCCGCCTCGGAGGGGCGGAGGCATCTGAGAAGGGGAGAAGTAAATGATCGCCGGTAGAGTCTATTCTCGTATAAGACATACCGGGGGGCCTGGCGCTTGATTCGGCGAGCTTCCGTCTCGTCGTGAGGTAGGGTTCCGTCCTGAAGGTAGCAGACGAGCCCATCGATCCAGCTTGGCTCGGAGTCGATGCACATGGTGGGCTCGGGTTCCTCCGTGCTGGGGATCCGAAGATACTCGAGCGCTGTTCCCTTGGGAAGCTCGCTCATGCGGGAGGTTGCCAATTTGGATAGCTGGTCTGCCCTGAGGTTTTCCGCTCTGGGGATGTATTGAATATTGAAAGAATTCAGGGCAGATATGAGTTCCCGCACCTTTTGGAGATACTTTTGCATGGATGGCTCTTTAGCTTTGAAGTCTCCTTGGACCTGGTTCACTACCAGCTGGGAGTCCCTGAAGGCCGTCAGGTCTTCCACTTTTAGTTCTTTTGCCAGCTTGAGCCCAGCGATGAGAGCCTCATACTCGGCCTCATTGTTCGAGGCCGGGAATTCGAGGCGCAAAGCTTGCTCTGCCACCACTTCGTCTGGACTGGTGAGGATGAGTCCGGCCCCGCTACCCCCCGAGGTCGAAGACCCGTCCGAGTGCAGGACCCATGGCTGCCTCGGGGCCTCCTCTAAGGATTCGGGTGGCCTCTCGGGGTCGTCCGGAAGGGTGCACTCCACGATGAAGTCGGCGAGTATCTGAGCTTTGATAGCCGGCCTGGGCCGATATTCGAGGTCGAATTCTCCGAGCTCGACCGCCCATTTGGCGATCCTCCCCGCACGATCCGACCTCTGCAGTATTTGCTTCATAGGCTGGTCGGTCAATATAGCTATCGTGTGGGCTTGGAAGTAAGGCCTGAGTCTCCGAGCCGAGATGATGAGAGCGAAGATGGTCTTCTCAAGTTTAGAATATCGGGTCTCAGGATCCCTGAGCCCGGCTGGTGTAATAGACCGGCTTTTGGAGCTTGTCCTCTTCCCGGACGAGGACTGAGCTTACTGCAGCTGGGGAGACAGCCAGATATAAGTAAAGGACCTCGCCTTTTTGGGGCTTGGTGAGCAGCGGGGGAGAGGCCAGAAGGCTCCGAAGCTCTTCAAAGGCCTGCTGGCATTCTTCTGTCCACCGGAAGTCTTTCGGCCGTTTAAGGCTCTTGAAGAAGGGGAGGCATCGCTCGGCTGACCGAGAGACGAACCTTCCCAGGGCGGCAACCCGCCCCGCGAGCCGTTGCACCTCCTTAACTGTCTTTGGAGGCGACATCTCTTGCAGTGCCCGGATTTTCTCCGGGTTGGCTTCAATTCCGCGCTGGGTCACTATGAAACCCAGGAACTTGTCCGAGGTGACCCGAACGCGCACTTCGCCGGATTGAGTTTCATTTGGTACCTTCTGAGTTTGGCGAATGTCTCGTTGAGATCGGCTATGTGGTGCTCCGCCGCTCGGCTCTTTACCAGCATGTCGTCCACATAGACTTCCATGTTCCGGCCGATCTGGTCTTTAAAAATTTGGCTGACCAGTCTCTGATATGTGGCCCCAGCGTTTTTCAGGCCAAAGGGCATCACCTTGTAGCAGTAGGTGCCCTTGTCGGTGATGAAGGCCGTCTTCTCCTCGTCTTCGGGCGCCATTCGGATTTGATTGTACCCTGAAAAGGCGTCCATAAAAGTTAGCAGCTGGTGTCCTGAAGTGGAGTCGACGAGTTGGTCGATGCTCGAAAGGGGGAAGCTGTCTTTCGGGCAGGCCTTGTTCAGGTCGGTATAGTCCACGCACATACGCCACTTTCCGTTGGCCTTCTTTACGAGGACTACGTTGGCGAGCCAGTCCGGGTAGGAGACCTCCCGGATGAAGCCGGCCCCGAGGAGTTTGTCCACCTCCTCAGCCGCAGCTCGTTGTCGTTCCGGGGCGGAGCCTCTTTTCTTCTGCTTTACAGGCCTGCTGGTCGGTCTCACATGGAGTCGGTGGACCATGACCTCAGGGTCAATTCCTGGCACGTCCGCGGGCGACCAGGCGAAGACGTCAGCGTTGTCCCGCAGGAAGCTGACGAGGCAATCCCTCTCGCGGGCGCCGAGGCCGGAGCCGACCTGCACAGTTAGCTCGGGAAAATTTTCTTGTAGTGGGATTTGAATAAGGAGCTCACCGGGCTCTACTTGCTTCTTCCAGAGGGTGTCCCTCGCATCGAGGGTTTCTATGGGCAGCGAAGGGCCCATTGGGTGGTCCGGCGCCTCGGCTGGTCGCTTTTCTGTGTGGGCCGCCATGTAGCATTGCTTGGCGACCAGCTGGTCTCCGCGGACCTCGCCTACTCCTTGGTCGGTGGGGAACCGCATGAGCAAATGGCGAGTTGAAACCACGGCTCGAAGGGCATTTAGCCCTGGGCGCCCAAGGATGGCGTTGTAGACCGAGGGCAGACGGACCACCAGGAGGTCCATCCTCACAGTACTCTCCCGGGGGGCGAGGCCAACTGTGACAAGGAAGCTAGCCTCACCTTCAACCGGGACTGCATCTCCGGTAAACCCAACCAACGGGGCATTGATTCTCCGGAGATGCCCTTCTGTCAATCCCATTTTTTGGTAGGCATGATAATACAAAATGTTGGCTGAGCTTCCATTGTCAACTAGGACACGCTTTACATCAAACCTATTTACAATCATAGAGATGACCACAGCATCATCATGAGGGGTTTCGACCCCTTCTAAGTCCTCGTCCGAGAACGAGATGACTTCATCAGTACGTGGGCGCTTCGGGGGTGCTCCCTGGGCGGCCGTTCCTGCCGAGGCCCGCCCGATCATATTGATGGTGCCGGCGATGGGCCTGTTGTCGCCCGGATTTTCGGTTGGTGCGACATTCTCCGCCGGCCTCCTTTCCTCAGGTCGGTTCCTTACGAACCGGTTGAGTACTCCCCGTCGGATGAGCGCTTCTATCTCATCCCGGAGTTGGTAGCTGTCCCCCGTGTCGTGCCCACGATCTCGGTGGAAGCGGCAATACTTCCTGGGATTCCGGGAGAGTCCCGTGTCTCGCATAGGAGGCGGGGGTCGGAAGAAGTCCCGACCCACGATTTCCATCAGGATTTCGGCCCGGGGAGCGTTGACGGGTGTGTAGTTCTCGTACTTTCCCGGATACGTCCGAGGCCGTGGTGGGGACCTCGGCCGAGGGGGGGTCCTTTGCTGAGATCGCCTCTGCTGTCGGGGCGGACTTCTCAGCCTGGGGAGATTCTTCTCTCGGCGGGGGGATCGGCTCCTTTGTCGGCCACGCTCCTCGCGGCGTTTCTTCTGCTTCTTCGAGGCGGGCTCAATTGCCCCCCGCCTGGATGCAACTGCCCCTCCTCGGCCTTGGCATACTTCCGGGCTCGGGCCAACATTTCAGTGAAGTCGGCCGGGAAACTCTTCTCGATGGAGAAGAAGAATCGGTAGGAGCGAACCCCAGTCTTCAGAGCCGACATAGCTATCGACTGGTCTAGCTCGTTAACCTCCCATGTGGCGGCGGTGAAGCGGTCCAGGTACTCCTTGAGGGACTCTCCCTCTTTCTGTTTGATGTCGAGGAGGGAGTCCGACGTCCGTCGCTGGCGCCGGCTGGCAGCGAAGTTGGTGGCGAACTGCCTGCCGAGCTGCTCAAAAGAGGACACCGTATTCGGCTTCAGCCCAGAAAACCAAAGCCGAGCGGTCCCTCGGAGGGTCGCTGGAAAGGCCTTGCAGAGTATGGCCTCCGAGGACCCTTGCAGGGCCATGAGGGCCCGATAGCTCTCTAGATGGTCGAGAGGGTCAGTCGTCCCGTTGTAGGGTTCCACTTGAGGCATTTTGAACCTCGCGGGAACCGGCTCATCCTCGATCTGGCGGGAGAAGGGGGATTTAGTAGTGAACTCAAAGTCTCCCTCTTGTCTTGCCTTCTTGCTGTGGAGCGCCGCAATCTGGCGCTCCAGATGCTCAACTTTCCGGTCGAGCTCCCCCACTCGTGGAATTGTCGCCGTGGTTTGCGTCGGCTCACGGTAGTCTGGGGCTGACTCCGCCTCAGAAAGCTGGGGCCTCCGGTCGAAGCCTTCTCCCGGTGACTCCCTCTGGGGGGAAGCTCGTTCTTCGTTGTTGGCTCTGGAGGAGCCATGCAGGTTTTGGCTTGGGAAAACCGGGCCGTTGGGGAGACACTCCGGCAGGGCCTGAGCCCGTGGGGGGAGCGTAGGTAAAGCTTCCTCGCGCCGCAGACCCTGAATGGCGGCGGCCAGGGCCTGGACTTGCTGTACCAAGGCGTCAAACTGTTCCGGCTGGACCTGAGGAACCGGGTCCGCCGGAGTTGGAGAATTCTGGACAGAGTGTCCAGGACTTTGCGGGGGACGCCGGGAGGCGTTAGAGGCTCCCTTACTTCTCAACTTCATGACTGCTACTCGGGCCCTTCCTTTAGCGCCAACTGTTGCTGGAAATTGGACCCGGGGGCAATCGTCAGTCGAGGAGAGGGAGCGGCGAGTTCTCACGGTGGGGCGGCGGTCCGTCGGCGGGCGGCGTCCCCCGTCTGGGGCGGTCGGAGAGAAGGGACGGCTGGTCCACGCGGCGAGGCGACGATCCGTCAGCTGGCGGCGTCCTCCGTCTGGGTGCCTGCACACGAGCCGGTGGCCGGGTTTTCCGGCGCCGGCCCTCCGACGCTCAAGTCAGGGAGGGGGCAAATAGTGTAGAAAGGAGATAAACAGTGTCAGTAGAGTGCATCCATCTTCCAACCCCCTCCTGAGAGGCCAAGGCTCCCTTTTATAGGCGGGGGTCGGCCTACCTGCGATGTAACAAGGCGAAGCCGTAGTACGGCTCGGCATGTCGTTCGGGTCGGCACACGGTCAGGCGGATCATTGCACTGATGTCGGCGGTGAGGGCGTCGTACAGCCCGAACTAGCACGCTATCAGGCGAATTATTGCATTGGTGTCGGCGGTGAGGGCGTCGTACAGCCCGAACTAGCACGCTATCAGGCGAATTATTGCATTGGTGTCGGAGGTATGGCCGAGATCGGAGACTTATCATGGTTGACTAGACCCTGCTGGGCTGATTCGCCGTGGAGAGCTGAGAGTCCGTAGATGACAGGAGCCATGCGCATTTATTGTGGAGTAAGCCGGAGATCTGCATTTATTGTGGAGTAAGCCGGAGATCCGCATTTATAAGCCGGAGATCCGCATTTATTGTGGAGTAAGCCGGAGATCCGCATTTATTGTGGAGTAAGCCGGAGATCCGCATTTATTGTGGAGTAAGCCGGAGAGTTACAGCGACCATGCGCAATAAATGCCAGAGGGGCGTCAGGGCATGGTCCTCGGCCAGACCTCAGAGGCACACGGCCGTAGTAGGTGGCTGACAAAAGTAGACCTCGAACATCGGGGTTTTTCTTAGGTCGGAGGTCTCGAGGTCGGTCGTCTTGAGGTCGGGCGCTCCGAAGTCGGACGCCGACTTCGGCCGTCCGGGGTCGGAAGTTGTACGGCTTCTTAGGGGCATTTATGTCATTTGGAAAAAATCCTATTCCCCCCAACACTCTCATTTATATGTTTATTGTTTTTGGGTTCTAATGTTTCTTTGTTCAGCCTTTCATTTTCTTTAGTTAAGGTATTATTCTTTTGTACCAAGATTTGGTTGCTTATTTTAAGTTCTGCATTCTCTTTGATAAGAACATCTTTATCCTTAACTAATGAATCATACTTACGGAGATGAGTTTGGTTAGTTACTTTTAGTTCTTTGTTTTTAACGTTTATTGTTTTGTATTCATCCATTAATTCATTGAAAGCATCATATAGTTCATCGAAAGTAAAATCTAAATGTGGTGCGGATGTTACCTCATTGTCATTGGCCATGAAGCAGAAATTGGCCTTTTCTTCTAGTTCCTCATCCGATGATGACGATGATGCGTCGGAGTCCGATAGGGTGGTGACAAGAGCTTTCTTCTTCTTGTACTTGCTCCCCTTCTTCAGTAGGGGACACTCAGCTCTGATGTGCCCCGGCTTCTTGCACTCATAACACCCAATCCCCTCATTTTCTCTTTCCTTACCTTTATCCTTGCGATAGGAATTTGAGGGGCCTCTCCTTTGATGAAAGGTCTTCTTTTGGTTGATGAATTTTCTGAACTTGCGCACGAGAAGAGCCTCATCATCATCTCCCTCATGATCCTCTTCTTCACTGCTGCTACTGCAAGACAAGTCTTTATTAGTTGAAGTAGATTTAAGAGCTATTACCTTTTTCTTATGGGAGGACTCTTCTTCGTTGTGTTGCTTCATGGTTAGCTCGTGCGTCATTAGAGATCCAAGAAGCTCCTCAAGAGGAAGCTTGTTCAAATCCTTTGCTTCTTGGATTGCCGTCACTTTGGCTTCCCATGACCTTGGTAAGCAGCGAAGAATCTTCCTGACAAGATCATTGTTAGTATAGTTTTTGCCAAGGCTTTTTATGCCATTAACAATGTCAGTAAATCTAGTGAACATGCATGTGATTGTTTCATTAGAATCCATCTTAAATAGTTCATACTTATGAACCAATATATTTATTTTGGATTCTTTGACTTGATTTGTGCCCTCATGGGTCACTTCAAGTCTATTCCAAATCTCTTTTGCAGAATTGCAAGTAGAGACTCTATTGAATTCATTCCTATCTAGTGCACAATAGAGCACATTCATTGCTTTGGCATTGAGTTGTGCCTTCCTAAAGTCATGGTCATCCCAATCCTTTTCTAGTTTGGGTACTGTGACACCCTCTACATGGATGGATGGGATGTATGGTCCATTCAATATGATGGTCCACATCTCATAATCTTGGGCTTGGATAAATATCCTCATCCTAGCCTTCCAATATGAGTAGTCGGATCCATTAAAGAATGGGGGTCTTTGGGTGGACTGACCCTCGATGTGGGAAGATCCAAATGGGGTTGTCATTTTGATCTTTGACTCTTAGGGTAGAAGAGTTTAGGCTCTGATACCACTTGTTGCCCAGATAGACAACCCAAGAGGGGGGGTGAATTGGGTTTTTAAAATAATTTGCAACTAAAATATTTGTGGAAGACTAATTAAGACTTTAGCAAGATGATTAGTTAGTTGCTATGTGCTGTGAGTGAGATGAGAGTAAGAGAAAGGAACAAACAATCACAAACACAAGGTTTTTATAGTGGTTCGGAGCTAACCCTTGCTCCTACGTCCACTCCCCAAGTCTCACTTGGGAATTCACTATAACCCCCTGGATTACAGTCGGTTGTTTTACAAGCTCACAACCAAACTTGTTGTTTTACGAGCTCACAACGAACTCGGTCGGTTTTTCCTGGCTCACCGACTAGAACCACCCCGATTGTTTTTCCGGGATCACAATCGAACCCTTACACGTTGGTTTTAACCTAGGCTCACCAACCAACCTCTACACCCTTGATTCAATCCCCCGATTGAACCAAGCTAAGACAATATGCTAATAATGAGGACAAACAGAAAAACAGAGCTTCTTAAAAGCAAATATACAACAATATTAATAAAGCAAGGTTAAGAGCCCTCAAACGCGTTTAAGTTGGAGAAGAGAAAGGGCTTCTTGAACTTTGGGTCTCCTCTTGAAATTCTGGACGACTTGAAGGCAGGAGGAGATCTCTTTCAATGTTGGAAAGATGTGGTTGGAAGGAGTTAATGGCGCTCTTCCCTCTTTTCGTTGAAAAACCACTTGCAGAGAATGAATGCTTGATCTTTTTGAATGGAATGGTAGTTCTCTGCCTTGCTACAGTCCTCTGTGGCTATTTAACCCATCCCCCACGGAAACTAGCCGTTAGACACCTTTTTCTGCCCGTTCTGCACACTCTGCACAACCTGACAATATGTCCGTTGGGGGTCGGAGTCGACTCGCGCGATCTGGAGTCGACTCGGCTGTAGCGGGAGTCGACTCATGCTTTTCTGGAGTCGGCTCGGCAACTGTTCCGGATTTGAATTAAAGTGACCTCCTCGACTGGGAGTCGACTCGACTTAACCTGGAGTCGACTCGCCAACTTCTGGAGCTGACTTGGCATTCTCGGAGTCGGCTCATCCCATGAAGTTCATGGAGCTAATTTTCAACTTGGCCCACTCGAGTCGACTCGACAGTTCTGGGAGTCGACTCGGCGCTCAGAGCCCGAACTCCCGATCTTCTGTCATTCGCCTCGTCCAGTCTTGGAGTCGACTCGGACTGTTCCGGAGTCGACTCGGCTCTCAGTTTCCGAAACATACCCTTCTGCCTTGGAGTCGACTCGAGCTGTCTGGGAGTCGACTCGGCTCTCAGAGACAATAATTTGGTCTTCTGTCTTTTTGGGATCGCGCTGTCTCGGAGTCGACTCGCGCATTGCGGGAGTCGACTCGAATCTCAGAGTCCGAAAACTGCTCTCTGACTTTTGCCTTGTGAACCACTGAGAGTCGACTCTCGCTTTCTTTGGAGTCGACCTGCCAACCATCGGAGTCGACTCGCGTTCCACAGGAGTCGACTCGAATCTCAGGGTCGAAAATCGCTCTCTGACTTTTCTGTATGTAACTCCTTGGAGTCGACTCATATTACTCCGGAGTCGACTCGGTAAGCATCGGAGTCGACTCGCGCACTTCAGGAGTCGACTCGCTGACAGGTTTTGAGTTGATGCTTTCTGTTCGTCTGTCTGTTCTCAGTCGGAGTCGACTCGTAATGATCCGGAGTCGACTCGAGCCCGTGCCAGTGATTCTGATACGCTTGGAGTCGACTCGTAATATTCTGGAGTCGACTCGAGTCTCAGACTTTGGTTCAAACTGACTTCTTAACTTATCCAAACTATCTTGAACCAAATCTAGAGACACTTAGACAAGATTTTCACTAAAACACTCAATTGAATTCATTAGTAAACAAAAGATATACTCAAATGCTTTGAGCTCATCAAAATCAAATAGGGTTTTAATCAATCACTCCACAAGTGGGCTCGGGGTCCCGACTTCTTCGGGAATCCCATCCACTTCTGGGGTTGCGAGCTCTTCCGAGGCCGGGCCCTCGTCTGGGGCGCCAACCTCTGTTGGGGTCGAGCCCGCTCCCTCTGAGTCCGAGAGGAGGCTATTCCAGCCTGAGTGTTGTCTGTTCGAGGACGACATGGCCCTTGAGTCTGGCGACGTCGCTCGTGAGCTCGTTCGCTGTGCCATACTTCCATTCGATCGAGCTCGGATGGAGGGGCAGGACTTTGACGAATTCGCCAATCAAGCCTATTCTGCCAGCATTATGGTGAGTAACGTAACCCTCCCACTTTTCATTCTTTTTCTTTCAAGTGCTCGACCTTGGCTGATATTTTATCTTCTGTGTCAGTTCCTCCACTTAGTCGACATGCTAGTGCATGTCATGCTTGACTACCGGGGGCAGATTAGGGTACTCCGGCCAAGGATGGAGCACCCTATGTACCGAAGGCAGAAGTTCGAGGTTCGAGCAACGGCCGCCGAGCAACAGCGGCAGGAGGCCGAAGAGCGGGCGACGACTGCCGAGCAGTGGCAGCGCGAGGCCGAGGAGAGGGCGACGGCTGCCGAGCTGCGGCAGCAGGAGGCCGAGAAGAAGGCAAGGGCAACCAAAGTTCTGATCGAAGCTGGGCTCGTCCAGATCCATGACATGGAGGTCGAGCATGCCCGGGCTTGTTCGGCTGCCGAGGGTCGTATTTCTAAGCTTGAAGCTGCACTAGGCGGCTAAAGGCATGAAGCTGAGGTTATGAGGCTAAGGGCCGAGCGGCTTGAAAGGCTCATGGAGGAGCAAGTTCGGGAGGCCGCCAGAACTTCCGCCAGTCCGAGGAATATGTGAACGAGCTGGTGGAGGGGACAACTGACGCTTTGATCCAGGGCTTTGAAAACTGTCGGGATCAGGCTCAGCGACTTTGCCCGGAAGTTGATCTCAGCGGCCTTCGTCCAAATCTACGTGGGGCTGCCGAGGAAGTGATTTCGGCAGAGGCCAGTGAGCCAACCGAGGCATGCGAGCTTGTCCCCGATGCTACGGATGAAGATGTCGCAAGAGCTACTTCCGAGGTCGGAACTGGAGCCGATCTCGAAGTCGCCGCTGGAAGCGAGGCTGCTACTGAAGTCAAGCTCGAGGCTGCCCAAGACACCTGAGCTTTGTCCTTTTGTACCCATTTTTTTTTCTTTTTTGTGTATTCCATCCGGCCTCAAGGTCGGTTTCTTTTGTATTCGGTCTTCGACCTTTAATTATGAATAGATCATACATCTTTGGCATTTCATGTTTTTGAAATTTGGCCAAGTACTTGGGTTTGCCTTGCTTCACGCCTTGTGTCGAATCACTGTGCTCGGCTAACAGAACCCAAACTATATAATAGGGGCGCTAACTTAGTTTTTTCACTGCCAGGTAACTTTGGCCAAGTTACTACGCTCGGCCCTTACTCTTGACTTAGTCATAACCTTGGTGACGAGCTATCTGCACCCGAGCTTGCCCACTGGGGCACTTTGGGCACCCATGTCGAGAATTAGGCCTGCTTCGGACCCTCCTATAAGAATCGAGATCAGGGTCCTTTCACTTCTACACCACAGTGTGCCAGAGGACCTTTTAGGTAGGGGGTCGTTATAAGATTTCTTGCCTTGTAGATTTCCGTAGGCTTTAATCGGGGTGCTTGATCTATGGTTAGGTCACCCTCGAATATTTTTCTTGAGGTCGAGGGAGTCTTGTTGACTTGCAGCCGTTACAGCAGGGCGCCCGAGCTTGGGCTCGAGACGTCCTTCCCTTCGATCAATAGGGCCTCTTCAGCTCTTAGTACCTACGGTCGTAGGAGCTCTTTGGCTTGCGATCGACACCATATAGGGCGCCCCAAACTTAGGTCGAGATGCGTTGTCGAGGAATACTTGGTGCCCCAAGCTCAGGTCGGGGCACGTTGTCGGAGAATAGTTGGCGCCCTGAGCTCGGGTCAGGGTGCATTGTCGTGGATCGGCGCCCCAAACTTGGCTGGGGCGTGTCATCATAGGTGGGCTTCTTCGGCTCTTAGTTGATTTTACAGGATGCCTCCACTCAGATCAGGGCGTCTGTGTTGATGGGCCTCTTCGGCTCTTAGTTGATTTTGCTGGACGCCCCCACTCAGATCAGGGCGTCTGTGTTGATGGGCCTCTTCGGCTCTTAGTTGATTTTGTAGGACACCCCCACTCAGATCAGGGCGCCTGTTTTGATAGGCCTCTTTGGCTCTTAGATGATTTTGCAGGACACCCCCTCTCAGATCAGGACGCCTATGTTGATGGGCCTCTTCGGCTCTTAGTTGATTTTGCAGAATGCCACCACTCAGATCAGGGCACCTGTGTTGATGGGCCTCTTCAGCTCTTAGTTGATTTTGCAGGACACCCCTACTCAGATCGAGGCACCTGTGTTGATGGGCCTCTTTGGCTCTTAGTTGAAGTCATCGTATATCATCGAAATAGCATCGAATGTCATCGAAATAGCATCAAATGTCGTCAAAATAGTCCTGCGGTCGTGGGAGTTCCTTGGCTCACGATCAACACAAACCAGGACGCCCCGAACTCAGGTCGGGGCGCATCGTCGAAGATATTTGACACCCCGAGCTTGAGTCAGGGCGTGTTTGTCGATAAAATTTGGCACTGTTATATCGTAGTTGTGGGCTCATGCCATAAAAACAACCAAGTTGTGTCGAATCTGTTAAGGGATCTCAGAGACACACACATTTTTTAAGGTTTGAAAGATAATTTTTATTGATAATATACTTTTGAGATCAGAGTTCTAACCTGGAGGAGCTAAAGTCCCATCCAGAGGTGGCAGCTTATGGGCCCCGGGCTGCTAGACCCGGGTTGGTGGGGATGGGGCCTTCGCCACTACCCCCCGAGGTCAAGGAGTTGCCAGAACATGGGATACATGGCTATGTGTTGACCCCCTAATGGATTTTGATGAATACAAAACACTAGAGTATAATTCTATTTATCTTAACAATGTAATTGAGAAATTCATGTGTTTTATTAAGAATATTGTTAAGAAATGTCTAGGCAAGTTCCCATAATTTTTATGAATTTATTGAAGAATTTTTTTTGAGATGAAAGAAAAAGTTCAGGGACAGCCGAGACGTCTCCTGATAGTCTCAGAGACGTCTCTGGCACAAACAGGAAGAACTGGCACGTCTGGAGACGTCCCCGGCACCTGCCGAGTCGTCCCCGCGATAGCGGAGTCGACTCTCTCAGTAGCGGAGTCGACTCTCTCAGTGGCGGCAGAAAGGCAGTTTTCAAGAGACATGCGCGAGACGTCCCCACCATACGCGGAGTCGTCCCCGCAAGTAAAAAGCAGATCTCCGGAGTCGTCCCCTAGATAGCGGAGACGGCTCTCTTAGGGTTTTCCAGAGAATGATTTTTTCGGTGATAAGGCAGCGGAGACGTCCCCTGAAAGAGCGGAGTCGACTCTCTCAGGGAATTCCAGAAGACATGTTTTTCTGAGATAAAGAAGCGGAGTCGTCCCCGAGGGAGCGGAGTCGTCCCCATTCAAAAAGTGCAAACAAGCCGAGACATCCCCGTAAAGTGCAGAGACGACCCTCTCAGCAAATCAGAAAGGCAAGGATTCAAACGGTACAATTCCAGAGTCGTCCCCGTAAAGAGCCGAGTCGTCCCCAGACAACGTAAAAAGTAAAATCTTGTAGCCGAGACGTCTCTCGTTGAAGCGGAGACGTCCCCGGAACGCTTGGGACGCGACTGACAACTTTTCAGGTTTGGTTTGAATTTCAAATCTCCTTCACTTTATCTCTAACGGCTATATTTGCTTTTTGGGCTATAAAAGGGACCTCTTAAGTGCTTCTAAACAACTCTTCACCAACCCAAAGCAAAATCATTCAAGAGAGAAGAAAGAAAAACAGGTTCAAGGGAGTTAGTGCATTCAAGTGAAGAAATCAAGTGCTTTCAAGCTTCCCAAGTGATTTCAAGCTCAACTACTCTCTTCCGCTCGTGCATTCAAAGCTCACACTCAAACTTACGCGATCCACATCGGAAGAATCACCATTTCCCACGCTTCCAACGGCAAAAGGATTCTTCCGGGTTCTATTGTTCATCATTGTCTTATTTGCTTATTTAGAGCTTTTTTAATCCTTTGTAAAATCTTCTATTGTGGTGCTTGTTCCAGTCAAGGGACTTGGAACAAGGGAAAGGCGTCCCAAGCCTAAGTGTAATTGGGGGTTTTAGGGTTTGTTGTTAGCCCGGTGTAAAACAACGAGTTGGGTAGTGAACTCGCAAAACTACCGTACTGTAATCGTGGATTATAGTGGAAATTCCCAACGGTGCTTTGGGGAGTGGATGTAGGAGCGGTGGAGGCTCCGAACCACTATAAAAGCTTGTGTTTGCGATTGCTTGTCTTTATAGCTTTATTTTTGTTTAGCTCATACATTTGTGAGTTCTATTTTTAAACAGTCAAAAGTTTTTAAAACACCCAATTCACCCCCCTCTTGGGTGACCATCTCTGGGCAACAAGTGGTATCAGAGCGGGTGCTCTGTGTATCTCTTAAAAGACCTAACCGTCTTAGCCAAAGATCTAGATGGCAACACCCTTTAACAATGTTCCTGCCGAGGGGCAAGCAACCAATAGACCTCCACTCTTCAATGGGACAAATTATACCTATTGGAAGACTAGAATGAGAATCTTCATTCAAGCACAAGACTATGCCTTGTGGAGGGTTATAGTCAAGGGACCACAAGAACCATCACACGTAGTTAATGGCATTCGAGTTCCCAAACCTGAGGAGGATTGGGATGAGAATGATGATAGGATGGCTCAACTCAATTCTAGAGCCATGAACTCATTATTTTGTTCTTTAGATGTAAATGAGTTCAATAGAGTCTCTACATGTAGTTCCGCTAAGGAAATATGGGATAGGCTTGAAGTTACCCACGAGGGTACAAATCAAGTCAAAGAGTCCAAAGTGAACATTCTAGTTCACAAATATGAGTTGTTTAAGATGGAACCCAATGAAACCATCACATGCATGTTTACACGCTTTACCGATATAATTAATGGTCTAAAGAGTTTGGGTAAATCTTATACTAACCCGGAGCTTGTGAGTAAAATTCTCAGGTCTTTGCCAAAAGCATGGGAAGCAAAGGTCACGGCGATCGTAGAAGCCAAAGACCTCAACACCTTGGGGCTAGAACAACTTTTGGGCTCATTAATGACGCATGAGCTCACGATGAAGCAACATGAAGATGATTTGCCAAAGAAGAAGACAATTGCACTCAAGGCTGCTTCGAGTGCGTGTGAAGAAGAAAGTAGTGAGAGTGAGGAAGAAAGTGAGGACGAGGACTTGGGTTTGATAGTTAGAAAGTTTAAAAAATTCATGAAGAAAAAGAAACCCTTCCCTAAGAAAAAGTTTGGAGGGAGAAATGATTGGGAAAAAGAAAAAGAAAAAGAAAGAGACCCAATCATATGCTATGACTGCAAGAGACCGGGACACATTCGTTCCGAATGCCCTCAACAAAAGAAGTATTTTGGAAAGAAGAAGAAGAAGGCATTGAAGGCAACATGGGATGATAGTGACACATTATCCTTCGAGGAAGAGAAGGAAGAGACCGCCAATTTATGCTTCATGGCGTTCGAAGACGACGAGATATGTCAAAACTCAACTATAAATTTTACTTTAGAAGAATTATATGAAGCTTTTCAAGAACTTATGGGTGATTGTAGTATGTTAGGAGCAAAAAATAAAGAATTAAAAGCCTCCAATCAAAAACTGAAAGGAAGATATTGAAAACCTATTAATTGAAAAGGAGAGCGTTAAAAATATTAACACTACTAACCTAGAAATCAAAAATTCAAAACTTAGCATTGAAAATGAAAAGGCAAAAACACTAATTAAGGAATTAAATCTAAAAATAAAATCCCTACTCGATAAGAATACCTCACTTGCACAAAATGTTGAATCTCTTAAAAAAGATAAGGAAGAACTAGTTAAAGAAAATTTGAATCTTAAGAATGAGGTACATAAGTACAAACCAATTGTTGAAAGATTCACACAAAGCTCTGAAAAATTAAATCTTATTCTTTCAAATCAAAGAGCTATTTTCAATAAAGCCGAATTGGGATATAAAACTAACAAACAACAAAAATATCTAAAGAATTTCTTTGTAAAAGCAAAAAATGTAAAAACTGAAAAACCTACATGCTTTCATTGTGGAAAGAACGGACATAAAGCCTACTCTTGTATTCAAAGAAAGATCCAAACTAACAAGAGTACATTTGTGAAAGCTAAAAACATAACTAAAGTATGGGTGCCTAAGGGAACCAACCACACTAACCAAGAAGGACCCAAGAAAACTTGGGTACCTAAGAGCTTCACATGATCATTTTGCAGGTATGCCTTGCAGCCGGAAATAAAAAGAGAATGTGGTATCTTGATAGTGGTTGCTCAAGGCATATGACCGGTGACAAGAGTCTCTTCGTCACCTTGGAATCAAAAGAAGGAGGATTAGTCACTTTTGGAGATAATGCTAAAGGCCGAATCATTGGTGTTGGTAAAATCTCCATATCACCCTCCTCATTTATTGATAATGTATTGTTAGTTAACGGGCTAAAACATAACTTATTAAGTATAAGTCAATTTTGTGACAAGGGCTTTAAAGTGTCATTTGAATCATCACTATGCATAATTAGTAGTCCAATTGACAATGAGATCATACTCACAGGACATAGGCATGGAAATGTTTACATGGTAGATCTTGATGATCTCACCATGAAGGATGGCCAATGTCTTGTAGCCATGAATCCCAAAGTCAATGAAATTAGTTGGTTATGGCATCGTAGGTTAGGGCATGCTAGCATGGATCTAATCTCTAAATTAATTACAAAGGATCTAGTTAAAGGACTACCAAAAATAGACTTTGAAAAGAATAAAATTTGTGCTGCATGTCAATTAGGGAAACAAACAAGAAACTCTTTCAAGTCTAAGAACATAGTCTCAACAACAAAACCCTTGGAACTAATTCACATGGACTTATTTGGACCCACTAGAACTGCTAGTCTAGGGGGTAAGAAATTTGGTCTTGTAATTGTTGATGATTTTTCACGTTTTACATGGGTTTTATTTCTTACACATAAAGATGAGTCCTTTCTCGCTTTTATCAAGTTTCATAATAGGGTTTCAAATGAACTCAATCTTAAACTAAAAGCAATTAGGAGTGATCATGGTACCGAGTTTGAAAATCAGTATTTTGAAAAATTTTGTGAAGAAAATGGTATCAATCACAACTTCTCGGCACCTAGGACACCCCAACAAAATGGGGTGGTAGAAAGAAAGAATCGCACACTAGCAGATATGGCTCGTACCATGTTGTGCGAATCGGATCTACCAAAGTATTTTTGGGCTGAAGCAATAAATACTTCATGTCATATTTTGAATCGTGCTTTAGTTAGATCCATCTTGAAGAAAACACCTTATGAGCTAATAAAAGGTAAGAAACCAAATATAAGCTATTTTCATGTTTTCGGTTGTCGATGCTTTATTTTAAATAATGGAAAGGACAATCTAAGCAAATTTAGTGCTAAATCAGATGAGGGGATCTTCTTAGGTTATTCCTCATCTAGTAGAGCATACAGGGTCTTCAACAAGAGAACTCTCGTTGTTGAAGAATCCATTCATGTTGTTTTTGATGAAGCTAATGGAGATTCTTCTAGAAAAGAAGAAGATGGTGATGCAGGTATACTTGAAGACCGAATGAAGGAATTCTCCATTCAAGACAAACAACATGAGGATGAGATCAAAGAAGATACAAATCAGCAAGGTGAAGAAGATCAACCTCCATCAAGAAATCAAGATCTTCCTAAGGAATGGAGGTATGCACATGGTCATCCAAAGGATCTAATCCTTGGTGATCCTTCACAAGGTATAAGAACTAGATCCTCTCTAAGAAATACTAGTAATTATCTTGCTTTCGTTTCACAAATAGAGCCTAAATCACTAGAAGAAGCTGAAAAAGATGATAATTGGATGAATGCTATGCAAGAGAAATTAAACCAATTTGAAAGAAATGAAGTTTGGACTTTAATGAAAAGACCCCCTAATGTTTCAATTATAGGCACCAAGTGGGTGTATAGAAATAAACTAGATGAAGATGGAATAGTAATAAGAAACAAAGCTAGGCTAGTGGCCAAAGGATATAATCAGAAGGAAGGAATAGATTTTGATGAAACTTTTGCTCCTGTTGCTAGGTTAGAGGCTATTAGACTACTTTTGGCATATGCATGCTTCATGGATTTTAAACTCTATCAAATGGATGTAAAAAGTGCTTTTTTAAATGGCCACATAATGGAGGAAGTTTATGTAAGGACAACCTCCAGGTTTTGAAAATCACTTACATCCAGATTATGTGTATAAATTGCATAAAGCATTGTATGGACTTAAGCAAGCCCCTAGGGCATGGTATGAAAGATTAAGTAATTTCCTAATTGAAAACAAATTTAAGAGAGGAAATGTAGACAAAACCCTCTTTATTAAAAGAAAAGGAAAATGACTTATTGCTTGTACAAATTTATGTGGATGATATAATTTTTGGTGCTACTAATGATAGTCTTTGTCAAGAGTTTGCCAAGCTTATGCAGGGAGAATTTGAAATGAGCATGATGGGTGAGCTCAACTTCTTCCTTGGGCTACAAATAAAACAATCAGAGGAAGGCATCTTCATCAGTCAGTCCAAATACATCAAGGAAATGTTGGAAAAATTCAAGATGAAGGATGCAAAGGAAATCAGCACACCCATGGGCTCAAGTTGCAAGCTTGACAAAGATGAAAAAGGTAAAAGTATAGACTGCAAATTGTACAGAGGTATGATAGGCTCTCTACTTTACCTTACTGCTAGTAGACCAGATATATTATTCAGTGTTTGTATGTGTGCTAGATACCAAGCATGTCCTAAGGAATCACACTTGCAAGCTGTTAAAAGAATTTTTAGATATCTAGTAGGGACATCTAATGTAGGCTTATGGTATTCTAAACAATCTGACATAAATTTAATTGCTTATTCCGATGCTGATTTTGCCGGGTGCAAACTCGACAGAAAAAGCACAAGTGGCACATGTCAATTTTTGGGTGCTAATTTGGTTTCTTGGTTTAGCAAGAAACAAAATTCAGTTGCCTTGTCCACAGCTGAGGCTGAGTACATAGCAGCTGGAAGCTGTTGTGCCCAAGTTCTTTGGATTAAGCAACAACTTGAAGACTTCGGTATCAAAATGGATAATATACCAATTAAGTGTGATAATACAAGTGCAATTAATTTAACAAAAAATCCTGTTCAACACTCTAAGTCAAAGCATATAGAGATTAGGCATCATTTTATTAGGGATCATGTGCTGAAAAATGATGTGATGATTGAATATGTATGCACTGAAAATCAATTGGCCGATATCTTTACAAAGCCCCTTTGTAAAGATAGATTCAACTTCTTAAGGAATGCTTTGAGCTTGTATGATCCTAGTAAATGAATTGAACTTGTATTGCATTGCTTTGCTACTCAAACTAGTAATCCACCTCAAAGTAAACATAAGTGAAAACATGAATTCATCTAAGCTAAATGACGAATTGTTTGACTTTCCGGAGGATGGTTACCCTCCCTTGGACTCTTCATGGAGATATTTTCAGAGCCTATTTCATAGGTATTCGAAATTTGGTCAAACATTCCTCATTTCAATATTAATAATTCAAAAATCATTATCAAATTATTATAGGATGTATTATTAAGGGGGAGGATCACAAACAAATTCACTCTGAGTTTGTCAAAAGAGATCATGTTGATTAGGATGATTAAAACAAAAATTGGGAAAAGATAGAACTCAGTCTGAAATTTTTCAGTGCCGGAGACGTCTCTGGCAAATCGCAGAGACGTCCCCTCAGGCGAGACGTCTCGCCTTAGTCGCGGAGACGTCTCGGGGACCGAACTAGGGTTTTTAAAATAAGTGAAACAGCTCGAGCCGACCCGAGCTATCTTCTCTCATTCCCGACCAAACCAAAAACCCTAGCCTCCGCTTGTTCTCCATCACAAACCCTAGCCTCCTTCTCCACATTTCCTTAGGATTTCCACTCAATGGCACCCAAAAGAGCTAGGACGACCCGTGGAAGGCGACCTAGGGCAGCGGCCGACGGTGAGGAACGGAGGGAAGAACCTTCCGCGCCGTCTCCTCCGGTTGCTCCGCCAACCACAACCATCTCCTGTGCAAATCGCACAGTCACGACCGGTAGGTATATAGATTTTTCATTTTTAGATAATGAGGGGTTCTCTATTGGAGAGAGACTCCGAGCCCAAGGGTGGGAGCACCTTTGTACCCTTAATACCTCGACCTACCCCGGCCTAGTTAGAGAACTTTTTAGCAATATGGCCTTAGGGGACCTAGGGTACACTGCATATGTCCGGGGGACATTAGTAGAAATCAATGAGGATGTCCTATCCACTGTTTTACAAATCCCTAAGGACGGTGAGGCTCCAACCTCACATCCCCAAAGGGAAATAGCCCTAAATTTAATTTTAGGAAGAGAGGACTGCGGCCCTCTTGATGTTGTCAATTCCCAAGACCTAAATGCAGAGATGAGATTACTTCTAAGTATTGTCAACAGGGTCTTGTTTCCTAAAACCGGCCGCTTCGATTTTGTTTCGGAGCGAGACCTAGTTGTTATGCATCATATCCTACTAGGGATTCCTCTAAACCTCCCTAGACTTATGTTAAACTATATTGCACTATGTCATAGGTATTCTAGGTTTAGTATACCCTATGGCATGATCTTTACCTTAGTATTCAAACACTTTAAGGTTCACATTCCCGAAAATGAACCTGCAAAGCCCTTGAGAAACACCGACTACTATAATGAGGGCACAATGAGAAGAATGGAGTTTCATTAGATAGATGGATCTTGGGTCAAGGTTCCAAAAAGAAAAGTACAAACCCTAGAGCCTGAGATCCCACATCACGAGTCTGACCATCACTCTCCTCCACCTAGCCACATGGATATCCTTGATATACCCTCCAGCTCAGCTGGACCTTCCACATCCATGCCACCACCTCCTCCAGTCAGTGGGCCTTCCTTCCTATCAGAGGATCAGATGCGCACCTTAGCATCTGTCATTTGCCAGCAGATGAGGGAGGAGATGAGATCCATGATCTCCACTGAGTTGGCCCCCATCAGAGCTTCACATGAAGGGCTTCTACAAGAGCTGAAGGAAGTTAGAGCTCAAATTGAAGCTACAACGCAAGAAATGATTGGTGTGGGTGCCACCCAAACCTGCAGGTCAATTGAGCTCAAGGACAGCTTGAAGACCATTTCCAAGAGTCTCAAAGAGTTGACAAGCCCAGGAGGCAATGTGGGCACTCTAGTTGCCCAACTTAGAGGGAGGATTGAAATGGCAACTGAAGAATTTGAAGCACTTGTGGCAGCCTTCCACAAGTCACAGGGAGATCAATTTAAGACCCTAATGGATTCAATCAATGCTTTTATAGATGCAGCTTGTAGGGTTTATGAGCAACGTCGCCGATAAGGGACGTTTTGTAAACATCTAGGGATCTTCTTTTTGTAAACCCTAGGCTATTTTGAAACACTTTTTGTATTAGAAATCAATACTTGTAATGATTTCTTCTTTTGACTATGTACTGACTTCAAAGGTTTACAATGACATATGAATGACATACAATTTCTTTTGAAACCCTGTGTACATTTCTAACTCTGTGTATGTGATTGTGTATGTGATTTTGTGATGTGCCATAAAAATCTTATCACATACCTTGAGTGTTCAAATTTGATACAAAGAAACAATGCATATAAAACAGAGGGAGCACATCTTGTGATAACTATACTAAACAAAAAGATGAGTCTGAAATGAATTCCAAAACAAAGGGGGAGTGATATGAATGACTGAATTCATTAATAGAAATGACTTGGACAGGGGGAGCACAACTTGAATATTTTAAGTGGTTCATGGAAATATGCTGAATCTTACTAGGAAGTATGCTCTAAGCACCTACAGATAATTTGTCCCCTTCATTGTTGATGACAAAAAGGGGGAGTAGAACCCATAGAACCAATATGGATAAGGGGAGTAGAACCAATATGGATACATTGGAATGCAAAATACAAAATTCATGCTTAAAAGTTGAATTAGAAGAGATAAAATTGAAGAATATTGGCTTTAAGATAATTGCCCTTCTGGAAAAGAAAGGGGGAGTCAAAAAGAACTTAGCTTTCAATTATCTTTAGCATCAATATTTCATTTCACATTGTATCTAGTTCTAATCAAAACATTATACCTGTACATCTGAGCAAATACTGTGTATATGTTTAAATTTCGAATTTTGCATATACTCGGTATTTTGTCATCATCAAAAAGGGGGAGATTGTTGACCCCCTAATGGATTTTGATGAATACAAAACACTAGAGTATAATTCCATTTATCTTAACAATGTAATTGAGAAATTTATGTGTTTTATTAAGAATATTGTTAAGAAATGTCTAGGCAAGTTCCCATAATTTTTATGAATTTATTGAAGAATTTTTTTGAGATGAAAGAAAAAGTTCAGGGACAGCCGAGACGTCTCCTGATAGTCTCAGAGACGTCTCTGGCACAAACAGGAAGAACTGGCACGTCTGGAGACGTCCCCGGCACCTGCCGAGTCGTCCCCGCGATAGCGGAGTCGACTCTCTCAGTAGCGGAGTCGACTCTCTCAGTGGCGGCAGAAAGGCAGTTTTCAAGAGACATGCGCGAGACGTCCCCACCATACGCGGAGTCGTCCCCGCAAGTAAAAAGCAGATCTCCAGAGTCGTCCCCTAGATAGCGGAGACGGCTCTCTCAGGGTTTTCCAGAGAATGATTTTTTCGGTGATAAGGCAGCGGAGACGTCCCCTGAAAGAGCGGAGTCGACTCTCTCAGGGAATTCCAGAAGACATGTTTTTCTGAGATAAAGAAGCGGAGTCGTCCCCGAGGGAGCGGAGTCATCCCCATTCAAAAAGTGCAAACAAGCCGAGACATCCCCGTAAAGTGCAGAGACGACCCTCTCAGCAAATCAGAAAGGCAAGGATTCAAACGGTACAATTCCAGAGTCGTCCCCGTAAAGAGCCGAGTCGTCCCCAGACAACGTAAAAAGTAAAATCTTGTAGCCGAGACGTCTCTCGTTGAAGCGGAGACGTCCCCGGAACGCCTGGGACGCGACTGACAACTTTTCAGGTTTGGTTTGAATTTCAAATCTCCTTCACTTTATCTCTAACGGCTATATTTGCTTTTTGGGCTATAAAAGGGACCTCTTAAGTGCTTCTAAACAACTCTTCACCAACCCAAAGCAAAATCATTCAAGAGAGAAGAAAGAAAAACAGGTTCAAGGGAGTTAGTGCATTCAAGTGAAGAAATCAAGTGCTTTCAAGCTTCCCAAGTGATTTCAAGCTCAACTACTCTCTTCCGCTCGTGCATTCAAAGCTCACACTCAAACCTACGCGATCCACATCGAAAGAATCACCATTTTCCACGCTTCCAACGGCAAAAGGATTCTTCCGGGTTCTATTGTTCATCATTGTCTTATTTGCTTATTTAGAGCTTTTTTAATCCTTTGTAAAATCTTCTATTGTGGTGCTTGTTCCAGTCAAGGGACTTGGAACAAGGGAAAGGCGTCCCAAGCCTAAGTGTAATTGGGGGTTTTAGGGTTTGTTGTTAGCCCGGTGTAAAACAACGAGTTGGGTAGTGAACTCGCAAAACTACCGTACTATAATCGTGGATTATAGTGGAAATTCCCAACGGTGCTTTGGGGAGTGGATGTAGGAGCGGTGGAGGCTCCGAACCACTATAAAAGCTTGTGTTTGCGATTGCTTGTCTTCATAGCTTTATTTTTGTTTAGCTCATACATTTGTGAGTTCTATTTTTAAACAGTCAAAAGTTTTTAAAACACCCAATTCACCCCCCTCTTGGGTGACCATCTCTGGGCAACACTATGGCATTGATGGTGCCCGCGATGGGGCGGTTGTTGTTCTGCCCCTTGCGCGGCTCTAGGCTCGGACTCAGGCTCCCCTAGGTCTGCTTGGGCAAGGACAAACCAACCCAACATACCTCGGCAGATAAGTGCTTCAATTTCATCTCGGAGCTCATAGCAGTCCTCTATATCATAGCCGTGATCTTTGTGTAAATGGCAATATTTGCCCGAGCGCTTCCACGACTTGGACGGTCGCATCCTTAGTGGTGGTCGGAGGTAAGCTTGACCCTCGATTCCCATAAGGATCTCGGCTCAGGTAGAGGTGAGGGGAGTGTATTTTCCGAACTTTTGGAGAGACCTCGGACAAGCCGAGCTCTTGGGCCGAGGAAGATTTCTCTTAAGCCTGGGAGATCTATTCCTTGGTCAGTCGTATTCCCTTTCATCGACCGTCATATGCCGCATGGCAGGAGAGTAATGTTGCGAGCGCTATCCTGAGGGCTCGTGCCCGCGAAGAGGAAGTGTAGACTGGGCTACCGTCTGCTGCAGGCTTTGAATGGCCGCAACAAGCATTTGGACTTGTTGAATGAGCAGATTAAACTACTCTGGCTGGACCTGAGGAGTTTGGTCTGCCGGTGCAGGTGCTACAAGGGGTAGACTTTGGAGCGAGTTGCAGAGAGCTGGTGCCCGGCTCCTCGATGTGTTTGAAGCTCCGTGGCTCCTCAATCTCATGATCACGACTCAAGCCCTTTCTCTAATGCCAAATATTGTGGTTCAAAATCGGCTCGAGGATGACCACGTCGGAGGAGTCAGGGGCGCTACCGGTCGGAATGGAGTGGGGATGCCGCTTCTTGCACGTCGGCGGACCTGCACAAAGTCTCACTGGTGGTATTCTGGTGAGAGCTCTCCAATGATTAAGTTAAAGTGGATCTTAAGTAGTCCAGCCAAAAAGTTCTCAGGCATTACCTGATGGGGATATTTATAGTCCTCACGGAGGTGCCCAGATGGCGTATGGCCACAGGTTGCTTGAGGCACAGGTTTCGAGCTGTTCCTGCGTATGTTATGGTATTGCAGGCGTTAGCAGGGTATGGCCTTTGGCAGCAAGGTATGGCCCCTGGTCGTCGTGTCGTAGAGTGGCCAGTAAGCAAAGCATGGTGCGATGAGGTTGTAATGTACGGCCACATATGTGGACGTAGGGGCGCGCATAAGCACGCACGTGTATACGGCCATAGGCAAGATCAGGCTCGCTTGGAGGCCGCAGCCTTTACTTGGTGAAGTCAGCTTGATGAGCACTAAGCTTGAGCCGACTTGGGGGCCGCGACATACATTTGGTGAGGTCGGCTCGGCAGACTCTGAGATCGGTCCAGCTTTCTCGGCTCTGAAGTCAGCTCGGTAGGGGGCCCCGAGCTCAGGCCGGGGTGTCATTGTAGATACCTGCGGTCGACGGGGTCTCTTCGACTCTTGGTCGATCCTGCAGGATGCCCCAAGCAGAGAGGTCTGGCCGAGGTCGGCTCGGTCTTTTGTAAGGTCTGGGGTCGGACTGGTGCTCGGCGGGACCGAGGTTTGGCATGCTCGGTGCTGATGTCTGTTTGGCTGAAATTGGGTGGTCCCATGTTGTGAGCAGGACGATCCATTTTGCCCCCCATCAAGCAGCATCCGATGATCTGGGTTAGATCGCTCTAGCCAATCAAATCAGTCAACTCATTAAATAAGACTCTGATTATGGTATAAATAACACAATAGAGATAAGTGATAATAAAGTCCAGCAGTGCCCAATCGCCCAAATCAGTCAAAATAGTGTTTTCCAAATCATCAGACCAAGAAGTAGGTATCAAATACGACAAGGGTAACATGCCAAGTTGTTGATGGTGGGAGTCCAAGGAGGGCTGACGAATGCTAGAGTGAAGGCTAGCACGACAGGTGGTCAAAGCAATACTAGTTTAGTTCCCTTTACTAAGATCAACTTGGGTCCACAAAGTGAACATCTAAGACTCTCCTGCTGGGTCCATTGTACCATGTAAAGAGAGAGAAAGAGAAAAGAGAGAGAGAGGAAAGAGAAAGAGAGCGAGAGAGAGGAGAGAGAGTAAGAAAAGAGAGGCTCTCTTCTTCTTTTCCAAAATGGGGGGGAGTCTGTTTCTTCCTTTTCTCTTCAGTTAGATCCAAGGGCAACCATGGTGGCCAACGATGGTAGCTACTGCTAGCCTTAGCCATGGTCATTGTCAGCAGTGGTAGCTGGTTTGATGGTGGCCGGTCGATGCAAAGAAGAAGGGAAGAAAATCATCACGATCAACCCCTCAGATTCATCCTAGAGCATGATTATCTCCTCCCTAACTGACAACCACACGACCACAGAGGACCCTAGGGGTGGCAAAACCCGATCAAACCTAGCAGCCGTCGACGACGATCATGGAAGAAAGAGACCGAAATAGGGGTATTTCGGACCATTTTTCAGCAATTCGCCAGCCCAAATTGGGGCAAATCATGGCTAAAATATTAGGAAAGAAAGAAAAAAAGATGTAGGGCCCTCGATCCGATAAGGTGATCCGATAGCCCTTTCCAATGAAGAATTGAGGAAGAAATCCAAAAAGAAGACTTAAAATCAGCGGTATTATCTTGGGTGTTCGTTGATGGAGCTTGAAGGAGGAGGAGGAGGAGGTCTTAAATAGGCTGAATTTTGGTCTTATCCAGCCGGTCCTCGGATCACGATAAAAATCTCGATCTCTGATGCGATCGGAGAGGAAGAAGACTCCCAACCAGAGTCTTCCTCCCACCTCCCTGACATGCAAAGCATGCTTAAGAGCCTAAAGGCCTAGGCCTCTTCAAGTCGGCCCACCAGCCCATGAAAATTCTAGGCTGCTACAAGATAAGTATTGTAATTTTTTTTCTAATTTTATGAGTAGAATATATAATATTTATATTATTTAGTTTCGGGTCATAATAATTATGATTTATAAACTTGAAGACATAGTATTTATTTGTTGAATATCTCTTATTATGGAATATTAATTGATGAATTATCAAAGGTATTGATTTTATTATGCATTACGTTTAATTAGATTTGATATCGGATGGTTTTGCGTATTTTTCAATCTGGAGCATGAAATTGATGTATGGACAGAGAGTTTGATTCAAGAAGATTCTGCAGTCTGCTAGTGGAGGTTATGTGATGGTACATCGATACATTGCCAATATGCGATATGAGCTAGAACATCGATATCCTGCCAGTGGGGATTATATATTGGTAGATCGATATCTTACCAGTGGGAGTTATATATTGGCATATCGATACCCTACCAATGGAGGTTACATTAGCATATCGATACCCTGCTAATGGAGGTTATATATTAGTATATCGATACTCTAACAATGGGGGTTATACATTGGCATATTGATATCCTACCAGTGGAGGTTTTAAGTTTGCACTTTGATTATTACTGAGCTCATGTTCTTGCTCAGCCAATAGGGTATAAATATGGTCATAGCTTATAGCTGCTTGAGATGAACTTGATGATTTGAAAAAATGTGTTTTTAGCCTATGTGGTGGACATTTAAAAAGAAGCAAGGTTAGATGATATTTTCATTGTTAGGGAATATTCAAATGGTTTTCCAAATGAGCTACCTGGGCTACCTCCTGATTGGGAGATCGATTTCGAAATTGATATTATGCTGGGAGCTGGGCCAATCTCCAAGCCTCCTTATAAGATGGCCCCTGTAGAATTGCAAAAATTAAAAGTCTAACTACAAGAACCCTTAGAGAAGAAATGTATCCGTCCGAGTGTATCTCCATAGGGAGCTCCTGTGTTATTTGTAAAGAAGAAAGATGGAAGTTTGAGGCCGTGTATTCATTATAGGGAGTTGAACAGTGTGACTATGAAGAATAAATATACCTTTTCTTGGATTGATGATCTGTTTGATCAGTTGTAAGGTGCTCAAGTCTTCTTAAAAATAGATTTACGGTCTAGTTATCATTAGTTAAAGGTAAAAGCTGAGGTTGTGCTTAAGACTGCATTTCGAACCATGTATACCTTTTGGAGTAACCAATGCACTAGTTATCTTTATGGATCTGATGAATGGAGTCTTCCAGCAGTTTTTGGATCTTTTATCATTGTTGATGAAGCCACAAGTAAGATTGAGTAGAGACTTCGGTCATGAAATGCTTACCTAAATTATCACATATAGCGTTAATGATAGATATTAAAAATTTTGGTGAAAAAAGGTTTGGAGTTTATTAGAGTTAAGTCCACTCATAATTGTTCGCCCGATTCCTGTTTACCTAAAAATATGCTAAACAGATCGTTGTTAGAACCGACAAACAAAGTTTAAATTTAATTCTACTCTTACCTTTCCTACTCGAAGAATACGGTTGTAAGAGGTCGATCCACAGGGAGGCGATTGGAGTTGCATAAAAATTAGAACGTTCACTCGGATTTGAAATCGATTTTTGAATGATAAAAGAAAAACATTATCTTGAGGATGTTGATGGATTCTCTAGTCTACCGGAGAATATATTTTTATTTAAAAATAATAAAAAGACAAGTACTTAGAAATCAAAGAGTATTTATGAAATGTTTAACTATTCAAAGGAAAATTTTTTGCATCAATTAAAATGGATGAAGACAAGTGCTAAGAAGATCAAAAGCCTAGAACAAAAATTGCATCAAAGAAAATTTAATGTATTGCATCAAAAAAGAATTAAAAGATTGCATTAAAAAAAACAGAAATTAACTTGAACCTAGAACAAGGATTGCATGATAATAAATGTACTGATTGCATAAAAAGGATAATTACAAAAGAAATAAAATGAAGTTTGGAAGCCTAGTGCCTCCTCCTTCTACAAAATAAAACATAAAAAAACAAAGGAAGGAATAAAAGAAATTAGAAAACTCCTCTTTCTCCCCTCCTCTATTTTTTTTATTCTTTCTTTCAAACCAAAACAGAGCATTTCTCTTTTTTTTCTTCTTCTTCTTCCCAAAAGAGCTCCCCTGTTTCCTTGGACCCGCCGGCCTCTTTCCTCTGTTCTTTGGAACCAACCACCCAGCCGAGCTCCCCACCCTCCTCTGTTTCTTCCCCCCCCTCCTTTTATAGATCAATCGTTGACGCATTGAGAGGGGGAGGATGCGTGATTGCTGGGGATCCGATTGCTTGGGGGCTGGGATTTGGAAACGGAAGGAGGGCGGCGCGGGCTGAGGCGCGGGGATTTGGTCGCAGATGGATGGGAACGGGTCGCGGACGACTGGAGGCGCGCTGTGGACGCGGCCGTCCTGGCTTCAATCGCGTTGATGGCGTGGAGGAAGAGAAGGTGCTGGCTGAGACGGCGACTTGATGCTTGTTGACGGGTGCTGCTGGGGCGGAAGAAGCGGTGGAGGAGGTGGAGATGGGAGGGATCACCGAGGAGGCAATGATGGCGTGATCCGTGGACGGCTGGGAGGAGAAACGGGCATTGCTTTGATTCGGATGAAGGGCTGGCCGCGGGATGATGGCGTTGAAGACGTGGACGCGAGTGGCTCGATTGCAGCTTGGATCACGGCTGTGAATTGGCTGCTGGGAGGAATCACGGAGGAGATGGATCCGTGGATCTGGTGGATGGGAGACGCGGGGAATGGGCGTCAATTCGTGCTAGATCACGGGCTGGAGGAGGCGCGGGCTGAGGCGGAGGAGTTGTGGCGTTGATCACGGAAGAGCTGGGAGCGCGAGATTGATCACAGAATGAAGGAGGAGATGCGCGTGGGCAGATGGGATGGCTGGGCGTTGTGCGATCTTTGGCCCTCCTGATATGGGAGCTGGGAGACACCAAGTTCAGTCATATAGAAAAAAAAAACAAATAGTGTGATGTGAAATTTGGTTTGTAAACGGACGGACTCAGTTCGTCACGGATCATTTGTTCTGACTTGAGGTCTATTGCAAGTCTTTCAAGTCATGGGTTACCCAGCACCTCATAGTTATGATATGGCCAAATTAAATTTGCCCAAAATTCTTTCTCAATAAGCCTAAAAAAATTGGACCCGACTCGGATCCGAACCCGACTCAGATCCGAACCCGACTCGGACCCGAACCCGACTCGGACCCGACCCGATCTTCAACCGGGTCGGATCTGGGAAGGGATCCTTCTTTAGTCAAATTTGTACCCAATGTGCATTTTATCTCTAATTTATGAAAATCTGTGTCAAACCCAAATATAATATTAATCTAGTGAATTTATCATTATCGGTTAGTAATAATACTAATTTAGGTGACATGTAGGTCGCACTTTTGTGCTCTCATCACACTCCCCAACTAGCTTATTGCTAGTCTCTAGCAATTAACAAGCAAATGATAAAATGAGGGCACAAAAAGATGTAGTCTAACTTATGACTTCCCCCCCCCCCTTTTTTTTAAAAAAAAAATTGAAGCTAAATATATAAACTAAGATATGTACCCATTTTCATAGGGAGTCACGATTGCACTTAGCACGTGCAACAAGCCTTTAAACCCCTAGGTTACCCTAGTGGACGAGTGTTGTCTCGTGAGGATTTGCAGTGAAGTTACCCACAAACTTCATTAGTCAGGGATTTCTAATGTTTAACTCAAAATTTGAGCAAGTATTATTGTATAAACTTAGAATTGCAAGGACAATAAAGACTTATTGCTATCATATTTAAGCAGACTCTAACTCAAGTTTCATTACACCCCATCTATCTGCTAACAAGTCAAGAATGTAGTGAGGTGCAAGATAATATCATATAAATGAGTGGCTTTCACTTACTTCCAACATGATCACTCCAATTTTCAAGACTTTCTAGAGTTAAATGGTAATGAACACCCCAATTATTATTATTATTATTATTATTATTATTATTATTATTATTATTATTATTATTTTAATCAGACTAAATGTTAAGAAGAATGACTAGTGCAATATCTAGCCTTATTAAGCTTTCTAGCTGACCCATAGAGCGAGTGTTAGGCCAATGACTCCCGATCCAGATGGCTCAGGGCACTAGGTGTAGAGACACCCTTACAGGCTTAATAACTCAAGTAAACTAGGCCTCAAGGCCAAATTAGTCACTCAGAGTTTAATCTAAATCATCCTCACCTTTTTACGCGAACACTCGCTGCTTGCCAGGCAAGAGGCCCGGTTACTCAGTGAGAAGACTTAAAATAAACTCATTATTTTTATTTTATTTTATCTCTTTTTTTTTTTGATTAGGGTGTTCATCACACATATAACTTTAAATTATTTCGAAGATTAAAAGTATTCATATTAGTTGCAAGTATACATACCCCACTATTCATATGCTTACGTGTTGGTGCTAAATCATCTTGTAACATGTTAGCAGAAGATAGGTGGGACGAAAACTTAAGCTAGAACTGCTATCATATTCCTTAACTCAAAGCTATTGTCAAAGCAATTCCTAGTTTGTACAGCCAAAAAGATTAGAGTTTGAGTTAAAAATTTGAACTCCTTTTTTTTTAATTGTAAATTTTTTTTTGGCATAAAAAATCAAAAATATTCTCACCCCCATACCTAAATCTAACATTGTCCTCAATGTTAAAGAGAATTTAAAGCAGTAATAGGATAGAGAAGAAGTTACCTGATATGGATGGGTAAAGTGACAATTGGGGCCAAAAACCCCTAAACCTGCATGTTAATAATGTATTGATTTTTTTTTTTGAAAATTACATGTTGGGTTGCCTCTCAAGAGCGCTAAGTTTTATGTCTTCAGCCAGACAAAATATAAATCCCTTTTTTTTCAACCATTATCTAAGAATGGTTTTGGAAGAGTCCGATGAAGAACAGTCGGCTGATGACGATCTATGCTCATAAGGGGAACAGAACTAAGGGGCGCATGCTTGACCCGTTCCTCGGAATGGGCAAGGTAAGCTTCTAAAGGATCCTTATTATAAGTTTGTAAGAAAGTCTCCTGAACCAGACTTTCAATCATGTCAAATTCATTGATTTCTTTGTCGTCTAGTGGTTGTTTACTTATGTTGAAGACATTAAGCTCGACTTTCATGTTGCCAAAAGATAACTTCAGCATCCCATTTCGACAGTTGATCACAGCATTTGCTGTGGCTAAGAAAGGTTTACCTAAAATTATAGGTGTGTGACTGTCTGGATGTATTGCAGGTTCAGTCTCAAGGATAACGAAGTCCACAGGATAGTAAAACTCGTTTACTTTCACTATTACATCCTCTACAATCCCCTTGGGGTACTTCACTGTCCTATCTGCTAAGAAAAGGGTAATATTTGTAGGCTTTAATTCTCCCAAACTTAATTTTTGGTACACATAGTAGGGAAGTAGGTTTACACTGGCTCCTAAATCTAATAGAGCTCTCTGGATGATCGTCTCTCCTATTTTTATTTCAATAGTTGGGCAACCAGGATCTTTGAATTTCGGGGCAATCTGTTGTTGAATGAGAGATGAGGCTTGTGCAGCCATAACAGCTTGCCTAGGAATGCTGGTTTTTCTTTTGACCGTGGTGAGGTCTTTCAAGAATTTTGTATAGGAGGAAATTTGTCGTATGGCATCGAAAAAAGGTATATTTATCCAAGCAGTTTTAAAGACTTCCATGATTTCATCAAAGTTAGATTGTTTCTTGGAGTCCTGAAGTCTACTGGGAAAGGGAACCTTAGGTTTGTATGTTTCTATGGGTTCTTCCTTTTTGTCTGATTTATCCTGTTCTTGACCTCTCTTCTGAATAGGGTTCTTATCGGATTCAGTTTTATTTTCTTTTTCATGTTCAGGAAGTTGAACTTTATTGTCCACTTGCTTGCCAGACCTTAAAGTGGTAATTGCCTGGACTTCATAGGTCGGATTTCCATTAGAATTGATTTGATACTAACCTTGATTTTGTTGTCTACTAGGGTCAGGCACTGGTTGACTAGGTAGTTCACCTTTCTTCCTATCCCCTAAAGAGTTAGCTATTTGGCTTAGACTAACCTCAAGTTTTGCAATCGCTTGCGCATGAAATTGGTTAGTCTGGGCTTGGGCTGTATTGGTCTGTTGTTGTTGCTTGATAAAATCTTGTTGTTGTTTCATCATATTAGCCATCATGGTTTCTAATGGTGAAGATTGCTGTGGGATAGGGGCATTATAGGGAGGTACAGATGGAACCAAAGATTGGTTCATTTGTGGTGGCCCTATCCTGGAAAAGTTGTTCTGAAAACCTGGTGGACCACCTTGATGCTGAATAGGTTCATTCTGCTTATATAACCCAGTATTGTAAACGTACTTCATTAACAGTCGCATTACTGCCAATGTTATGAGAAATTTGGGTGGAACCTATTATCAGGGTGGTAAACTGGGCTGAACGAATTGGGAGTGGGCTTCTTAAAGGCACTATATGAATTTAGAGCATTTGCTTGCTCGGCCTTTATGGTGGGCAAATTAGGGCAGCACTCCACTAGATGCTCTGGACTGTTACACAAGACACACAAACTATATGACTCGTGATCCACGTTCATGACGGGATTTGACTCTTTATATGAACTCGAACTAGTGGAAACAGTGAAAGCATCAAACTTTTTACTCAAGTTGTTCATTTCAGCCACCAGATTGGACATGACATTTTTGAGTTCTGGGTCTGCTTTCATTTCATAATTATCTGGTTTTCTAGACCCAAACTCATCTCTAATTACTTCCTCACCATAGCTACTCCAATTTTGGGCATTTTCAGCTAAGTCAACAAGAAATTCATAGGCTTGATCCGGGGTTTGGTTCATGAACCTACCCTTATGCATGGACTCAATCATGTTTCTATGTGCTGGAGGTAGTCCTTTATAAAAGAAGTGGACCAGATCAGCCTTATCAAGCCCATGGTGTGGGCATTTGACCAACAAATCATAGAATCTTTCCCAAAGTTGGGAAAATTCCTCCTCAGATTTTTTTCTAAAAGTTCTTATGGCATCCTTAATTTTTTCAGTCTTTACCATAGGATAGAACTTAGCCATGAACTTCTTAGATAGTTGTTTCCATGATGTGATGGAATTTGAAGCAAGGGAATACAGCCATGCAGCAGCACGATCCTCTAAAGTCATGGGAAACAACCTTAATTTAATACCCTCTTCATCTAAGTTTTGATTTCTAAATGTTTGACAGATTGTCAAAAATTTGTTTAGATGAATATAGGGTTGTTCACTCTCGAACCCATGAAACTTGGGTAACATGTTTATTGTTGCAGCCCGAATTTCAAATTGGGATGCATTATTTATTGGCAATACTATACATGTAGGTGGACTAGCGGATGCAGGAGCGAATAATTCATTCAGGGTTCTAATGTGATCACCCATTGTATAGATTGGTGGTTGATCAATAATTCGTCGGATGTGACGATGCTTTTTTCCAACCTCTGGGTTAAATGGTGTTAACTTATCCCTTAATGATCTTCTACCATGCATACATTATCCACAACTTAATTAGACTCGACTCCTAAACGAAATCCTAGAAGAAGAGAAGAAGGGCTAGACCAAGATGACCACAATCAACACCACACAATAATTTGACCCTATTAGTCTTAGAACTAAGTGAGATTTAGTAGCTTTTAAAATCTAGTTGCACAGAGATTTATCAGGTTTAAAAGTTCCTGAAATTCTTTCTAGATTAGACGGCTCCTAATCTCCCTTTCAGATTAAGCTTGAGCTTACCAGTTAAGTGATCCAGTAACCAGTGACCAGAAAAGTCCCGGGGTGTGCGGTGGTGCCAGAAGGGATACACCGATACCACAATACCCGTAACAGTTCTCACTGTTGTAAAACTTTCCTAGACATCACCAATTACTAAATTCTCACTGGAGTGGCTTTCAGCCGCTTCTTTCCAAGAGCCTAATTGAGCTCGAAAACCCTAAGGCCAACGTCTAATTTGATTTTATTTTAATTTGGCTTAGGATATGTATGCAAGGTGGTGATTTTTGGGCTAAGGACAGGTAATGACTTTCCGACCTTATCTTTTTAATGGGTTATGCCCTTAAATTCTTTTATGCAAATGCTTAATACTAAATGCAGCAAATAATCAATGATTTTTTAAAGTTTATGCAATGTCATTAGGTTGTATTGATTAAATGAGCAAGCAATTTTTTTTTTACTTTTACTAAAAAAAAATTTTATTTTTTTTTATTTTTTTTAGCAATAACTTGAATGTAAACTAAACACAATCTTTATGCGTCAGTCAATCTCCGAATGCCCGTTGAATAAGCTCTGGAGATTACTCCGTGAGGAGTCCCAATAGAGGTATGATCACCTCGGGGGATTGCACCCTATCAATTACTAGCAGAAATAATATTTTTTTGAATTTTTTTTAATTTAATTAATTTTTTACTTTTTTTTATAATTTAAATTTCAAATTTCGAATCACAGAATTCAAATTTTGAATTTAAATTTTTGAATTCTTGATTTTTTTTTGAAATTTTTTTCAAATTTTTTTTTACTTTTTTTTAGAAAACTTTAATTTCGAATTTCAAATTTCAGAATTTAATAACTACAAAATTACTAACTAAAAATAATCAAAATAAAGAAAATTAATAAAAACTTACTACCGGAGTGCGTTCACTCCGGGCATCCAAAATTCAATTTGATCTTCGTGATTGTTCTTGCTTCTCGATTTGCCTCTCTGTCAACGGCGCCAAAATTATGTTCGTCCGATTTCTGTTTACCTAAAAATATGCTAAACGGATCGTTGTTAGAACCGACAAACAAAGTTTAAATTTAATTCTACTCTTACCTTTCCTACTCGAAGAATAGCGGTTGTAAGAGGTCGATCCACAGGGAGGCGATTGGAGTTGCATAAAAATTAGAACGTTCATCGGATTTGAAATCGATTTTTGAATGATAAAAGAAAAACATTATCTTGAGGATGTTGATGGATTCTCTAGTCTACCGGAGAATATATTTTTATTTAAAAATAATAAAAAGACAAGTACTTAGAAATCAAAGAGTATTTATGAATTTATGAAATGTTTAACTATTCAAAGAAAATTTTTTGCATAAATTAAAATGGATGAAGACAAGTGCTAAGAAGATCAAAAGCCTAGAACATAAATTGCATCAAAGAAAATTTAATGTATTGCATCAAAGAAGAATTAAAAGATTGCATTAAAAAAAACAGAAATTAACTTGAACCTAGAACAAGGATTGCATGATAATAAGTGTACTGATTGCATAAAAAGGATAATTACAAAAGAAATAAAATGAAGTTTGGAAGCCTAGTGCCTCCTCCTTCTACAAAATAAAACATAAAAAAACAAAGGAAGGAATAAAAGAAATTAGGAAACTCCTCTTTCTCCCCTCCTCTATTTTTTTATTCTTTCTTTCAAACCAAAACAGAGCATTTCTCTTTTTTTTTTTCTTCTTCTTCTTCCCAAAAGAGCTCCCCTGTTTCCTTGGACCCGCCGGCCTCTTTCCTCTGTTCTTTGGAACCAACCACCCAGCCGAGCTCCCCACCCTCCTCTGTTTCTTTCCCCCCCCTCCTTTTATAGATCAATCGTTGACGCATTGAGAGGGGGAGGATGCGTGATTGCTGGGGATCCGATTGCTTGGGGGCTGGGATTTGGAAACGGAAGGAGGGCGGCGCGGGCTGAGGCGCGGGGATTTGGTCGCAGATGGATGGGAACGGGTCGCGGACGGCTGGAGACGCGCTGTGGACGCGGCCGTCCTGGCTTCGATCGCGTTGATGGCGTGGAGGAAGAGAAGGTGCTGGCTGAGACGGCGACTTGATGCTTGTTGACGGGTGCTGCTGGGGCGGAAGAAGCGGCGGAGGAGGTGGAGATGGGAGGGATCACCGAGGAGGCGATGATGGCGTGATCTGTGGACGGCTGGGAGGAGAAACGGGCATTGCTTTGATTCGGATGAAGGGCTGGCCGCGGGATGATGGCGTTGAAGACGTGGACGCGAGTGGCTCGATTGCAGCTTGGATCACGGCTGTGAATTGGCTGCTAGGAGGAATCGCGGAGGAGATGGATCCGTGGATCTGGTGGATGGGAGACGCGGGGAATGGGCGTCAATTCGTGCTAGATCACGGGCTAGAGGAGGCGCGGGCTGAGGCGGAGGAGTTGTGGCGTTGATCACGGAAGAGCTGGGAGCGCGAGATTGATCACGGAATGAAGGAGGAGATGCGCGTGGGCAGATGGGATGGCTGGGCATTGTGTGATCTTTGGCCCTCCTGATATGGGAGCTGGGAGACACCAAGTTCAGTCATATAGAAAAAAAAAAACAAATAGTGTGATGTGAAATTTGGTTTGTAAACGGACAGACTCAGTTCGTCACGGATCATTTGTTCTGACTGGAGGTCTATTGCAAGTCTTTCAAGTCATGGGTTACCCAGCACCTCATAGTTATGATATGGCCAAATTAAATTTGCCCAAAATTCTTTCTCAATAAGCCTAAAAAAATTGGACCCGACTCGGACCCGAACCCGACTCGGACTCGACTTGGACCCGAACCCGACTCGGACCCGACCCGATCTTCAACCGGGTCGGATCTGGGAAGGGATCATTCTTTAGTCAAATTTGTACTCAATGTGCATTTTATCTCTAATTTATGAAAATCTGTGTTAAACCCAAATATAATATTAATCTAGTGAATTTATCATTATCGGTTAGCAATAATACTAATTTAGGTGACATGTAGGTCGCACTTTTGTGCTCTCATCAATAATGATATTGGCTTAGAGACTTCTAACCCATTGAGTTTGAGATAAATCCTGCCGGAAGGAAGATCAACCTAGATTATCTAATCAAATTGCAAAGGAAATCTACGGTCAACCCACTATTTTACCCTTCAGGGTTGGCACTCTACTAGATAAACTGGCATGAATATATATTGATGAAATCGTATGCCTACAAGGTGTGCCAATAAGTATAGTATCTGATCGAGACCTACATTTTGTATGTAGGAAGAGTTTTCAAGGTGCCATAGGAACTAAATTGAAGCTCATCATTGCTTTTCACCCTTAGACTAATAGCTAGTCAGAAAGAATGATTCAGACTTTTGAGAATGTGTTAAGGGCATGTATGGTTGATCTTGGAGGTTGCTGGGATGATCATATAGTTTTGGTGGTTTGAGTTATTTTAAAACTAGTTAGAGACATTAATTCTTTTGTCGAAAAGCTATTATAATAGAAGACCTAAGTTAGGAAAGAAGAATATCGTAATTCTTTGGCTACTGAACGTAGTTATACGATTTTCACCTGTGGGTTCTTCTATTTTTGGTTATTTCAATTTTAGCGTTAACGGATTGATGGCTCCGTGGCTAAGCTCGAACTTGGAATGTTTTAACATTGATCTCCTACTCCAACGGGTTAAATTTGGTAATGAATATAAACTATGTGGAGTGATTGATTAAAACCCCATTTGATTTTGATGAGCTCAAAGCATTTGAGTATAATTCTTGTTTACTAATGAATTCAATTAAGTGTTTCAGTGAAAATCCTGTCTACGTGTCTCTAGACTTGGTTCATAGTATTTTGGATAAGTTAAGAAATCAGCCTGAACCAAAGTCTGAGACTCGAGTCGACTCCAGAGTATCACGAGTCGACTCCAAGCGTATCAAGTTCACTGGCACGAGCTCGAGTCGACTCCAGATCAGTACGAGTCGACTCCGACTGAGAACAGACAGAAGAACAGAAAGCTTCAACTCAGAACCTGTCAACGAGTCGACTCCCAAAGTGCGCGAGTCGACTCCGATGTTCACCGAGTCGACTCCAGGGTAGTAAGAGTCGACTCCAAGAGGAACACAAAGAAAAAGTCAGAGAGCAGTTTTCGGGTCTGAGATTCGAGTCGACTCCAGTGGAACGCGAGTCGACTCCGATGGTTGGCAGGTCGACTCCAAAGAAAGCAAGAGTCGACTCTCAGCGGTACACAAAGAAAAAGTCAGAGAGCATTTTATTGACTCTGAGATTCGAGTCGACTCCCGCAATACGCGAGTCGACTCCAAGACTCCGCGACCATCAACAGACAGAAGACCAAGTTACTGCCTCTGAGATTCGAGTCGACTCCCAGACAGCTCGAGTCGACTCCAAGACAGCTTCACATCAAAAAGGCAGAAGACCAAGTTTCGGAAACTGAGAGCCGAGTCGACTCCGAGGAAGCACGAGTCGACTCCAAGACTGGACGAGCCAAAAGACAGAGGATCGGGAGTTCGGGCTCTGAGATTCGAGTCGACTCCCAGGACAGTCAAGTCGACTCGAGTGGATCAAATTCAAAATTGGATCCACGGACTTCAGTGGATGAGCCGACTCCGAAATTGCCAAGTCAGCTCCAGAAGTTGGCGAGTCGACTCCAGGTCAAGACGAGTCGACTCCCAGTCGTGAAGGCAACTTTAATTCAAATTTGGAACAGTTGCCGAGTCGACTCCGGAAAAGCTTGAGTCGACTCCCGCTACAGCCGAGTCGACTCCTGATCGCGCGAGTCGACTCTAACCCACCAACGGACACATTGTCAGGGTGCGCAGAGTGTGCAGAACGGGCAGAAAAAGCTCTCTAACGGCTAGTTTCCGTGGGGGTTGGTTTAAATAGCCACAGAAGACTGTAGCAAGGCAGAGAAGAACTATTCCACTCCAACAAATCAAGCATTCAAGCTCTGCAACGTGTTCTTCAACGAAAAAGAGGAAGATCTGCATTTACTGCATCCACCTACATCTTCCCAGCAATTAAAGCCTTCTCCTCCTGCATTCAAGTCGACTACTCACTCAAGAGGAGACCAGAAGTTTAAGAAGCCATTCCTCTTCTCCAACCTAAAAGCGTTTGAGGCTTCTTAACTTCATTTATTGTTCATATTGTCTTTTATCTGCTTTTGAGAAGCTGTATTTTTCTGTTTCTTCTTTTTATTTACACATTGTATTTGCTTGGTTCAATCGGGGGACTGAATCAAGGGGTTTGAGGTTGGTTGGTGAGCCGAGTGTAAAACTAACGTGTGTAAGGGTTCGATTGTGATCCCGAGAAAACAATCGGGGTGGTTCTAGTCGGTGAGCCTGGGAAAACCGACCGAGTTCGTTGTGAGCTCGTAAAACAACAAGTTTGGTTGTGAGCTTGGAAAACAACCGGCTGTAATCCAAGGGGGTTATAGTGAATTCCCAAGTGAGACTTGGGGAGTGGACGTAGGAGCAAGGGTTAGCTCCAAACCACTATAAAACTTGGTGTTTGTGATTGCGTGTCTCTATTCTTCTTCCTTTCATATCACTCACAGCACATAGTAATTAATTAAATAACTTACACTAGTTTTAATTACTTATCCACATCGTTTTAAATACCCAAATTATTTTAAAACCCAATTCACCCCCCCTCTTGGGTTGTCTATCTGGGCAACAAACTATGATATCTTATTAATTATGAAAATGGCCCTGTCAAGGATCATAGTGATTATAGCATAAATATCTGTGAGCAGTGTTTTGATCCATGATAGAATTAATGATATGAAGATCGATTTACGAATTTAATTGCAATATAAACTTGGCATTATGTTTATGAAAGATAGATGATTTGTTTATGCATGATTTACTTTATAACCTATTTTTAATATACCATATTATGAAAAAAATATTTTAGAATATCTATTATTTTTCTTAAGTGATGCATTGACATGAAAAACTTATATTTGATTTGGCAAGGTAGTGAAATATTTACTTACTGAGCTATGTCGCTCATATCCTTCATTTTTATTTTTCTCTCTCCAAACAAATAGGATCGATAGGAATGAAAGATGGTCTAGGCTTGGAGTTCGCACTAGCAAGCTTGGCAATTTATATAGTAGAAAAGAACCTTAGTTCTTTAGTTGATTATGAAATTATAGTTAATAATTTTTTGAATAGTAAAGATTATGGATTTAGTATTCATGTTCGGATTTAGATGCTCTAAACCAATATTGGTTTTATTCATTGGATTTTTTTTTTTGGTATGAATACCATCTTAAATATCGAATTTTGCATGAATACCCTTCCAAAAGTGATATTTACATCTATACTCTTGTAAAATACTTCTTTTGCTATTTTGCCCCTTTTTTTATTCATACTTTTGCATATGTACCCACGCTATCTAACGCTGTTAAAAAATTAACGGTTTCAAATTAAAATGACTAAAATATCCTTAATGGGTAGATATGCAAAAACGAAGAACATTTATAGGACAAACACGATGGGGGACAAAAAATGTAATTTCAAAATTTTATTTTATTTTTAATTAAAATAAATTTGTTTTTTTATTAATGGTGTTAGAAAAACTGTTATATTAGGGATATTTATGCAAAAATAGTATTTTATGAGGTTATAGCAATAAATATAAATTTTAAGAGGGTATTCATGCAAATTTAATTTTTAGAAGAGTATTCATGCAAAAAAACCCATAATAAAATTAGACTTTTAATTATTATATTTTGTTTGTGATGGATTTGAAAGATAAATGCAATATTGGCTTCGTGTTATCGTAGGTTGTACCTCTTGGTAGCATGACTATGTCATATTCCGGATTCGGGGCATGATAAACTATCTTCGGTCATTTCACCTAATTCCTCGTACCTTGGCCAACCCATTTGAAAACCCCAAAGCTGTCGTAGACCCTTGACCGGTGCCTATGTCAAACCTCTTGGAGGTGGATGAACCATCGTGGAACGCATTAAAAATGGATTCATTTTGGCACCTCTTATACTAAAAACAGATATTGGATGAGAAGGCTATGACCTCCAGAAATTGAGGTTCAAATTGAGTTTCGGGTGTGGTTGATCTTATTCTGAACTTTGTACAAGCCTACCCCTAGTGTTGAGAGTGGACCACATAGAGTTTGGTGATTTTTTAAATTGGAGGTGGGAAAATGCAAGCTTCCTCACCCCACAGATTAGATTCTTACCTTTCTGATTTGTTGATGAGTTCATCAATTTCAATGAAGTATTTACTTATTTCAACATCAATAGGACAAAATTCTTGTAGGCATTGACGAGTCTTTTTCTTGCACAATAGTCACAAGGTCAATTTTTCTTGTATTTTGGTAGCAATGATCAAGAACTCCTTCCCATCCTTTATAAGCCAATACTTCCATTGTCTCTAGTAGATATTACATCTTGATCCTATAGAAAGGGCTCCCAAGGATAACCTTACAAGCATCTAAAACAACCGCTTCATGCATCACCTCATCAACATATGTCTTAGTTATAGAAAATTTAAATATGTGCTACTTAGTGATCTTTAGCTTGATGTCCTTTTAGATCAAATAAAATGGGTAAGGATGTGGATGTAGAATAGTCTATAGCCTAGCTTTTGAACCAGAGTCTTCGAGATGAGGTTCTTTTGGCCACTAGGATCCGCTTCCCCTTTTGCTTTAGAGTCTTATCAATTTCAGTCATGTTACGGACTGCTTCCCCTTTTGCTTTAGATTTTTCTTGGTCTTTTTCCCTTTTAGGGATGGGGTCTCTAGCACTTCTCTTCATTATGCCACTATCCAAAATAATCGAAATAATTCTTCTGCATTGTGTTGACTTCGTTCTTATTTTGCTCCCTATTATGGCGCGATTTGCCGCCATTTTTCTTTGGCTTATCAACTTTACTATCTTTCCTCAATACCTTAGTCTCCTCGGTTGCTATGGGCTACATCCTAGCTTTGCTTACGTCTTTCATTTTGAAGAGCTTTAGCTCCTTTTAGATGCTCCTAGAGATCTTAACATACTTTACAAAAAATGTGTGATTATTGATGGAGAACTTAAGAGAGTTAATCTAATTATAGAACCTTGTGGTACAGTTTTGGACAGATTAATTATACTTTTACCATAAATACTACTACTTAATCCACTAATCTTCCTCATGGCCAATTGGATAGAATTGCATCCTAACTAGGTTCTTAAATTTTGAACATGTTACTCTAGAATCTTTATTATTCCTTATGTAGGAGTTCCACCATGTAAGGGTATGGCTAAAAAGCTTCAATTAGGCAAAAGACACCCTCTAGATACTAATGTAGACATAAACAATGAAATAGGTCTCTAATTGGTCTAATTAGTTATCTAGTTTCTCTACATCGACGACTCTATTGTATGCAAATATCATAATTTGACCTTCCAGTTTGAAATGTCAAAAAGAGAGGGATTTTAAGTGCCTATAGGTTGTTCATCCTTCTTATAGGATGATAGATTGTTATCTCCAAATGTTAGTGATAGCTTTATAGTAGGAGTTGTTGGTGCTTGAGTTAGCAGCTAAAGAGACAAAAGCTCGATAAGTTGGGCAATTATGCAAGGCACCTATTCACATCACAATCAATTAAAGTAGTAGTAGCAGCTATATTCGCTTTCATCATTCAATATACTTCGATTTGTGTTAGTTGTTCTCCTATCTACTTGTATCGCTCCTAAGTCTGGACCACAAACTAAAGCTCCATAAATTAGAAAATTAAAGCTCTTGTACCAACTTGATCAAATTAGGGAAAGAAAGCAATTCTTTTAATCTATTCAACTCAAATTTCTTGTGTAGAATAATAGTAAATAAGAGAATTGACAAAAATAAGACTTAGGCCCCTTTTCTTTTATTAAAGATTTATAAAACTGAGTTACAATGCATCTATTTATACTAGTGAGATTCACCCTTACAAAATCTATCTCAAATTCCACCACTGCCTAAAATATGCTACAACTTTCTAAAAATAGCCATCACTAGCAGAAATAATCATGAAAAAGCTAAAATCCTATTGGAGTTAGCTCTTATTTTTTATATCAACTTTGTGTGCAATCGTTTTATCTAATTCTATCGTGGTGAAGGGATATGTTCAGCCAAAAATCTTTCCTGCAAAGAAATTTTTTACCTTCATGTTGCTCTTTCAAGGTCCAAACATCATAGTAGGCCCCTGATCGATGCGTGCATCAAATCTCTTAAGGGTGGATACACCATTATTATACTTGTTGAAAGCTTCATTTTGGTGTCTGGCATGCTAAAAGGGGTGCCGGATGAAAAATTTATGGCCTCAAGACATTTACGTTTCCGATCTGGTCTTGGATGTAGTGTATTTACTCCTAGACCTTATCAAAGCCTGCTCTTCCAGAGAGGTCATCGGAACTAGTAATCCTCCTAGATTATGTCAAATCAAATCTAAAGGCAGTAAATTCATTATCAGAATATTTTCACTTCTACAATCCAAATTAGCTTAATCCTTTTGCTCCCCTCTGCTTACACTAACCTAACATAATTAGAGCCCTTATCTATGAGATCCTCAACAACATCATCATCAAATAAATAATTTATGTCATATAAATTTATGGTGAAACAACGATGCCAGTCACATGGTACTTCAAGGATTAAGAATATTTAGACTAAGGGAGGCGATTGAAAGTAGGAATCCGGACTTTTGTAAGAAATTTTTTGGAAATTATATTTTGTGTGTAGGTTAAGAGGAGTTTACTAAAAAAATAAATTAACTTTAATATTGAGATTAAGTTGGAGTCCTGAGTGAATGCTTTACTTTCCATGTTCTTGGTCACAATGAATGTATTGGGCATGGATCTTGAGATTAAAAAGTGAGTTAATTGGTGAGTGGTATTTTATCACGAATAATCTATATTTGGATAATATAATAAATGTGGTCGATGGATAATAATGAACTATTTGAGTTTGAGCAAGGAAGACCTTGTGTGGCCAGAAATAGATTTTTGTAATAATTAGATTGAAAGTAATGAAATGAATACATTCGCTGTATTTATACTATCTATCTCTGCTTCTACTCCTTGCTATGTTCTCAACTTTCTTGGTCTTTTATTCTTGAAACAGCAAGATTCTACCTATGGTGCTAATAAACTTCAACACTCATCCATGTTTTGCATTTAGTACCTTATTTATGTGGGCAACGGTACAATAGATGATAATGGAATTCAAATCCATTGTGAAATGGAAACTACTTTTCCACTTAGAGCCTACATACCTTATATGATGGATTTGGAGATATTTATGGAGCATGTATACAAATTATATGGTAGTCGCTTTCAAATATCAAAATTTTGATGGATATGAAATGCACTTTAGTTTGGATTTGCTAGAATACTTAGTGTTATGCTCAATACATGGGAGACATTGGATCTCATGAGTGCCCCATCATCCATCATTCTCTTGAGATTGCATCAAAATAATGCACTCCGATGCAAACAAGTTTTTAATATAGAATGTATTAAAGCAAAGCAAATCAGCGGAAACAAGTTTTTAATATAGAATGTATTAAAGCAAAGCAAATCAGCGGCGACACAAACTAGCAACGACGCAAAATAGTTGCTGCATAAACTAGCGGCAGCAAATTGGTAACAATACAAACTAGCAGCAATGCAAACTAGCTGCTGCATAAACTAGCAGCAGCAAAATGGTGGCGATACAAACTAGCAACAATGCAAACTAGCAGTAATGCAAACTAGTGGCAGCGCAAATTGGTGGCGACATAAACAAGCAGCGATGCAAACTAGTTACTGCACAAATTGGTGGCAGTGCAAATTGGTGGCAATACAAACTAGCAGCGATGAAAACTGGTTACTGCGCAAACTGGTGGCAGCACAAATTGTGGCGATACAAACTAGCAGCGATGCAAACTGGTTACTGCACAAACTGGTGGCAGCACAAATTGGTGGTAACACAAACTAGCAGCGATGTAAACCAGCTGCAGCACAAACTAGTGGCAATGCAAACTTATGGCAACACAAATTGGTGGTAATGCAGACTTGTGGCGACACAAATTGGTGGCAACACAAACTAGTGGCCGCACAAAGTAGTGAGGGTATAAACTAGTGGCACCACAAACTAGTGGCGACACAAATTGGTGGCAACACAAACTTGTGGCGACACAAACTGGTGGCAATACAAACTATTGGTAACATAAATAGTTTTTTGATCAGGGATTAGATAAAAGTAAAGAAAACTAATGGCGTATAAACCGGTAGGGAGCAAACTAGGGGCAACACAAAAAGGATGACTAATTAGGAATTGAATAATAGTGAAATAAATTTATTTCTAAAAGGGTATTGCATAAAATGATGCAATTTGCTAATTTTCCTCAGGCTCCAAAAATTTGGTTCTCATATAGTCATCTAAGTTCACAAGTCCAAAGTCTAAACCATTTTTCTACTAAAACAATTCCAAATTTCTCAACAAAAATCCAAAACTAATAAAATAATAAATAAGTAAAGAAATGAATAATTCCTACCCTACCATCTCCTATTATAAATAGCATGCTACAAATAAGAATCTCGAAACAAATCCTAGGACTTTCTTATCATGTTGAACCACTATCGAGCAATGTCATGGCCTACAGGTATGTGTCTCCTACAGATATGTGTCTCCATGAACCCCTCTCTCTCTCTCCATCTCTCTCTTTCATTCCTTCTGACCTAATGTTTCACTCTTGCATCACTTTTACCCTTGGTCCGCAGCACCCCAAGCCCAAATCCGAATCTTGCAAATGGATCAGATTGTTGATTCTAAATAGGTCTAGAAGTGGATCAAACTACAAACAATCAATCAATTTATCAAATGGAAATTTCTGTTTTTTCAATCTCTTGAATTAATTGATTAGGCTCGGGTCATTCTTGATTCCAAAGTCTGAATCATTTGTTATTCATCTTATATTCTAGCTCACCTCTCCTCTCCTTTTCTCTCATATTCCCACTCCAATGAATTTGAAGATTCGATACTAGTATTGATGACTATGAATTTGAATTTTTCTTGGTAGGTCCGCCCTTACATATCAAGACATTAAAACAACCTTCGTATCGAAGTTCTTTGGCTTGGGAGGTATTGGAAAAAAAGGTACGTAAAAATTTTTTTTTCATGTTATATTTTAGAGATACACAGCTATGGCATGACTTCATTTGAATGCAAAATATTAACAAATTAAAAGATAAAAAAAATACTGGAAATAAATATTTCAATTTGTTTATCACATCTACACATGCTAGATTCTACAACCTCCACACTTCTTCAACATTCTTTTTTCTTTTTTTTTGGCTGATATGGGATGGGAAAGCCCCACCCAAATTTGTTTAAAAAATCAGTGCTAAGGCATGAGCCCCCATAAGAGGAGCAAAGAGTTTACAAACATAAAAATAGACTCCATAAGAGGATGGAGGACACTGTAGCCCCCATTCCCTAAAAAGCTCTAAAAACTTTCTTAAGCACATCTTTTAACTGCCTTCTCTTTCCAAGATAAATTCTATCATTCTTTTCCTTCCAGAGTGCTCGGTCTTTCGCCAATCTCTTGGCACTCTCAGCCTCCAATCCGACTGGAGGAAAGACATCAACCTAAGCATTCCCGTTATATTCAGCTTTTGGAGAATTGATAGTTAGATTTGCCGAGAGAAATTGCACATTGAGAATAAATGATCAGTAGTTTCCATCACCGGGCAAGCATCATCCACTAAGAAACCAATTCTTCCTCTATCACCAGCTCCTCTTCCTCTTCCTCTGTCCAATATATCTTTAGCTCTTTTGCAGATTCAACAAGTAGTGACCATGCTGCTCAACAAGACCCAACTAAAAGCAGCTATGGAAATCAGGCAGCTCCAGCACTTGAACTGGCAACCCTACTGGCCAATCAAGCTTACCTGGGAGTAGTTTTGCAGATTGACGCTTGGGATCTTGATATTGACGAAGCCGGCCTCCCAAATCATGGTTTCTCTCTCTCCTCCATGGCTTCTCTCTTTTTTTTTTTTCTTCCATCCTATGCGCAGATCGAGGTGAATATCCAGTAAAAATTACTACACTCAACTTTCTCTTACACTATTATATTTTCCTTCATACAAACCAGTTCAATCCTTAGGCGATTGAGGCAGCCGCCTAAGACCCCGGCCTAAAAACTCTTAGCTATAAATGCATTGAAACCCCCAAATAATTGCCAAATATATTTATTATTATTATTAGTGAGTTTACCTTAGGCCTCCAAATATATTGTGCCGCTTACGTGCATATGGATACTTTTAAGATAATTATTCTATATATTTCTTTGATATATGAATGCTAATTAAAGTCCATATTTGTTTATTCACTATTAAAAAGGAATTAAACTGCTGTTATTGGTAATGTAATTTAATTTGTAGCTGTAAATTATTCTCAAATATTTGGCAAATTCTACTTCTTTTTTTTTTTAATTTTAATTTTGAATCCTCGTGACTATATGAATTGTTGCCATACATTCTATGCTATGGTTCGCTATGGTTTTTTTATTCCCCTCTATTGTACATTAAATTAGACTTTTCTTGGAATATATGCATGGAGTCCCGGGAGGTCTCCAACACAAGCTACATCTGAAACAAAACAAACATATAAGGCTGCTACATAACCAGCCCGCTACTTCATACAAATGTTTTTCAGCATGGCCAGTTATGCAAGTATTGGATAGACAAGCCATTTGCATGACATCAATTGTTTTAGAAAAAGCTAAACTGACACAACAATGGACATTGTTTAGGTCTGATATCAAGTGGAAAATGAGTTTCCAATTCGTGCCCGCCTGCAATCTATAGGTGGTTTTGAGAATTTTGCTTGTTATTTTGTATATTTGCTGGTAAAACGAAAAGTTATCTTGATGTGCCTGTGAATCTTAAACTCTTCCTTCAACTACATGTAGTTTCTAAAATCGAGACTCATTTTCCACTTCGCTGTAGATCCGAACACTCCTAACAATAAATGGATCAAGTTGAAGAACCATGCATATGTTATGAGTAAAACGCCATGAGCTTTAATGGCGCGCCCTTAAAAGCAAACAGGTTTTAGGCACTAAACATGATTCGTTAGGGTTCCATGCATGGCATCGTGTTAGTTTATCATCGCTTTAATATGGCATGACATCAGTTCGATGAGCCAAAAACAATATTAGAATGTAGAAGAAGAAAATGGAATTAGCTTGTCATGTTCTGAAAATCTATCTCGCATGCTAGTTTGAGAAGCACAACTTCTTTTGATTATGCTTTATTTGTAAAGTTCTTGTTGGCTAGTCCATGCCTCATACCTCATATTTGTTCTGCCAGAATTGTTACAGGCAATTCCATTGTACCTATTAGAGATGGCCCCACCAACTCATCAACTATACATGGCATTCCAAGAACAAGAAAGAGTTTTGAGTGTGGTAGAGCTCCCTAGGGATGGCTGCAGCTCCAGCTTTCTTCCTCATGCTCGGCATTCAAATAGCTCCATCCATCAAGACAGACTTTTTGTGAGGATGTGGAGACACTCCGGATGATCCAAGGGAACCCTAACATCCTTGCAGAACTGAATGATACAATGGTCGTCATTTGTGAAACCCGCAGAGTCACAATCTAATCCTTCATGAGGATTATTCAAAGTACATGGCCTTAACTTGAAATGGTGACAGCATCCCACAGCCCATTGTTCCAACAAGTCATATAATTTAACATCATAGACTTCTGCACTCCAAGCTTGATCCAAAACATCAACTTGGGTGAGAAGTCATTACTCATATCAGCATTTGCAATGGGACTAACAATAGTAGCTTTACCTTTGTCTTGATGAGTCGACTATGTTTATGGTGGGGGGCATCCAAATGCTCATCACAATGGTGATCATTGGTACAGCAGAGGGGCAAAACTTGGCAGCAACAAGGAGATTAGCAAGGGCTCGGACCTGCTCATCAAGCAAGATTTTCCTGTTAGGAATCAGATCGGCAAGGCAAAGCATCGTGGGAGAATAGTGGTCTGAGTTTGCATTAGTGGTGGATTGCTCGGATGATTAGCATTAAAAGAATGGATAAACTAGGAAGCATTGGTTTTGGAAGAAAATTGCCAAGGTTGAAGCAACACAGGATGGCTGTTCTGATGACAATACGTAACCTTTCAAAATATGGTGTCTACTGTTCCTGAACCACAAAAAACAAGTAAATCAGCTGTATATTGACAAACATATGCAATGTGCATGTAACTTGAAAACATAACCTACCATCAGGATCTGGTCAAATTTTCTCCCCACCAAGCTGCTCTCATGATCAAGAGTAACCTTTTGTTACTTCACTCTCTTGATCAAGAGTAACCTTTTGTTACTTCTCTTGATCAAGAGAACTCGGAGGAGGGCTTTTCGGTGCTAAATTTCTGCCCCGTAGTTTCATTTCCTAGCAACTACCTAATGGATGTCTTAGGCCTCAACAATACGGATAGGATTACTCAAATCGCCTCATTTAGGGCTATGGAATTTTGACAGAAAGTTTTAAGAAAAGGGCGTTCCATCCTTTGAACACTTTCCTAACAATGTAAACGCAAACTTAGCGGCATGGCAGATAACCTTATGTGCCAACTCACAAGTGAATAGTAAGTTGATAAAGCAATTCAAAACAGGATTAGGGCAATAAGAGAAGATAAATGAATTTTTTATCATTCATTTCTAATAATGTATTTATCAATACTTTCTCTATACATCAGTAAATTATCGTCAGCAAAAAAAAAAAGTATTTTTATATTCAACAACCTTGGCTGCAACAAAATGCACCGCAATGATCAATATCTACAAATCTTTATTAATAATCCACCTGGGCACCCTTAAGGTTCATGTTACCTACCTAAATATTTCCTCATATTCCTGCATAGAGATTCTCTCGCTGGAGAACAAGCTACTATAGATTATGCACTTAAAAGCTTCAAGGCGTGTGCTTACACCAGGGATTTGTTCCTTGCACCAAGGGACCATCCTCACAACTCAAACTGCACCAATCCCCTTTTGTCATATGGTATCTAATTATGAAGCACCTTTTTCTAGTATCATGCTTGTACCCCAAAGCATTACTCCATCAAAAATCATAATAATATATATAGCAAAAATCTTAAAGTTGAAAACCATTCATCAAAATATAAAACAAAATAAAGGAATCATTGATAATGATGAGATGACTTTGGACAAAACAGCACTCAAATGCAAATGTAAAAAAAAAAAAATGCTGAACCATGCAACTTAGAAAATATCAGCGATGGAATGTAGAGTCAGATCATCCCCGTGTACCCAACTTAAATCTAGACAAACATAATCATCTTAAGATTATCTGCTCGACATGATAATAAAATAGACTCACATATGAATCATTTAATTACTTATTCTTGCTTCAGGTGAGCCAACATTTTTATTACTCTTATCTTCTTCTTAAGCAGCTTTATTTTTCACAACCAATCATTCATTTCAGTAAAATAATAAGTAAATTGTTTGTTGGGTGAAAAAGGAATATGGAGGGAAATGCAAAGGAACAAGCTCTAGTAAAGAGGATGAGGATTTAATTATTAGAAGGAAATAGCTTTAGTACAAAGAAATACTTTTATTAGAGATGTGCAGGATGCATATTTTATTAGACTCTTAATGGATTGACATGAGGCTCAGTCCCTACTACTTGTGGATATGATGGAGAACTCTAGATTCCCTCCACCAATTTCAGCATTACAACATTCTCCAGATATCTGTATAAAACTTCAAACATGAAAGATCACACAAAAAAGTAACACACCTACGTGGCAACTAAACTGACACCCAAGCTGCCTCCATTTCTTCTAATGGAGAGGAACATTAAACAAATAAAGAGCACCTTCCTTCTCACCATATTTCTTTTTCCTATGATATGTTGTACCGTACCAAACCAAACGGTACCAGATGTACCATCCCGTACTGGTTCGGTACTGGTACCGGTACCGGTGGCGTATCGTGTACCATAACGTACCGACATTATGCTAGTGTGGCACCAGTACGGGGTCCGATACCGGTACAGCGAACCTTGTTTTTTCTCCACCTCCTCGGCCATAGCTCCCACACCTTTCCACCTTCAACTGTCTCCCCTCCTCCCCACTCGACAATGTTCTCCACTAGATTATTGCCCACTTCCTGCACTCCAAGGATGATGAGGTCATTCTCATTCAAACAAGGTGAGTCTCCAATTGAACCTCGCATGACAAACTCAGCTTCAAATACAAAATCAAATTGAGAGTCTTAATTCGTGTCTTAACATAGATCGATCACAAGAGAAAAAGTACATTGAATAAGATTTGATCTGTTGGAAGCAGATATCTTATATGAAACGCATCAGAAGTATTTGAATTGGGTTGCTCAAGCCTTAAGTTGAACACAGCATGACTTTAACCCAGATTGACATCTACCATCCTAAACTAAACCCAACATAAATATATAGGCTCAACTTACCCAAGCTATGAGGAAGGCCTAGATTGATCTAGACCAAGTTGCAACATTAAGAGGACCTAGATTCATGCCCATTTGCTTGAGAATGGATATAATTTTTTAAGGAGATACGTTTTCTTCCTTTCTACACTAAATTAAAAAAGGAGAGTTCTGATTTTGAAATATTCAACTATTATTTCTCAGTCAATTTTTTTGATTTAAAATACCTTCCACTAAATTTAAAAATACTCTCTACTTCATGAGTATTGCTATATTGGCAAAGAATCTATAATTTCTCATCAGCAAGAAATATGACCTATATTTGCTGCATAATCATGATAATCTAGAACTAAAAGCCTTCAATGAAATGCAAGTCCTAGTCTCCAATCACCATTAGTGGAAACAAGAAAAAAGGAAGGGGAACATATGAAAAAGAAAAGGTAAAAGTCTACATCAGATAAGAAAACCAACAACAAAGTTCATTATGAAGCCTTTGAAAGAGTGATCACGGTGATGTGAGCCGATAGCAAAACCATATAGTTGGCAAAGACAGATACATGAGTTTCACTACAAGGTGAGATGACTGTTTCGAGAAGGCTTGAATCGTACTTTGGATATACGGTGCCGACAACTCCAAAGTAATATGGGGCTCCGATAAGGGGATCAGATTTGGAGACTTTGCTCCCACACAAATTTAGGCTCCAAGGAGGATGGATCGAACCCCATATATTTGGGTACCTGAACCTGAATCTGACACAAGTGGGTAGGTAAAAAATACTTGGGGGCAAAAGACAACTCTCTCCAAGGAACTAGGCAAAATAGCCCCACTCTTGGATAGGCATGATCTCTAAATTTTAGTTTGTCCTCGTCTTTCCTATTTAAATTTTTGACAGGAGCTTAAGGATGGATCGTATCTATCTCCGTGCTGGTCTTTTTCAATCTTTGTTTTAATTGGTAAGTAATTTAACCTCCCATAGAGTATATTGGCTTGTATTTTGACATCCCACTGTGGTCTTATTTTGTCTTGTATTTCTTTTGCTTACATGAGTTTCTTCTTTTTTATAATTTTTATTTAATCCATTTTTCTTTTTCATTTTGTCTTTCTCATTTCATCCAATCTCATTTTATAATTTGTATCTAACATTTTTCATGTTTGTATTTTTATTCAACTGTTTACTTTTTAGTAATTTTCTATTTGTATTTTAGTGTGTGTTGATTGCTGAAATTCATATTTGATTTTACCATATTCTTACTTCAATATTTTCTACTCTATGTTATTGTTGTACTTTTTAAGTTGATATGTTCTTAATCTTTTGTATTATATTATTTTATTTCTTATTATTTATTTATTTGTTTATTTTAAACTAGATTCCATGTGATTCAAAATTCTTTATATTTCTTTTTGCTTATCATTTTTTCTTAAATGTGCATTGGATGTGCTTTTTTGATAGCAACCAATAAATCTGTCAAATGACAATTATGCACCTATGCAAAGAGTAAATACGACCAAAACTGAGGATTGTAGTAATACATCTCAAGGTAGATATTGCTCCAAGATATGCTGTGATATAAGAAGTCTCACTTGACCTTTGTGTTAGCTGTTAACTTGGTGTAGATTATCTCTCCTTGACCTATGCAAGCATGGACACTGAGCCTATAATTATCTCTCCAGCAGGAGGCCTCTTGCTTGCATCAACTTGCTCTAAATCCCCTTCAAAACCATAACTTTGATACAGATACAAGAAACCTTGGGTTCTGATATACATGTTTTAAAACCTTCACATTTCTTTTTCCGATACCACAACACCCAGCAGTTAAAGAATGCAAAGTTCCTGCACAACGTATCTTTCTCCACAATATTCCACCGATTCATTCACCTGTTCCTCTATCCCAGGCTTTGCTTTATTGTCTGAAATCAATGAAAGCATGTTCAATCTCAGAAAATGTTTTGAGCCAAACTGAAATAGAGAAATCTTAAAATGAGTTAAATAGTAGATACACACTGGAGGTAATATTTGACTTCATTCTAGTGCACTATAGGAATCTGGTTTCATCTTTGCTCCTGAGATGAAATTAGTCCAGTTCATCTGGTGCATGCATACCTGATAAAGATAATAGTTAATTTTCAGAAACAAAGCTATTCCAGAAATTGGGTTACCACTTAAGCTATGCCACAATGACCATTTGGAGGGAAGTGCTGCTTCTTGGATCCTGGACGCTTGTAGCCCTTGAAGGGAGCGCTTGCATAAGAGGGACTGTGATAGCCACAGGTTGGTTTCACTTCAAGTTTGTTTCATATTAAAAAGGAAAAGGAAGGTACAGTCTGCAGCCATTGCATGAAAATGCTCCAAAATTGCGAGTACGGGCTTCCTTTCTTATAGCATTCAATTGTACCACTTTCAGCCAAAGATTGGCCTTGCTTCCTTGATGTCATGTCGTCAAGATCTTTGTTTTTATCTCAGTACAATATTTTCCAATAGTTAGATCGCTCTGTTAGAAATAAGAATCCCATAGTGTGATGGGAATATGATCAGTTGCCGAGCAAAGAAATCAACCAGCACTCTGTTGAAATTTTAATCCGTTTGATGGTATAGGTCCCCAAGGTGTTACTGTGTACTCCATTTTTGAGATGTGCATGCATGCTTGACCATTTGCCTTTGGATTACAATGATAAAGGTTCTTGGATGATGCCATTATACTCCATTTTCATTTGCATAGCTACCACACTCAACATAGAATAAACCTCTGTTGATTGGGGATGAGCCTTATCATGAGCAATGAATATGTGTAGACCTCCGTCCACCTCAATCTCACTATACCCAGGAAGCTTCTTCACCCCTCTCTTTTCCATTGCTTCGCGCATTGTCTTGGCCTCTTCCCACCGCCTTGCAATGGCATAAACATTTGACAAGCCAATGTACCGTCCATCATGTTCCGGCTCCAATTTGATGAGCCTCTTTCCCACAATCTCTCCCAGCTTCACCCAACCATGGGTCTGACACCCACTAAGCAGAGCACCTAAAACAGAAGCACTCGGCTCGATGGGCATTGTGCTGACAAACTCATATGCCTCCTCCATACAGCCCGCTCGACAAAGAACATCAACCATGCAAGCATAATGTTCAACATGCGGTGTCATGCCTTGGGCTTTGAGGGATCTAAAGAAAGCCCAGGCATCCTCTACCAAGCCTCCATGAGCACAAGAGCTCAACAACCCCAAGTACGTGATCTCATCTGGTACCATGCCCACCCTCTGCATTTCTCTGAACATCTCTACTGACTCTTTGCCCAACCCATGCATTGCGAGCCCCCCAATCATCGCATTCCACATCAACACATCTGTTTTTTGTGCTGGGACGGCATGAAACACTTCAAGACCCTCATGTATCGATCCACATTTGGCATACATGTCAATCAAGGAAGTCAACAGCTCTGGACTTAAGCGTAAGCCATTTTCCTCTAAATGACGGTGCATCTCCCTCCCTTTATCAAGGGCCCCTAAATGCGCACAGGCACACAACACGCTCACCATGGTGACCTCATTGGCTTTTGGCCCACCTGCCTGAGCTTGCATCATCTCGAATAGGGCGAGCGCCTCTCTGTACTCCCCACCTTTCACATACCCATCAATCAGAGCGCTCCAAGACACCACATCCCTCTCCGGCATACGATCAAACGCCTCCCTCGCAGCAGCTATATTTCCACACTTTGCATAGCCATCAACCAGGGCATTCCATGACACGACATTTGGTTGGGAAATTCCATCGAACACCCTCCGGGCAGACAATATATCGTCGCAAGATGCATACAAGTGAATCAAAGAATTCTGGACGAAGAGATCGAATTCCAGCCCACTCTTCGCAATGTGGGCATGGACGGACAGCCCTAAACGGAGGGAGGAGAGGCGGGCGCAGGACTTCGCGAGGAAGGGGAAGGTGAGGTGATCCGGTGAGACCCCGGCACGAAGCATCTGGGTATAGAGAGAAATGGAGGAGTTCGGGTTCTTGGATTTGGAGAAGCCTCGGATGAGAGTGTTATAGATGAAGGTGGTTGGGGCGGGAAGGGTTCGGAATACCCGGCAAGAGTAATCGATGTCGCCGTAGTCAAAGACGGCGGAGAAGAGGAGTTTGGAGATGAGAAAGTTGTCAGCGGAGAGCCCATGGGTGGTGATTTGGGCGTGGATTCGCTTCAGCTCGCTCATAGACTTGCATCGCTGTAGGAGGAAGACGAAGCAGCGGTTGAGATGCGGTGACTTGGTCGAGGGTACTGGTAGCATTTGGTGGTTTGGAAGGGCGTTTCATGGTCTAGGCGTTACAAAACCAATTTTTTTTCCCCGCTACAATGGAAAACCTTCTTCAACAAGGACAAAACGGGAGTTCGAGTGAAGATCGAACGACTTCTTCGGAATTTCTTATGGGGCTCGTATGGAAAGGACCAAGGTTTGACCTAATGGTATGGAAGAGTATCTGCCTCCCTTTCGGTGAGGGTGGCTTAGGAGTGTTGTCTCTCCTAGAGAGACGGGAGCTGCTCCTCGCCCGGCATGCTACCCGCTTCATCCTGGAGCCGCAGCGGTTTTGGAGCCGGATCATGACTGTCCGTTATGGGAGGGATAGGCCCGAAGGGCTGGACTCGAGTAGGGTGGAGATGCTCCTTTCTGTGGCGTGAGATAGCGAGGTACTTGCCTACGTGTCGGTCACACCCGATGGCTGATAGACGACGGGCGGAGCATTGATGTGGCCGGGGACCCATGGGTCGACGGCCTCCCTCTGCATCTTTGGCCCACTACAGTTAGTGTCGAGGCTGAGGAGGGTCTACATGTCTGTGATCTTATGACCCCCGGGGGGGCGGGCTGGGATGAGACTCGATTGGCCCAATTCTTCGAGGAGCATCTGGCGGAGCGGGTCCGTTCCCTCTCTTTACCATGGAGTGGTGGACTGGATGTACGAGTGTGAAGTTCCTCTACCAGAACCAGGGTCAGGGTGGGCGATCTTTCCCGCATTCTTAGACGGGAGTATGAGTCTGGTCTGGATTGTGCCTGGATCTGGCGATTGGGACTCCACCCGAGGGTCGCGTTGTTCCTCTGGAAGGTGGCCTGGGACCACCTTCCTGCAAGAGCGATACTTGGAGGTCGAGGATTGAGGATTCCATTGGAGTGTGGGGTTTGCGGTATGGTCGAGACGGCGGACCATGCCTTGTTTCAGTGCACATGGGCTAGAGCTACTTGGCGCTTGGCAGGAGTCCCGCAGGTGGTGTGGAGCCGTGGGGACCAGTTCTTACAGGCCATGCGTCAGAGCTCGAATTCCCCGGTGCTTCGTCAGGAGGCGGATCGAGCGAGTTGCACTGCCTACCAGATTTGGTTGGCCAGGAATGCTCGTACATTCGGCGAACGACGTATGTCGTCGAGACTTGTGGTCGAGAGTTTCCGCATTTAGGCGGTTGAGCTGTGTCACACTATCCCCATTGGAGGGACCTTGATAACTCGGGACATCTGGGGTTTCCATTCTGCTTCGGCAATATCCCGTACGGTGTTTTTCACCTGGAAGCCCCCACCCTCGAGTTTCCTCAAGGTCAACTTTGATAGGTCAGTCCTGGATGGTGGCACGAGGGGAGGCACGGGTTTTGTTATTCAGTACCCGTTTGCCAGGATTATGGCGGCTGGGGGTAATAAGTTATTTGACACTTCGGTTCCGTGTGCAGAGCTGAGCTGATAGCTGCCTGGGCGGACCTTCGCCATGCCCAGTGCGTGTTACAGGCCAGGTCCATCATCCTGGAGGGTGATTTAGCTACCGTTATCAGTTGGATCCGGGGGGGGTCCAAGGGGTAACGGCTGTGACTATCCATTGCTCCATGACATTTGGGCTGAAGATGGGGAGTTGCCCTTGGCACTCCGAGGTATCTTATTTTTTGACTTTATTGGGTGTATCCGTAACCGTCAGATATGATCCACCTGTCCTAGCCAAAAAAAAAAGACAAAACGAGATAGCCATGAGGCCTCTCCCTTGCTTTCCATCATATTTAATATTCTGACCTACGTAGATGTATGCATACTAAAATGATATTATCTATCGATCTTATCAAAAAAAAAAACCCTTATTCAATGCAGTACATTTCTACAAGAAAAGCTGAACTTAATGGTGTTTTTTTTTAAAAAAAACAAACCTTGTTCAATGTACCAGGAGGGCTAAACTTAGTTGTGTTTGCTTGGTGGTAAAGATGGCTTAAGGAAAAAACAGTATTTATGGATGGTAATTTAGCCCGCCTCCGCCTCACCATAGAATTTTTTTGCATAAATATCCTTCTCAATATCAAATTTTGCATGAACACCCTTCTAAATTCATATTTGCATGTATACCCTCGTAAAACAGTCATTTTATTGTTCTACCTTTTTTTTATTCCTATTTTTGAATACATACCCATGCCATCTAACGTCGTTAGAAAATTAATGGTTTTAAACTAAAATGACTAAAATATTCTTAATGGGTAGATATACAAAAAAAAATATATTTATAAGGCGATTGCAATGAGAAAGAAAAAAATTAAAAATTTTATTTTATTTTTAATTAAAATAAATATGATTTTTATTAAAGGCGTTAGAAAAACCATTATATTAAGAGCATTTGTATAAAAATAGTATTTTATGAGGATATAAAAATAAATATAAATTTAAAAGGATATTCATACGAATTTAAATTTTTAGAATGGTATTCATGCAAACCCCCAACACCCCCCAATATATAATTCTCCATAATTTTTTGGAGACAAAAAAATAATTTATAAAATTTTTTTTTACTTTATCTGATCCAATTCTTCCAATCCGCCCGGTGTAACTATACCCTATCCCGAAATTCCACCTATGAACAACTCCCCATCTCCAGCCTATAGGATACTACTGGAATGAATGGCTACATAAGCAGCCATCCAGTCCGCAGCCCCGTTAACTTCACGAAAAACATGCTTGGCCTGGAAGGCCCCTCCATCCCTCACCTTTGCCCAGATATCTCGGAGCAATGGGTGACAACCATTACCCCTAGGGCTCCCCCGGATCCAACTGATGACCGTGGCCGAGTCTTTTCAGGACAATGGAACTGGCCCGTAACACACACTGGGCATGATGAAAGCCCGCCCATGCGACCCTCAACTCCGTACTCGGAACCGATATATCGAAAAGTTGACTGCCTCCTGCAGCCACGACCTTAGCAGACGGGTCCCAAATAACAAAACCCACGCCACCCCTCGAACCTCCGTTCAATACAGACCCATCGAAGTTGACCTCGAGAAAACTCAAGAGTGGAGGTTCCCAGGTGAAAAACACCGTACAAGATACAGCCGAAGCAAAATGGAAACCCCAGATGTCCCGAACTGTCAAGGTTCTTACGTCAGGTATGATGTGGTTGAGCTCCGTCGCTTGGACATAAGCACTCTCCACCACAAATCTCGGCGACGCAATGCGCTCGCCAAAGGTTTGAGCATTCCTAGCCAGCCAGATCTGGTAGAACGTGCAAATCGCTCGAGCCGCCTCCTGGCGAACCAATGGGGACTCCGAACATCGGCGCATGGCCTTCGGCCCCGAACCTTCCGCAGTCGCCCTAGCCCATGTGAACTGAAAGGCATGGTTCACAGTCTTGTCCACACCAGTCCCCACATACCGAAGAAATTCTCAGTCCTCGTCCACTAAGTACTGCTCTTGTCGGAAGACGGTCTCAGACCACCTTCCAAAGGAACAGTGCTACCCTCGGGTGGAGTCCCAATCGCCAGATCTAGGCGTAGTCTGGCCCAAGCTCATGCCCGCCAGAGAATGCGGGAGAGGTCGCCCACCCTGACGCTGGTTCTGGTAGAGGTGCTTCAGACCCGCACGTTCGGACCTACACACCTATGTAACGAGAGGGAACAGACCCTCTCAGCCAGATGCCCTCCAAAAATTTGGACCAGCCTAGACTCGTCCCAAGCAGCACCCCCAGGGCCAAGGAGATCACAGACCCGCAGACCCTCCGCCGCCTCAACACTAACCAAAGTTGGCTAATGTTGCAAGGAGAGGGCATCTACCCACGGGTCCTCAGCCACATCAATACTGCGCCCATCACCTATCAGCCATCTAGTGTACATCAACATAGTAGGCAGGTAACTCGTAATCTCTCGCCATAGAAAAAAACATCTCTGCCCTCGTACCAGTGCCTCGGGGCCCATCCACCCATAGTGGGCTGCCATGGTCCGGCTCCAGAACCCCTGCGGCTCCAAAAAGAACCGAACTGCATACCGGGCAATGAGCACCTCCCGTCTCTCCAAGAGAGACAAAACCCGAAGGTCACCCGCACTGAATGGGAGGCAGATGCTCTTCCATGCCACCAGATGCACCCCCTGACCACCACCATGCGAGCCCCATAAGAAGCCACGAAGTAGCCGCTCAATCTTCAATAGCACTGTCCTTGGCACCACTATGTTTGCCATAAGATAGATGGGCATGGAACCAAGTATAGATCTGATCAGCGTCAATCTACCCATCATAGATAGAGACGTGGCCCGCCATCCCTCCAGCCTGCTCTGGACCCGTTGAACCAGCTCGGAGCACTCAAATACCCGCAATCTCATACATGAGATCAGTACACCCAGGTAGCTCCAAGTCTCGTCCTGCTCTGGCATCCCCAAAATTCTTTGGATCTCGCATCGAACCCCAGCCGTCGTGCTAGGGCTGAAGGAGATGGTGGACTTCTGGGCATTCACTTTCTGCCCTGACGTGGCGCAGTAGTCGGCCAGCACCCTCCTGAGGGCTCGTGCATCCTCTACTCGCACCCTCGTCAAGAGGAGACATTCATTGGCAAAGAGTAAGTGAGATATCAGCTGGGCCCCTGAAGCTGGAATATAAGCCTCCAGCTCCCCGGCGGTGCACGCAGCCCGTAGTGCCCGAGACAAAATATCAGAGCAAATGATAAACAAGTATGGGGATAAAGGACATTCCTGCCGAAGCCCCATGGTGGATTTGAAAAATGGGGACAACGTGTCGTTGACTAGAATAGAAAACCTCGGTCCCCGAACACACCCCAGTACCCAATCAATCCAGGTCTCGTGGAAACTAAGACTCTCCAAGGCACGCCTAAGGAAACTCCACCTGATTCTGTCATAAGCTTGTTCCATGTCCAGCTTGACAGCCATCAGGCTTCGCCGCCTCGGAGCCTGCTGAAGATCCCACATCATCTCTTGGGCTAACATGACATTGTCGGATATGCTCCTACCTCTCACAAAAGCTTCTTGCTCCTGGCAGATGATTTCGGGAAGCAAGGCTTTCATTCGCTCCACCAATATTCTTGCCACAACTTTATATAAAGTTGTGCACAAGCTGATAGGCCTAAAGTGGCTTGGTTCCACCGCATCCTGACGCTTCGGTATCAGCAACAAATGTGATCTTCCAGTCGTCAGGCATCCCTGCCCGACTAAAGAAACACAGAACCGCTTCAACCACCGCCGTCCGAACGATGCCCCAGTATCTCCTGGACCAGGAGCCCTATTCTCTCTCAAGGCTCAGACCGCCTCTCGCACCTCCTCTTCCACCACCTGTCGATCCAATAATGCATTCTCTGTAACGCCAATACCCATGTCGGCCAGTAACTCATTCTCCACACCACCAATACCTGTGGCATCCCTTGGGAGCTGGTCAACCTCATCATCCTCCCTATCTTCTATCCATCTAGAGCGGAAGAAATCAAGCAGGACCTGTCTAATTGCCAAGTCCCCCTCCACCTGCTGACCCATCCCGTCTCGTAGAGACTGGATCATATTCCTCTGGCTTCTGATGACCGCGATCCGATGGACCCTCTCTGACTTACTGGATTTTGAATTTCTGTCCGCAGAATATCTCACATTGTCGCAAGATCGAGTGATGAGTGGCAAGAAGCCCTCGAAGGCATACCATGCCAGCCTCAGGCAGTGCACCCTCAAGATCTTCTTTCCTTTGAAGGTCGGCTATCAGGCCCTCCACTTCCTCCAACTTTCTAAAAATATCGCCCACAACCTCGCGGTTCCAGCGGCGCAGCCGCCTCTTGGTCAGCTTCAATTTTCGAGAAACCTTATGCATGGCATCACCACGCACCAGCAAGCTCCAAGCTCCTCGGACAATATCCCAAGACTGAGGGTAAGATAATCAAACCTTCTCAAAGCGGAAGGGGCAATGGTGACTGGAGTCAAATGCCATCGAGATCAGTAGTGGACAATGATCCAAGGCAATCTGAGATAAGTGGCTGACTCGATAGGAAGGAAACCGGATAATCCAATCAGTAGACGCCACGGCTCTATCAAGCCGCTCCCAAACCCTGGCTCTACCGGACTGATTGTTACACCAGGTTAACCGCGGTCCGGAGTCTACGATAGGAATCACGGAATTCCCTCCTATCCATTGTGTCAGTAAAAGCCCTACGACCCCTCTTCTCGCTAGCGTCCTGGATACAATTGAAATCTCCCACCACCGCTAACGGAAACTCCTAGGCGACTACATGGGTAATTTCGTCCCACAAGACTCTCCTAGTCCTATGGTCAGTGCTCGCATACACTCAGCTTAAAACCCACGGTGTTGCATTGGAATCCAAGACAACCTTAATAACTTGTTGGGAGTAGTAGTGGAAAGCGTCTACTAACGCCACACCCCGCTTCCACATTGCCAAAATACCCCCAGACAGCCCTTGGGATTCTATTGCTATTGCGTAGATCTCCCAATCTGTCTCTATAAATCAGAGCCCTTTATCGAACAGACGTGTTCTGGTCCATGGATCTGCACCAACCTCCTGAAAGACGGCTTTGCCGTCCCTCTACAATTCCATGCTAAAATCTTTATAGAGAAAAATCCGAGAGTTCGGCCACAGGCACGTCCGCCCCTTGAGCCTCAGAATCCATCTCCACCTCGGGATAAATGCCACCCCACTGAACGTCATCCACACTGGCTCCAGAAACGGCCCGTATAACAACCGCTTTAACCCATTGCACAACCGTTGAATAATCCACCATAAGTAGTTAATATTTATAAAACCTGTTGCTATCTAGCAGAATGCTGTTGGATTAGACATTATTAAAAAAAAGGGGGGACATCTCCTGCATGAAATGAAGCATGCAGCATTTGATTTATGTAACAGGAGGGAGAGACAAAATCCCATTTCATACCTGTCAAGATATGCAACCATGAAAAAAAATAGGTGAAACAAACAGGAATCCTTCATGGGAAGGTTTGAACAGTGAGAAGTAAGATGTGAAAAACAATGGCCGCTTGACCCCGGTTAGCTGGCGGGAGGGAAATGAAGAATGCCTATTCTTTTGGATGTGGGTGCCTGGTGCCCACTAGGATTGGAAACTTGAGGCTGGGTTGCCTAGCCACTGATGGCTGATGCATTGCCATCCAGGTGTAGGATCGGACGTCTCAGTTACCCAAAGGAGAATGCATATTCACTCTATCAACAGAGTCCAGACTGGTTTTGCCTGGACTTGTCCAGACCAGACACCCACACCACCACCTGGCACCTGCACTGGAAACTTGAGTAGGTGCATGCAATTAGGGTAAACAAGTAGCAGGAAGATCACCCTCGACGATCCCGGCGAAACCCCAACTGGAAGCCGACTGTAAGGGAAATATAAGCAAAGCACTGCTTGAAACTGCAGCATAATGCAATTTTCAAAGAATTCCCACATTCAGGGAGCTGATTATCCTTCTAAGAAAATATTACCAAATGAGGTGTACTAACCGTCCAGATTCACATATATACAGTACTCAGTATATACAATCACATTTACACACTGATGCTTCACATCTGGCAGCAGCCAGTACCTATGCCAAGAAGGATAGTGAGACCAAAGCTTTCAAAAAACAAGGCAACAGTCTTCGAACTTCTGCCACCTTATATATTTACAGATTCCATTTACAAAATTTTGCTGTAGTATCACCGAGCTACATCGGCCAAAATTTGGACGACCAGAAAGTAGAACTCCAAGACACAAGTTTGCCAAGCAATGATGTGGGACAAAACCTGACATGGTTTCAACACGACATATATCAGGGTTTTTGTCTGTTTCACGCGTCTCCTTATCTTACTCTCTCTCCAACCTGATACGACATATGATATAGTCAGTGATAAGCCTCGTGCTAACGCAACCATATCTTTATGAGTTTGGTTTTCCAGAGATTCTAATCTTAAATTCCCACAGATGGCCCTGTAATAAGGTGACAATCAACAGCAGCATGCCCAATGAAAAACATAAGTATTATCAAGAATTATCAAGAAACACAAGAAGGTTTTGTAGCACAAACAGTTATCAAGAACCCCTAATGATGCATGGAATGGAGCTCAGGTGCTTTCAATTGTTAAGACTTAAGACCCTTAAGACACTTCATCTTGCCAAACCATGTTGACATCATTATCATCATGGTAGATTTGGTGTCTCTCTCTCTCTCTCATATTTCATTTCTCTTTATCCAAAGTTCTCCTTAGATTAGTGTAGTTAACCTTTCAACTCAAGGCAGCAGTCATAGCATGGCTTCAATATGTATGGGACTGCACACATTGGACCGCTCCAGAGAAGACTTTATTTATTGCTGGCACGTTTATATTTATTGCAACCATGTAGTATGCCACTCAAGGTTATCAAAAAAGCCAATCAGAGCAGCTACTTTTAGTTGAACTGTTTCAACTATACTTGTTCAAACGTGCAAATTTTTAATGTGTTTAGCTACTTAACATCTTTCTGATTGGTTGGATTGTTTAAAGGATAATATTGAAATTTTACTGTGTGGAACTTAATTTTTCACAATTTCAATAATTGAAATATGACATCTCATGCAACATATGATCTAATGTTTTTAATTGATGCTGCTTTCTTTTCGTACACTATAATCCAAATAATGGAAAGAGTGTGCCTTCACCCATCACACCTCACTCCAAAAGCCAATTTGTGAAGGATGTGTACACCTTGTCTTCCCTCTCTTGCACTCTTTCTGGTTTTTAATTTTATCTTTATTATTTTCTCTAATGTTCTTAGTTCCACATCAGGAATTGCAGTAAATATTATTTTCTTTTCAACTATGTTAATAGTTGTCTGCATCGGTCCTATCTTCCTTTACTCTTATAGTACATGGTTATTGATTCAAATAAATATAGTTAGTCATCACTGTAGTCACTTTATTTAAAATACATGTGCTTTCTAGATTCTATATGCATGACTTAACAAATTGCGTAAGCTAAGGGACTGAGGTGTGGACATGCAGCTAAAAGCTGTAGAATGCTCCATTATTCCCTACCATACTGCATATGTGTATCTAAACATATTAAAATTACAGCATAACCTTCCCCTCCCTCCCTCCCTCCCTCCTCTTCATCCTTCCCCTTCATCTCCTCACCTCTCTTTCCTTTCCTACCTGCCTAATCCTCTTGCCTCTTCCTCTCCTCCGACTATCCCTACTCCCTTTTTAGTTCCCCCTGGCACACTTCTCGTTTCATCCTACACTTCTGCTACCCTACTTAATGTTTCTTGTTTAACTGAAAAAAAAAATCTTATGAATTTCTTATTTTCCACTTACTTTTATCTATTTTTATGAATTTCATTTATCGTAATTGCATATCTGCTATATGACACCTTAGTTGCCTGCACATTGCTGCCAAATTTTCCAAATCTTGAACTAAACAGCCAATATGGCAAGTTTCAAATACTGTAAATTAAGGTCTGCCGAACCGGGCCATACCGCCCGATTTAGGCAGAACCGAACCGACCCGATCTCGGGTCGGTTCGGTTCGCTATAGAAAAACGGTTCCGGCCCCCAATGTTACTGGCCAAAATCGGACGGTTCCATCCAGTTTGCAGCAAGTCAAAGGTGTGGAATCAGGGCCGGCCCGAGCCCTAGGCGACTGAGGCGGTCGCCTAAGGCCCCGGGCCAACGGAAGGCCCCCGGGAGGCTGACCAAAAGGAAGCAAAGGCCCCGATCTGGGGCTGGCTACGAGTCTTCTCCCTTGATGGAAAGGAGGTGGAGAGTTTCCTGGCCTGCAGAGGGGCAATTTGGGATGTTGGGGACAGTAGTTTTGTTTTGGGTGGGGAGAGCGAGAGAGAGAGGAGGGTTTTGGTTGGCTTAATAGACGCCTGAAGCCACTCTTATCTTTCATCCCTTCTCTTTTTTGGTTTTGGTCTTGGTTTTCCTTCCCTCACATTACTCCTGATCCAGCTGGGCCATCCGAAAGAAAGATAGGGGGATTGGAGATGGACTTCTTCGAGGGTGGAGATTCTTTTAGTTTTCTCCTCTCGGTTTCTTCTCCCCTCTTGGGTGGTAGAGAGAGAAAAGGAGGGAGGGGGTTTATGAAAGAGTAGATGCCCTATAAGCCAATCATTTGATAGGTTTCTCTTTGTAATCCTCCAAATCATGTACTTTGACACTCGATATATATCAATAAAGGCATTGTGTTTCATCATTTGCTGCTTATCTATTTTATTATTGGATGATGAACCCCATAAATTAGGACATTGGTTTTAGGGTTATGATGAGATCATATTAGTGAGACCTAAAATCCTAAAATCCTAATTTAGAATATTCCCAGTCAAATTGGTATATTGAGTCGGGGATCAATATTACCGAAAAGACTGGCATATCTTATGTATGCTCAATGTAGAGGGTGATTGATCTCACAATCACTTGTGTGAGACACTAATACAAAGATGTGGGTGCTCATTAGAGGAATGAGTTCACTGAAATGACTAGCCATGAGAACATCTTATGGATTCTTAATTATCAAAAGATGGTTCTCATAGTGGGAGTTGTGCAAGTGATCCTTAGACCTGAGATCACCATGGTACCTTGTGCACTTGAAGCTATATTTTGGTTTACCCTCATTCACGACATTGCGTTGTGTACGGGGTATTCTGGATATGGTGGATTTTGTACGAAGGTTGTGAGTAGGTCAACAAGGAATCAGTCACTTCTAGTAAGAGAAGGTAACATCCTACTTACTCTAATCTTATGATGATTCAAGAAGCCTTTGATCAAAGCAAAATGAATATTAGAAAGAGTTTCTAATGTTTCATTGTTTGAATTATCATATAAAAGATTGAGAGAGACATGAATAAGTGATTGAGTTTGATATTGATCCATACTCATGCACTTATTCAGGATGTAGTATGACTGAGGGATTGAATTGCACAGTAACTTGCCACTGAAGGGTATGTTTGGATTTGTCCAATACATTCCTCATCTTCCGGGTAGACATGATACGTTGCTAGACGTCAATCATGTCTTGTGGGTTGATCGGATCAAAGAGTTTGATTAGATCAAAGCATCAGAAAGGTTCTGATTGCTAAGTCAGGTTTAGCACTAAATTGAACCTAAATTGGATTAGAGGTATTCTAATCAGGTTAGGTCAACTTGCACCTGCACCTACTGCTGGCTAAGATAAGGAACCCAATGGGTCACACACAAGGAAATTGATCAAGGGTCTAATTGGATTAGATCATGTTTGCAAGATGAACATGCTAGCACGTGTTGCAAACCCTAGCTCCTGATTCAAATTAAATTCGAATCTGATTCTTAGGTTAGGTTGATCTAATATGATTAGATCATGACCTAATATGGGTTAGCCAAGAGTTGGAACCCATTTGGCTTTAATTAGACCTGATTTGATTAGGTTTAATGTTTTCTTTAAGTTGGTTAAACCCAATTGGATTGGGTTTGATAGGGCCTTCACTTCTGGACCATTGGATCACTCCCGATGGATTTCTGGATGAAGGATCTGGACCATTGGTCAGCGCCTGAATCTGGACACTGGATGGCTCTCTGGATGGAAGATCTGGACCGTTGCTCAGCGCCTGAATCTGGACCATCGGTGATGGCATCTTGCTTCTGGACCATTGGATGGCACCCTGGATGATGATACCTTGATCTGGACCATTAGATGGTGCCTAGATCTGGACCATTGGCTTTGGTTCCCTGCATTTGGGCCCTTGGATCATCAGGATTTAAGAGGGAGACATGAGAAAGAAGTTGATACACCCTTCTCCTTAGCACCCCATCATGATGGGATGCCTCTCTTAGCACATGCCTCATCATGATGAGGTGTGTGGATGGGATGCATCCCTTTATGATGCATCCCTCCATCTCTTATAAATAAGGAGGTGCCTTGGGGTTCTAAAGATCATCCAAGAAAAAGCTTCTCCTTCTCTCTCCCTTATCCCTTCTTTCTTACAAGCCTCTCTCTTTTGTCCTAACCCAAGACAAGAGGGTCTTCTTTAGGACAAAAAGGCTAGTGAATGTTTTAGAGGTAGAAAGGAAGAAGGAAGTGAAGGAAAATTAGCCAATTAAATCCTTTGGAAGGATTGAACAATTAGAATCAAGTTTTGGTGGAGTTAGAGTCTTGAACCCATTCCTGTGTGGATCAACATCGGAGGGTGAACATTTGGGCACCTTAGGACGTCTTCAGACATATTGGATATAGCGTGATAGGTATTCTTCTATACCAAGATTATATTTTCTACATTATTTGGTTATACTATTAAGGCGATCTTGACTTATTAGGATTTCATATAATGGGTTTTATAAGAAAATTTTATAATCCCGTATCTTCCGCTGCGCCCTAGGGCACTGGGAAACCCAACAGTTTAATGGCTGCTATGCTGTGATGTTGCAGTTGCCGCTTGGGTACTTACTTGAAGGGGAGATGGTGGGATGGGGTGAATTTCCCATAATGATCCTACTTTCTCTTATAGAGAGATTCCTTTATGGAAAAATTCTTTTCTTTACCTTGACCATGAAGTGCCATGGGATGACCTTTTTCTATTTGGCTCTTGCTTGACATGGTAAACAGTATTGCCAAGCATTATCTCAGTTATTTAATCAGTTTCATGGCCCTTCATTTAGTATAATTACTTTTATGTGCTTCCATTCAAGAATTATATTAAATTAAAAAGGCTTCTTGTCTATCTTTGTTAGATTCATGTATTTTTGTTAAAATAGTGTACTTGATAGCTATCTATTTTTATATATTTTTTTAAGTATTTTATATTTATTAAAAAAAATATTAAAAAAAAGGCCTCGTTCATTGGATTCGCCTTAGGCCCCAGAATGTATTGAGCCGCCCCTGTGTGGAATTATTGCCATGCTGTGGCATCTGGTTAGACCCAGACTCTGTGCGAACCGGTTAGTTTGCATCGAGTCAATGGGTGCAGAATTATTGCCACAGCGTGGGCATTGTGGTAGGGCTTTGGCTTTAAAAGCCGAACGCCACTGAAGAAGGCCCAAGAAAGACTTCCCAATGGTCAGTCCAAGCCTTTCTCTTTCCAAAAAATCCACAAACAATACTGATTCAGACTGTCAAAAAAAAGAGCCAAGACTAAATAAGGTGTGCTTCTTTTTTTCTATCTTCTTTCTTTTTTTTGTAGGCACCTTGAAAAGATAGCTCGAAAATTACAAAATAAAAGATCATGCCAAATTTTTTGATTTGGGCTTGATTTTTTTACATATTGTAGATCTATGGACGATGTATATAATGATATAAAAATTTTTAATTTTCAAGGTCATTTAGAGGACATGATACAACTACAGATGACCTCATACGTGGAGTAGGATCCATAAATGTATTAGATTTCGAGTCGTATACTGGATCGTATTATCCGCAGCCACATGCAGTCTATGACCCATACAGATATACGGATATGAATATAGTGCGTCCGAGACATCTTCTAGTGACTACTATCTAACGCAACCCGAAAAATCTCACGGATCGAATTTTGCCGCCGGTATATTTGGATGGACCCCTCCACAACCGTATTATCAGCCAGAGGATCTCTCAGAGCCAGAGCTTCAGCAAAAGTGCTTATAACCCAGCGTGTCTTCCTCCTGGGATGAACATACAAGATTACAACACCGCTTGGTTAGAGGGGTAGATTGATGTGCCTCCTGATTATGCTGATGATCCGGATATCTACGAGAGACATCGCCGCTCGACACAATTTTAGATATCAGTATGTATATTGGACTTTAAAAGTATATTGGACTTTAAATGTATATAATTGATTGTATCTTGATTTGAAAATATTTTATGTTGTTCGTTTTATGATTTGTATCATTTTAAAGCAACAAGATGCATCTAGGATAAACCAGAATCATAGAAGCACCAAAAAACATCAAAAAAACATCACATTAGACTTAAATTCATAGAAAAAGTATTAAAAAAGAGAGAATTACAAAAAAAAAAGGACGTGCCGATACGGCCGGTTCGATTCGGCCTGAACTAGTACCGAATCATACCAGGCGCTAACCGGTATAGATTCCGATACCGGTTCGGCGGACCTTGCTGTAAATTAATCTTCTATTTTTCATCGGAAGCCTTTCTTTTCCCCAAAGTTTCCTTAACAAGGAACCAGATAGTACTATACAAAACAAAAGGTTGGTGCCAAGTAGAAAGATTAGTTGCAATATGTCCTTAAAATCGGCAAATCAAACTTCCATGTACCTAGGAAAGATATAGATGGATAAGGCATGGAATTTAAGGTTTTATCAGGTTGTGAAGCATAGGTCCCAAGGAACACAAAATTAACCCGACCATGTGATTTTCAAGGAGGTGACACCTATCAATCACTACGAGGATGCCAAATACCAGAGATTGCTCTCAGCTAATACAAAAAGTACAAGATAGATTGAAGGGAGGGAAGTAAAAGTCTCTATCTATGATGGGCAGAGGAGTGTTGGTTAAGTTGGTGCTTTGTGCAGTTCCAGTTTATCAAATGACCAGCACTATTGTGCCGAGGGCAGTCATCCACAAGCTCGAGAGTTTGTTAAGAAATTTCCTGTGGGGCTACACTGACAGTTCCAAGAGGGTGCATCTCTTAGCCTGGGATGTGGTGTGTCAACCAAGAAAGGAGGCTGGCCTCACTTTCCAGCCTTTCACTGCTCGTCATGATGCCTTCTGTGCTAATAATGTCATCAGTTTCCTGTTGAATTCAAGGAGTTTCTGGTTACTCTAATGAGAGCTAAATATGGCACTTGGGAATCTACATCCAATCCAGTTCCACCAAATAATAGCTCGTTTATTTGGAAAGCTATCTGCTCTTTTGATCATGACTAGCATCAGATGGATTATTGGGGACGGAAATTTGATCAGCATTCTCAATGATCCCTAGATCTTGCAGCTCCCCCTCAATTGCACCCTTACTTATTGGATTGCCTTGCAATGGAAAATATGAAGGTTAAAGACCTTATCACAGAGGGAGTCGGGGGTGGGATGTGGCTTTCATCAAGCAGGTTTTTGGTGATGGCCTGGCTCAGAAAATGCTTTCTCTTGCCTTACCGATTCATGGGACTTGTGAAAGATTGGGCTGGAATGGTTCGGTGTTTTCTGAAGTCATGGTCAAAGACCTTTATAAGCTCTATTGTCACAGCCCTTCAGTAAGAAGGGATATGGTGTGGATATGGAAAGTGAAGATTCATCCCATAGTGGCATTATTTTTATGGAAAGTGGCATGGCATCATCTACCCTGCCATGAAGTTCTACATCGGAGGGGTATTCAAGTCTCCCCATATTATAATTGTTGCCCAAAAGTAGTTGGGATAATCGAGCATGTTCTCCTTAGCACCCAAAAGCCACGAGTGTGGAGTATGGCAGTCATTCTCATTGTGGCGTCTTGGCTTAGCATTCCCCTGGACCTTTTTTCACAGGGCCTTCAGCAGGAGTTGCAGCGTGTTGCCACTCACAATCATGTGACTTTAGTGTGTTATATAGCCCACCACATATGGGGAGCAAGGAACAGTCGCATATTTGAGGGCAATGCTAAGGCCCCAAATGGTCTTTATGTAGGCAACCACCCAAGCAGAAGAGTTCACTAGCTCTCACACCCTGGAGAGGTCTTTGATGATAAAGAAAATCTCAGGTTCCTCCCTTGCAGCTTCTGCATCCTCACATCGGATCCATTTCATATGGAAACCTCCACCCCCAAGCTTCCTCAAGATCAATTTTGATGGTAGTGTGGTAAGCAGTGGTGAGCCGTGGTGCAGGCTTTGAAATTTGAGGATTGAAATCCTCAATGTTGTCACAAGTGGATTGCATTTGTATGATACTACGCACCAATGGCAAAATTGGAAGGGGCATAGAAAGGATTGGTGTATGACACCTCTACTTACAGGATCATGATTGAGGGAGTTCTAAGATTGTCATTAGCAGGGTCGCACGCTTCAAAGCCCATTCAAAGGGAATTCATCCTCTATTATCAGATATTTAGACGATTGGCGCATCTTTGGAGGCTTTTGAAGCTATGCACATTGATCAGGAAGCAAATAACACAGCAGATTGGGTGGCATCTTTCGTTGCCAACAATCTAGACTCGGTGATTTGGGACTCTAGCGCATCCATTCCTAAGCTGCTTCATGATATTTTGTTTTCTGATTCTATTGGTTGTATCTACTCTAGGGTTGTGTAATCATGCTGTCATGCAAAAAAAAAGGGGGGGAGAGAGAGAGAGAGAGGTGGCGCCTATTAAATATAGCAGCAAATACATGCAAGCATGTTATGGAGTATCTCATGTGTTTAATTGTGTCCTACAGGGCACCAAAATTTTGCTGCTGTTCAATATTTTTGGTATTGGGATTTTATCTTTTATGAATGTGTATTATTTTTCTCTTGTAGTGTCAATTAAGTATTTACATAAGTTTTTTCCCACAATGTAACAATATATTTACTGATATCTTCCCTTTTGCAAGCTATTCATGGCAAGGTGTACCGTGCCGGTACTAGGCACCGTACCGGTTGCCTGGTGGCACGAGTCAGCACGGACTGTGTCGGGCCATACCAAGAGAGAAAACCTGTTGGAGTTGGAGAAGGAGAAGAAAAAGAGAGAGCGAGTAAGGAAGAGAGGGAGGAGTGGTGGCGGACGCCGGTGGAGGGCCGTGGGGGGCCGGTGGAGGCTGCGGAAAAAAATTTGGAGATCCGCCGCCCCCCCGCAGCCTCCGTTGGCCCTCCGCCAGCGTTTGCCACCGCTCCTCCCTCCCTCCACCACTCGCTCTCTCTCTCTCTCTTTTTCTTCTCCGACTCCAACAGCGAACTGTTTTCAAAGCCGGAACCGTACCGGTAAGCCACCGGTACGGCTCGGAACGGGCAAAATCTTCCAGTTCGGGAGGGTTCCGCATTCCATGATTCATGGTCCAGATGTAGCAACTTTCTGCCTTAGGCTTTCACCAATTAATTATTAAATAATACAATTAATTTGAATTAATTGATGCATGGCCCTTTTATTTGTCAGAAAAAATATTGCATTATCGGAAAGAAAAATGCCTTAAGAATGACTTCTTATTTTAAAGCTGATAAGAATCCCAATATTTTTATAACTTGTTTTAGGTTTTTCACTACCCTCCATCATAACTTCGTATGCGATTTATAGGTCTAAGTCTAATACTACAACAAATGATATAATTAGATATTCTATTCTTATGGAGGAATATGCAAGCACTTTGATCATTTGCCATCTTACTTTCAAGATCTCATTGTTTTTTAGAAGAAAAATTGGACAGAGTCCAATGAAGATCTCATCTTACCTCCAACATGTTCCTTCACAAGTTCATATAATTTGCCTCTTTATTCTTTTCCAACTGAGGGACTTAAAGGTAAGTCATGAACACTACAGAGCATAAAGTGTTCTTATTCCATATATATGTTGCAACAATTGCAATGCATAGAGAGCACCAATTCATGCATTAAATGAATGACATGAAAAAGAACAAAGAAAGCAAACTAGTGATGGTACAAACTTCTAGTTGCAAAAGCACAAACAAATGGTAGATGCAAGTAAAGTGGAGTCTGGTTTACTTACATAAAGATTGATTTTCTATCTTCTAAATCCTTTACAATTTGGTTGATTGCATAAACAACCATTTTCTTCACCTGTTCACAATGAACATATAAGAAAAAGGTCATAGCATGAATAATGATACAATATGCAAATATAGACTAACTATGCATTCTTTGCTGGCAAAACATGCAAATAAATGTTTCCAGCCAAGATATTAGAATAACTAAATTTGTACATTTACAAGAATATAAACAGAAATGTGTTAGAAGAAAAGAAAATGCATTATAGTTAATAAGCCAACCTCTAGTTTCTGTCCCCAAGCATGACGATGGGGGGCACGATATTCATCTGTCAGACGAATGCACTCATGAACACTCTCAGGAGACATAAAATCAAGCGCAACCTTCATACATGACTATTTAGAATAAAAAAAATTAGTAACAATCTAAAAATCAATGTCTCAGACGTGATTTGCATCAAGGCTTGCAAATTTCCCTCAAATATTGTCCTTGGCAGATTCAAGGATTAAATAAACTGTTCATGCCTAATAAATAGCTCCACCTTCAGTATTAACTAACCTTCAGATTTCGGACTTGATGAGGGCATCCAGCAGGAACGAAGACAGCCTCACCAAGCTTTTGCTCAAATGTCCAAGGCTCTACACCTACATAAGCACTCAAAATATGATAGCTTACTTAGAGATGAAAATATTACCAAAAATGTTTTAAGAGTCTTATCTCCTGACCATATTATTTGGAAAAGGAACCGAACATCAAAAGATAAGGTAATTTGAAAGCATAAGGATACAAGATAATTTGACAGAAAAAAACCAGTAAGAACTTCTTGGACAAGCTCAAAGTCTTCTTAACAGGTCTCTTCAAAAATAAATTTCTACCGATCGCAGTAAGCATGATGAGGAATATTGAACAAATGAACACCAAAAGCTTTCTGTAAAAATACATGGGATTTGGTTCACAGCATATGATGATGAATTCTTGGGATTGTGAGGAAAAGTTGGTGGGATTCTTGTCTGTACAAATATAGTAGTGTAGCTGGTGTTTGTTTTTCTTCTTTTTTTTTTCTTTTGGTTCCTCTTATCTTGCCTTTCCATCCCTCAAGTTAAAGGATCTGTCGTAATCATAGCCATTATATATATATTCATAAAATAAAGGTTGGGTTGTGTGCATGCTCCAGCTATACCAATTTTACATGGTATCAGAGCCCTACAACTCTTGAGACCAAGGTCCACCGAACCGATACCAGGACCCGTATCGGTCGGCACCCGATACGATTTGGTACTAGCTCGGTTCAGGCCGAACCGAAACAGCCAAACCGATAAGGTGTGCCGGCACTGCCTATTTTTTTTTGTAGTTCTCTCTTTTCGAACTTTTGCTATGAATTTAAGTCTAACATGATGTTTTCTTGATGTTTTTTGATATTTCTATGGTACCAGTTTACCCTAGATGATGCATCTTATTGCTTTAAAATGATACAAATCATAAAATGAATATAAAATATTCTCAAATCAAGATACAATCAATTACATATTTTTAAAGTCCAACATACATACTGGTATCTAAAATAGGATCAACTTGCGATGCCTCTCATAGATATCCAAATTATTAGCATAATCAAGAGGCACATCAACCCACCTCTCTAACCAAGCGGTGTGTAATCTTATATGTTCATCCCATGAGGAACGCGCGTCGGGTTATAAGCACTCTAGCTGAAACTCTGGCTCTGAGAGGTGTCCTCCAACTGATGATACGACTGTAGAGGGGCCTATTCGAATATACTGGCAACAAAATCCGACTCGTGAAATGCTTCGGACTGCGTAGGATAGTAGCAACCAGAAGATGCCTCAGACGCAACATATCCATATTCGTATCCGTATGGGTCATAAGTTGTCTGTGGCTGCGGATAATAAGATCCAGTATATGACTCGAAACCTGATATGTCTATAAATCCTACTCTACGTGCGAGGTCATCTGTAGCTGCATCGTGTCCTCCTAAATGACTTCGAAGAGCCCGTCTTCTATATGCAATTGTATTCTCGCGGACTCTACCAGATCGTCCACCGTGGTCCCGATTTCATGTTGAGAATGATAGTGTTATTTTAATAATTAACACAACCATTAAGGAAATATCTAATTAAATATTACAAGTTAATTTGATACATCATTACTGAGTTCGTCACTCTCGGTACATTAAAAGAATGAGATCAAGATGTATTTCAATAATTAATAATGAGATAAAATTTGCGATAGAAAGAAGATAGTGAATTCTAAATTCTAATTCGGCAAAGTTTTAAATGAAACGTACTCTTAAGGGGACAATAGTAATTTTCATTGTTAAAGAGTATGTAGCAATACCATGGCGTACATTCAAAAATGCTTGAAGCATATTTCATTGATTATACGGATGAATCTAACCTTAAGTTGCAGCAAAGTGTGGAATGAGTCGACCCCAAGATTGATGGAGTCGACCCCAGCACATCATGGAACCATCTGGCACACTTCTGCAAAAATGGCACGGATGAACAGTAGTTGAGTCGACCCCAAGTTTGCTTGAGTCGACCCCATCTTCAAGCCTCAAGAAAACAAGTCTCTGGAATCTCTAAGAGGGTTGACCCCAATGTAACTTGAGTCGACCCCACCTTGAGTCGATCCCAAGGCTGTGTCATTCAAAACTGGGTCTCTGGAATCCCTGAGAGGGTCGACCCCAATGGAACTTGAGTCGACCCCACTGAACCTTGAGTCGACCCAAAAAGAGTTGAGTCGACCCTAGTGAAAAACGGCTAAAATATAAGGTTCTGTGTTTCCTGAGAGGGCCGACCCCAATGTAGCATGAGTCGACCCCAGTGAAAGTTGGGTCAACCCCAGTGAAAGTTGGGTCGACCCCAAGTCTGATGAACAGTAGTTTGAGTCGACCCCAGGAAAGGTTGGGTCGACCCCAGCACGGGCAGAAGCATAACGGCTAGTTCTGCAGAAGTACTTTTTGTCCTCCTAACAGTAAGTAACGGCTAGTTTTTGAAATCTAACCAATGGGGAGTGTCCAATGGATGAGGAAAACTATTTAAAATGACACTATTCATCAGAGAAAGCATTCTTTTGCAAAATATCAAAGCTTACACAAAAAAGACAAGTGCCCTAATTTTCTTCATCCAAGTGCTTCACTCAAAGAGTCAAAAGAAAGTAGTAGAGCAGATTCTAAGAATCCGAAGGCAGAGGTAGACCATCGAGCGGCAGAGCCACCTTCTTATCAATCTACAGAGTCAGAGTAGACATCTGCTCCGGATAACGAGGCACGAATTCAGACTGCCATACAGGCGAGCCTAGATGATCAGGGGCAGCAGGATGAGGTGGACAGATAGGGCTCGAATTAGGCCCTCACACGTGGAGTAGAATTCATAGACGTATCAGATTTCGAGTTGTATACTGGATCCTATTATCCACAGCCAATGACCCATATGGATACAGATATGAATATGGTTTGTCTGAGACACCTCTAATGGCTACTACCCTACACAGTTTGGAGCATCTTATGGGTCGAATTTTGCTGCCAGCATATTCAGATGGGCCCCTCTATAGCTGTATCAGTAGCCAGAGGATGCCTCTCAAAGTCAGAGCTTCAGCGAGAGATCCAAAAGTGCTTATAACCCGACGTGCGTTCCTTATGGGATGAACATATAAGATTACGCCGCTTGGTTAAAGAAGCGGGCTAATGTGCCTCCTAACTATGCTAATGATCTAGATATCTACGAAAGGCATCGCTACTCGACCCAATTTTAGATATCAGTATATATGTTGGACTTTAAATGTATATAATTGATTGTATTATTTTTTAATTTTTATGTCACTACTTGATTTGGGAATATTTTATATTGTTCATTTTATGATTTGTATCATTTTAAAATAATAAGATGCATCAGCTACATTAAACCGGAATCATAGAAACATAAAAAAATCAAAAAAATATCAAGAAAACATAAAAAAAACATCAAATTAAACTTATATTCATTGCAAAAGTTCAAAAAGAGTAATTGCCAATTAAACCTTTTGAAAACTCCAAAAAAAATGGGTGTGCCGGTCCGTGAACCGGTTCGGTACGATATGGACCCCAGTACTGGTTCGGCTGACCTTGATATAATGTGTATACCACTTTGCCCACCACTAGCACCAAGAGCTTCACCTCCTTGTAAGCCTTCGTCTTTATTATGGCATGAAGCTTGGACATCTTTCCTTGGATCATTTGTCGAAAATTCCTAGCATGTCCAAGGATATGATTAATGATTTTAGTCTACGCTGTGATGCTTGTCATCATTCCAAACATATCGGAAATCATTATTCTGAGTAGTAATAAAAGCACTTCATGTTTTACCTTAATTCATTGTGATACTTGGGGTGGATATCAAACTCCTTCACATAGTGGGGGCATACTAATTTTTAACAGTTGTTGATGATTTTCTTCACTCTTCTTGTTTACTTTAGGAGAAGCCTATTACTTTTCTATTGCCTTTTGTGCTATGGTTCAAATGAAGGTTTTAAATCCCATGGGGCAGGGCCAACCCAATTTTTTCTAGGAACGGGATGTGTCGTCATCCCGACCGTCCTGATACTTGAGATAGGAGATGTCACGGGATGCACCAATCAAGATGTTGAGATGATGACCAGACAATCCTGTCCCGATACGTGGGATTGTACCCCATCTCGACGTCTTGCAGAATGCCCCGCAAGGATTTGAAACCACAATTCAACCACAATTTCATTATCAAGTCAGACAAATTAGGATTAATAATGGAGCTAAGTTTACTCCTGCTATGCAAACCTTCTTTGCCAAAATGGTATTATTCATAAAAAAACATGTGACAATACCCCACAATAGAATAGCACAGCGGAATGCAAACATCAAAACCTTCTAGAGGTTGCTCATGCACTGTGTTTTCAAATTAATTTACCAATCTCTTTTTAGGATGAATGTATTCTTACTACTACCTACCATTAATTTACCAATCTCTTTTTGGGATGAATGCATTCTTACTGCTACCTACCTCATAAATTGCCAAAATGTCGAAAGAACCTGCCTCCATCATCCGATTATGCCTCTCTTAAATAAAGAAGTATTTGTACAAGGAAGTTTATATGTACAAGAAAGTTTATGCTATTCTTACTATTCTTGCTGTACAAAACGTGCGCCTACCTCTATTTCCTAATATATAGGAACTATACAATAAATTGCATAATTGACTACCTAAAATAGAGAATCTGGAAGATATTCTAACATGCCTAAAATAGGACTTCTAGAAGATTTGTCGTTAAGGCCAGATACTCTTGATGACACCCCCCCCTCAAAATGATACTGAAAGATCAATCAGAAGCAATTTGCTAATCAAGAACTAATGTCGTTGACAAACAAGGCTTTGGTAAGGACCTCCGCAAGCTGGAGATCAATGAAAACATGCAGAAGTGAAATGTCACGGTTTTCACAAGCCTCCTGAATGTAATGGCAGTCAACTTCAATGTGCTTAGTAAGCTCGTGATAAACTGGATTGGCTGCAATCTAAATGGCACTAGTGTTATCTGCATGAAGAGGAGTAGGACTTAATTGAGCAAAACCAAGCTCAGCAAGAAGTCCGCAAAGCCAAACAATCTCGGCACCAGCAAGAGACATAGCACGGTATTCAGCCTCGGTTGAGGACTTAGAGACCACATCTTGTTTTTTGGCTTTCCAAAAAATTAGTGCATTACCAAGAAACATGTACCAGCCAGTGGTAGAACGTCGTGTTCAGGACAACCAGCCCAATCAGCATCACAATAAGCTGTCAAGGTGAGGACTTAGAGACCACATCTTGTTTTTTGGCTTTCCAAAAAATCAGTGCATTACCAAGAAACATGTACCAGCCAGTGGTAGAACGTCGTGTCCAGAACAACCAGCCCAGTCAGCATCACAATAAGCTATCAAGGTGAGGGGAGAACCAGATGGAAAGAATAAGCCTCGAGAGGATGTCCCCTGAAGATATCGAATGATACGACGAATTGCAGCCATGTGAAGATGCCAAGTAGTGAGGAAGTGGCTCACTTGCTGAACAACAAAGGCAATGTCTGGGCGTGTAGTAGTCAAATAAACCACGCTGCCAACCAAGGTTCGTGGTACCGATGGTACCGACGTACCGGTCGGCTTCGGTAACGGTACGGTACCGATGCCGAACCGAGCCGAACCGGTACTGTACCGATAGGGCACATTCGGCCTGGTTTCGACCCCATCGTCATTTTTTTTTTTGGAGTTCTTTCACTTTTGGATTTTTTTTTGATGTTTTTATGTTTAGATTTAAGGTTAAAACTAGATGATGCAACTTATTACTTCCAAATGATTCAAATAATGAGATGAAGAATATAAAATATTTTCAAATTAAGATACAATCAATTACATACATTTAAAGCACTCTCGGATATCTAAAATTGGGTTGAGTGGCGATGCTTCTCGTCAATATCTGGATCATCAGCATAATATGGAGGCAGATCAACCCATCCCTCTAACCAAGCGGCATTGTAGTCTTGTATGCTCAATCCTCGAGGAATGCGCGTCGGGTCATAAAAACTCTCGGATCTCTCGCTGAAGCTCTGGCTCTGAGAAGTGTCTTGATAAGGGGCCCATCCGAATATGCCGGCACCAAAATCCGACCCGTAAGACCCTCCGGGCTGCGCAGGATAGTAGCCACCGGAAGATGACTCCGATGCACCATATCCATAGGCTGGCTGAGGCCGCGGATAATAGGAAGACTCGGAACTTGATACATCAATGGATCTGACTCCACATGGGAGGTCATCTGCAGCTGCATCCTGGCCTCTTGAACGACCTCGAGGAGCTCTTCTTCGATATGCAATGGTATCCGACCGGCCTATATCAGATGGCCTACCGTGATCCGTATCTTGTGTAGCATGCGTAAACTGAGACTCACTGATGTATCTTAAATCTTCCTCCGGCTGTCTCATAAGTAGTATCATACTGTCCTCCATTTCCTCCATGGCAAGTAAATCCATCACCACCAGAACCTTCATCGCTGCTGGTCCAAGTCTCCTCCTCGACACTCTCCATTGGGGCCCTTTCCTTTCCTTTTCTTCTTTATTGGGATTGACGCCCTCCTGATCGAGTCGACTGGGTACTAGAGCGTCCTCGTCCGCGCATGAGAGGATCATCTCTCTGAACGGGAGCATCGTACCAGTTATGCGGTGATTGGCTCCCCTCTAGCCACGTCATATCAGCTGTAGGAGTGCGTGGAATGTTGCGCTCAGCCCATTGCTGTGGATCGACCATAGCCTCGGTGGCTATGATGCTGGCTGGTCGTCGAGGCGATCCTGGCTCATCAAGCTCAGGCTCGTGCTGCTGGGCCGCAAGCCAGTCGAGCATAGGATTATCATCATCATCTGTAAAAGTCCTATAGATGGGATCTGCATACTTGAGCTTCACTTCCTCCTGAATGCATTTTAGCCTCAACCGCAGATTGTAGTGCACATAAACTAGGTCGTTGAGGCGCTTTTGTGTCAAACGGTTCCTCTGTTTGCTGTGGACGAGGCCGAAGGTGGACCAGTTGCGCTCACAGCCACTCGAGGAGACCGTTTGGGAGAGGATCCGGATAGCTATCCGCTTAAGATTTTTTGCGGATCCGCCAAAATGAATCCACCATTCAGCTGCAAAAATATTGAAGATAATTACATTTTACATATATGATGGCCTCATAGTTGAAGATAATTCAGATGCAGAGGTGTCTTGCAGATTTGTATTGCATCTGGATTCATAGTTGTCTTGCTCACGACAGCTGGTCGCTATCCAAAGCTATAGCTGCCCCCTCTAAATAATTTGGTCTGTGGAAAGAAGTTTGTTGTAGTATGTCAATAATATAAGATCTGATATATTTACATATGTTACTAAATCATAGTTACCTCTTCTATACATGACGCGGCGACTTCTGGATCAGGCTCCATCTTATAAATAATATTACGCAGAGCATGAAGAAGTTCATCATCCATACCAATTCCACACTCTACTGAAACCGAGGATTCAGATAATATGCTGCACATAGATGACACCATCTTAGTATAATTATACAAATATATCAAACAGTATAATTATCAATATTATCGCTTACCTGCTAGATGCAATTTCCTACCCATTTGGGCTCCCCACCGCTGCTCAATGATGTCGATGTACTCCTGAGCATGGGCTACATCTGCCTCCATGATCTGAGCCTTTGCCTTCTCCATCATGTGATACAAAAAGTCCATCTGGGGGTACCTCTCACTATCCACGGCCCGCAACACTTGATATAATGGTTTGATAGCCTTGACTATCGCATTGGCCCGCTGCCAGAATGACTGCCTGTTTACCAAGTCTTCCATTCTGCTTCCTTCAATGCCGGCCTGGGCATATCTACTTTCCTGCCACTCGGGACTGACAAACATCTGACGTAGGGCTCTTTTCTTCTCGATAAGGCTATCAAGTGCAATGTAATTCGTAGCAAACCGTGTGACTCCTGGTCTAAGAATTTCTCCTCCTGCATACTTTCTCATTAATGAAAGAATTCAAGTATGGCTATAAATATACCTGGTGATGCGTTGGGCTATCTCCACCGTATGTTGCACCCTACAAATCTTTCCAATGTCCATCAGGATGAGGTCGATGCAATGTACAGCACATGGGGTCCAGAAAATTTATGGTCGCCACTCCATCAAGACCTGCCCGGCCAACTTATATTGCGGCCCGTTATCAGTGACGACCTGCACGATATTCTCCTCTCCAATTTGATCAATCACCTCCTCCATAAGTCTGAGGATGTATGAGGCGTTGTGCACCTTATCTGAAGCATCAACTGACTTGTGGAAGAAGGTCTTCGTATCACAGTATGTTAGAAAGTTGATGATGGCCCACTTTGTCGGACCGGTCCAACCATCACACATCAGAGTGAGCCCATATGTGGGCCACTTGCTCTTATATGAGCCAATCCAATTCTCTAGCTCCTCCTTATTGTTGTCAAGAAGCTCACCGTAGATGTCCCTCGGACCTGGAGGATCGACATCGAGACCGGCATACTGTATGGCAGAAATGGCAGACTTGTAGTATGTATTATCTGCAGCATTCGCTGGAATGTGGCTGAAGTGGAACCAGGATCCAATAGCTCGCCACATATCCTTCTTCTTCTCCTTCCACATTGTGCCTACCCTTTGCTACTTCGAATCTCTCCTGGGGAAGGCATGCGGATCTACATCATGGATTGACGCACCTGGTGGAATCCCTCCGGAAGACTTCTTTCGGCCACCAAAACCACCCAGGATAGATGCAATCCGGCTACGTCCTCTGCCCTCGCCCTCTGACTGAGGTTGTCCTTTGAAACTCTGGATCTTGTCTGCTTCCACCAGAACCGGCGCCCGACTCGAAAAACGAGGATCCAAATCAAGCCCGATGCCTCGCCACCTCCTCCTGCTGCCACCGATCATCCAGACTCGCCCGCATGGCAGCCTGGATCTGTGCCTCCTCATCTGGACCCTCGACCTCCTGTGACTCCATCAAGTGATAGAAAGGTGCTTCTGCAGCTTGGCGTTCCACCTCCACTTTCTGCTTGGCAGCTCTCTCCTTAGCTGCTTTGATCTCAGCGAGGTTTTTCCTCATCAGCTGACGGGTGCTCGGTGGGCACTCCGAGCATGCAGATATCTCACGAGAATTACCGGCTAAGTGCTGCTTTAATCTGGTTATTCCTCCTTTGAAGCACTTGTGGCAATAATTGCACTGAAACTGGTGCCATTCACCGAGCATCTTCCCATGCTCCCAGCCAATATTACGCTCTTGGGATTGCCCTCTCCTTGACGGCTCCATTCCTACAACCACATTAATTTTTTTCAATTTTTATTTTTTTGCAATTAAAAATTAATGTTTAAATTTTTTAATTAAATTTTAAATTATATAAATTCTGTAAAAACAAAAGTTAATGTCACCATTAACATCGTCCATATATCGACAACATATAAAAAATTCAAGACGAAATGGAATCATTGAATCATTTTCTATTTTTTGGCAATTTTTGACTTAATTTTTTTAAGCAATTTAAATGAAATATTAAAAAAACAATGTTGGAGAAAGAAATTTTACCTTATTTAGTTTTTGCTGGATTTTTCTTCAAGAAAAACGACGCTCTCCGACCTTTCTAATTTTTTTTCATGCCTGTCTTTGCCTTTCTCTTCTTTTCCTCCTCCTCTCTCTCTGCAAAATACTTCACCTAAGCATTCGGTCGGCTTTTATAGCCAACCGTTGAGGGCTTGAGGCACTGTGGCACTTTGAAAAGTGCCACTGTGAGCCACAGCACGGCACTTTCGAAGTGCCGCACTGGCACTTTCGATTGAAGTGCCGCACAAAGCGGCACTTTCGATTGAAGTGCCGCACAAAGCGGCACTTTGAAAGTGCCTCTGGCCCACGGTTCAATCTCATACCGGTGCGAACCGAGCGGTTCGCTCTGATTCGAGTATATACCTCGGTTCGCACCGGTTTAAGCATTAAACCGAACGGTTCCGACCCAATATGGGTCGGAACCGTTTTATACCTCGGAACCGGACCGGTGCCAGTCGGTACCGGTCCGGTTCGGGCTGAACCGACCGGTACAGGTCGGTTCAGCAGACCCTGCTGCCAACTAACTTTCGACAGAGAGTAGGATCAGGCAAAAGGTCCCCTTCTTCCTTAGGCAACTTAAGATTGATCTCCATCGGTGTATCCACAGGTGTAGCATCAGCAAAACCAGCAAGAGAAATAAGATCGGTCATGTACTTATGCTGATTCAAGAAAACTCCCGTGGAAGTCCAATGTACTTCCAAACCCAGAAAGTAGGTGAGAGGACCCAAGTCCTTCATATGGAAAGAGGCACTTAAGGACTTCTGAAACTGACCAATCATAGCCGAGTTAGTGCCGGTGATAATGATGTCATCAACATAAACCAGTAAGAATACATTACCCTCCGAAGTAGTATGAAGAAACAAGGAGTTATAGCGGCTCTAAACAAAAGAAAGTTTCCTCAATGTAGACCGAAACTTTTCAAACCATGCTCTAGAGGCTTGGTTCAAGCCATATAAAGATCGTTTCAACCGGCAGAGATGCTCCGGAGAAGAGCTGTAAAGACCAGATGGAAGCCACATATAAACTTCTTTGAGATCACCATGAAGAAATGCATTCTTCACGTCCATTTAGTGGAGCGGCCAAGACTGAGAAGCAGCAATGGCTAAAAGTGTCCGAACCATGGTCATCTTGGCAACAGGAGAAAACGTCTCATAATCAATTCCATAAGTGCAACCAGACGTGCCTTATAGCGATCCAAAGATCATCTGGATGCAATTTCACCAAATACACACACTTGCATCCAATAAGCTTCACAATAGGAGGACAAGGCACCACTTCCCATGTCTGATTCTCCTCAAGAGCACATAATTCATCCTGCATAGCCTGCTGCCAACACTCATGCTGCACTGCTTGGTTATAACAGGAAGGAATAGTGGTGGTAGTTAGAGTAGTGGAAAGAGAAACATGAGGTATGTCTGTAGATGGAAAACCATACCGATCAGGGGGCTGTGAGGGCCGTGTGGAGCGTCGTAAAGAATCAGGTGCCAGAGTGTGATCGGACAAAGGTGGAGAAGGCGTTGGAGGGACATCAAGAAGAGTGTTTTGCGGGCATCATCGCGCATACATAAAACCAATCTTGAACCAAGCGGAGTCCGAGATCTCATTCTCCGAAGCTGAAAAATCCGGTAAACAGACTATAGACGAAGAAGGGTCAGCATGAGACTCAAAGAAGACCACGTTCCGAGAAATGTGGAGACGCTGCGAAGAGGGATCAAAGCATAGGAATCCCTTCTGAGACATAGCATAACCGAGGAAAGCACATTTGACCAATTGACAGTAAGTTTAGTACGCTCAGGAGGGGGAGGAACAAAACATATACAACCAAACGTATGCAAATTAGCATATCAGGATGACGACGATAAAGACGGAAATAAGGAGAATCATGCTGTAAAGTAGGGGAAGGAAGGTGATTTATCAAATAAACGGCTGTAGAAAGGGCCTTACCCAAAAAGTGTAACGGAATGGAAGACTCCAAAAATAATGTGTGAACCACATTAAGGAGATGACGATTCTTTTGTTCAGCCACACCATTTTGTTGAGGTGTGTAAGGATAAGACCGCTGCGAACGAATCCCCTTTGGCTGAAGAAAATCATGAAACTCATTTGACATATATTCACCACCAGAATCAGAGCATAATATTCTAATACATGCGGTGAATTGATACAAATAGCAGAAAAGGAACAAGACATCGCCAGAGGAATGGTTTTGTATGGCAGAAACAAACGACCCACTTTAGGCCCCTTCACGATCAACATCCCTGACACTCGATCCTGCACAATACAACCAGTAGGTGAAAACTGAAAAGTGAACATCATAATTGTTTTCCACCAATTGTCCAACGAAAAGGAGATTAGTGGATAACTCAGAAGAAACAAAAACATTATCCAAGGTAGGGTTCAAGTTTCCAACAGCAGTAATGGGCAAAGCACTCCCATTAGCTGTGTGAATAAGAAGGTTACCATCATACAGTTTGACATGTGTAACGATAGTTGGCGAAGATGTCATGTGGTTTGAAGCAGCAGAATCAAAGTACCAAGGTTTGCGATTACCTAAGATGCCTAAGGCAAAGAAAGCAGAGATGATCATTTGCTGAATCATCTCGGGAGTTACAGCACCTGTGGAGGCTGGAGTGGACGAGGATGAGGCATCAACAGTGAGCACGGGAGGTTGAATAGAACATGCAATGATGATATGCCCATTCTTTTTGCAATAATTACAGAACTTCTTTGTACAATCTCGTTCAATATACCCATACTCCTTGCAGCTATAGCACTGAAATGATCGCATGTCACGGCCTTTACTCTTTCCTTGCACATCATAAGCAACATTCAGAGGCCCACTTGAGGAAGCTTGCTGCTCCATGGCTACCTGAGTCCTTATGTGTTGCTCCTCTCTTAGAAGCTCACCTAAACAGAAGTCCAACGAAGGTGGAGGATCACGATTCATAAGATTAGAGCGTGTAACCTTATACTCTGGCAGCAACTTCATGAAAAATTGATCCCTCTTGCTAGTCTCATGGATTTCTTGAATTACAGCAGGGAATTCAGATGGCACCTTGCTATATATGAGAGTAGAATATTTAGTCCAAAGATTCAGAAAAACAAAGTGGTATTCTGAATGCACCGACTTCCTTATGAATAACCAGCAAGCTCAAACTCCAATTGAAAACGTCGAGCAGAATTATCTTGATGGTAAACCTTCTTCAGATAGTCCCACATACCCTTAGCCATTTTGTAGGGATGCAGACTAAGAATAATGTGGGGCTCCATAGAGCCAATGATCCAAGACATAACTCTTGCATCTTTTGTTTTCCATGACGTCTTGTCAGCAACACTTCCGTCACACTTTGTGGAACCATCAATATGTCCCCATAACTCCTTGCCTTTGACCAAGATTTCAAACTGAAACTTCCAAATGAAGTAGTTTTTGCCCGTGAACCGAATACAGAATGATTCTCCTCTCTCAGATATAATAACAGTCAGAGACAACAAGAATAATAAAAAAACTACTGTAAGATGTGTAAGAAACTTGTAAGAATACCAGCACACCGGGTCAACCGATTTCACACAGAACATCCAGCTAATCGCAACAAGAACTTCAAGAAACTAGTGCACAAAACACCTCAGCACAAAAGAATTCTAAGAAACTGCTGCACAAAGCAACTCCACAGAACTCCACACAAGAAAATCAGACGCCACGCCCAGAAGGATCGCACAGACCCCCACAGAGCCCACGCACAAAATAATGCCAGGAAACTGCCGCACAAGAGAACTCCAAAAAAAATAGACCAAGAATCTCCAAGAACTCCAAGACCGAGACAATCACAATAAGAGAGAAAAATTTCCAAGATAGCTCTGATACCATGCCAAAATGTCAAAAGAACCTACCTCTATTATGCGATTATACCTCTCTTAAATAGAGAAGTATCTGTACAAGAAAGTTTATCTGTACAAGAAAGTTTACGCTATTCTTGCTATTATAGCTGTACAAAACGTGCCCCTACCTCTATTTCCTAATATATAGGATCTATACAATAAATAGCATAATTGACTACCTAAAATAGAGGATTTGGGAGATATTCTAACATGCCTAAAATAGGACTTTTAGAAGATTTGTCATTAAGGCCAGATACTCTTGATGACATAAATTGCCTTCCCGCACCCATTTTTTCAGATGTCCTTCTATCCAAACCACAAAACTATGACTTACTACATGTGCTTGGTTGATTGTGTTACGCTCATAACCATAGATTGCCCAAAAGTAACTTTGCTCCTCATGCTGCTCATTGCATTTTTGTTGGATATCCCTATGGGAAGCGAGGTTACTGAATGTAAGATCTTCATACCAAAATGACTTTTACTTCTAGAGATGTCATATTCTATGAGCATGAGTTCCCATTTCAAACAAATGATCCAAGTGCCTCCCAAGCACCCATGTTGCCCGCAGAGGCTGCACCATATGAAAGTGCCCAAAGCAATTGCAAGAAGCACAACAGCCACCCCTAAAGTCACCTCAAAATTCTCACCATCATTACCATATCAGTCCCCGCACCCACCATGACACCATAAGCAATCAATGTCCCTACACACCAACCACCTAAAATAGCACCAAGGTGATCTATTACAACCATGCTAGAGCTTCATACCTCAACGACTATGTATGCTCAACTCTTACTAGTGCTACAATTGCCATCTCATCACTCCATGATTCTTCCCCAAGTAACTCCAACCCCATTTTTAATCATGTCTCTCATCAGAAAATTTTCCCCTTCACATTTTGAATTCCTTTCGCCATCTATTCAGGTGATGAGCCATCTTCTTTTGCCCAAGCAATCAAAGATCCCAATTGGTGAGAGGCCATGGCACAAGAAGTTGCAGATTTAGAGAAGAATAACACCTAGATCTTGGAGAAACTCCCCCCTAGAAAGAAGCCTATTGGTAGCAAATAGGTCTATAAAATTAAATACAAGGCCTTAGCTGAGCTCTACAAGGCTCGACTAGTAGCAATAAAATATACTTTGTAACAACCCGAATATCACCTAAAAAGGCTAGACGGAAGGTAATTAGTTGGGCTCCTTAGTCCTATATAAGTACGCAAGATCTCCCTGGCGAATAACCGACGTGGGACTAAACACATGCCTGCACGAGTTCTCACATACTCCCCCTCGTTTAAGCCCTGGCGTCCTCGCTAGGGTCCAAGTCCATTCAAATTCAATCACAAACACCACGATCAGCTCGTGGCCAACTCAAATAGGCCAGTGCTAAAGTATCTCCTAGTCTACATAGGTCATGGACCGGGTCTACTATGATATCATTTGTAACAACCTAGAACCTCACCCAAAAAGGTTAGCCGAAAAATATTATTTGGATTCCCTAGTCCTATATAAGTACCAAAAATCTCTCTAGCGAATAAAATAGAAGGCATCAACTGCAATAAGACATCCTTCGGTGCTTGTCGATTCTGTTCGAGGTTGGTTTTTGCACCATACACAATGCATTCCTTCATGGGGATCTTCATAAAGAGGTATATATGATCTTGCCACCTGGTTTTTCATGAAGGAGGGAGACACAAGTTTGTCAGCACCATAAATTTTATACCGTCTAAAATAGGCATCTTGCAACTAGTTCAATAAATGTATTACTCTTAAGCAGATTAGGTTTCAACAATTTGCTGCTGATTATTCATTATTTATTGTTGTATAAGGGAAGTGATTTACTGCTCTCTTGGTGTATTTTGATGATATGATCATAACCGGGGATTACCCTTCTTGTATTGCTTCTCGCAAGCTACATCTTGATGAATTCTTTCATATCAAAGACCTTGGCACTCTCAAATATACATAACTAGAAATGGATACTCTATTAGGAGGAGATCCAGCCTAGTCGGCATCTGAGCATTCCCAAACTACAAAATGTCCTCAAGCACCTTACAGAATCTTGCATCCTGGTTCCCCCTTAAGATACTGTCGAATCCAATATACTCTTACTTGGTACATGCTCCTTTGAAACTATGTCAACTTATTGCTAACTGATTCTCATACTACCATGATAATGTCACCCCTGATTCCATATGCTACAAAGAGGTCACAAGTATGTTGAAAAAATGTGTAATGCCAGTAATCTGTTGGTGCATTATGGATCTTCAAAACATGTTTTATCCTAAATGTTTAGAAAACCTATAGGATTGTGGTTGTTTGATTTACCAATATGATTGTTCTAAAATACATCCATCTAGTCAGAACATAGAAACTAGATAAAAGAGAAAGATACATGACATACCATAAAGTTGCTTGAGCTTCCATCCTTGAACGAACTCCAAGAATGAACAAACCCCTTTTTAGTTATAGTGGAATTCTTATGAGAGTCATGTTAGATTCATTGTTGACAAGATTGTAATCCCACTAGTGCCAAGTATTAGATGTCATAAAAGTGGAAAATAATATTAATTATAAGAAAAATAATAATTAAAATCAAGTAGGAATGAACTTACCAAATTCCTTCTTGAGCTTTGTTTTATGCTCTGATGTCAGATAGAAAGCTTGGTCATGGATCGGATGAACCAGCTAATGATAAAAGTGCAGTTCAATTACCACACAAAAAAAAGCACAATTAATAGTAACGTGAAACAACAGATAAAATGCTAAAACACAATCTTGCTGACATAGGATTAATCCTAACCTGCTCTACTGGAGAACAGTGGAGACCTCTCAGCTCTGCAGAGTGCCTCTTGAGATACTCCTGCAACTTCATAACATCTTCTCTCCGAAAAACATCCCATACAGCAGCACCTTCTGACTGTTCTGGTTGCCTATTGTCACCCGAGTTAGTTGGCTTTCCATCCGACTTCCTCTTGCTGCCTCCTGCATATGTCTTCTCTACACCATACTCAAAATTTCCAGGCATGTTAAAGCAACCATTTTGTGGAAGATGAGACTCACCAGCACTTCCATTTTGGTTAACATGAAGGGATTCATTAGTTACAGAACCAATACTTAATAAACTAGGACCAGCAACATCTTGTGCTTTATCTCCACCAACATCCCCATTTGATTCAATTCCAAGAGGAACAAAATCAGGTTTACCCCTCAATCTACCACCGGAAAGCTTTGATTTTTTTCTACTCTTTTTCTTCTGGCTTCCAATTATCTTTTTCCCTACACGTATACCAGAACATTCAGGACTACCACTGCACTCATGAGTTTGTTTTTCAGGGCCCTCTTTCAGTGAGAAACCAGAAATACCAGTTCCCTGAATGTGCCTCTCAAAATCAATCAATTCATTAGCCACAGTTCTAGTGCCAGTTATACAAAAATCAGATTTCTCTTGCGGAATCTTCCCATCCAGCAGCTTTACAGTTTCACTAGAATAAAGATCAGGTTTTCTCTTCATTATGATGCCCAAGCCAGCAAGATACCTTCCCTGCCTTTTCTTCCTGCCTCCACTTCTCTTCCTTTTGATGGGAACTGCAGCATCTTCAGGAATATAAGACAAAATGGTCTGTTTCCCCACATTATCTTCAAAATTTCTTTCTGGCACATGTCGTGTGAAGTCAGATCCAAACCCTTGCTTTGCAACTTCAACAGTAACATCAATTAAAGCTCTGCCACAACGAAGGCTTGCATCATTTCCTTCTTGTTCTTCATTTCTATCAACTTCTCTCAAGCTTTCAGCTTCAATAGGAAAAGAATTAGGTTTTCCCTTCATTTTGGTTCCCAGACCTGCAGGATTTCTTCCCTGTTCTTCTTTCCAACATCTACTTCTTTTTCTTTTGGAATGCATTACAGTATCTTCAGGAATATCACTACAGAGAACAATTTTTTTGTCGACATTGACACCAAAATTTCCTTCAGACACCATTCTGAAGTAGTTAGCTTCAACCCTTTGCTTGGCAACCTCAACAGTGTCACCAGCAAGAGCTCTGGCACTAGAAAGGCTTGAATCATTCATTGCTTGTTTTTCACTTCTATCAATTTCTTCCATGCTTAAAGTTTCATTATGAAAAGAATCAACTATTCTGTTCATCTTAAGTCCTAAATCAGCAGGGTTTCTTCTCCGCATTTTCTGTCTAGCTCTTTTGCCCATCCTTTTTACATGCATTACAGCATCTCCAGGTATATTGCTGCAGGGAATAATTTGCTTCCCCACATTAACTCTAAATTCTCCTTCAGGTGTGAATCCAATAAAGCCAGCTCCAAACATTTGGTTTGCAACCTCAACGACATCATCAGTTAGAGCTCTGCCACTAGCAAGGCTTGAATCATTTGTTTCTTGTTCCTCATCCAGGTCAACTTCTCCAACACTTTTAGGTTGGTCAGGATAGTGATCAGCTTCTTCATTGTTCTGCCGCTCCCTCATAACACCATCATCTCCAAGATTTCCATCTGGCATCAGTCCAGTGAAGTCAGGACCTGCCCCTTGCATTGCAAACTCAATAGTGTCATCAATTATGGCTCTTCCACTAGCAATCTCAACAGTATCATCAGTTAAACCACTCCTACTAGCAATGCTTGAATCATTTGCTTCTAGTCCCACATTCCAGTCAACTTCTCCAACACTTTTAGGTTTTCCAGGATAGTGATCAGCTTTTTCATTGTTCCGCAACTCCCTCACAACATCATCTCCAAAAAAATCTCCTTCTGGCATGCGTCCAGTGAAGTCAGGCCCTATCCTTCGCATTGCACATTCAATAGTATCATCTGTTACGTCTCTTCCCCTAGCAATCTCAACAGTATCATCGGTTGGAGCTCTGCCACTAGCAAGGCTTGAATCAATTACTTCTTGTCCTTCCCTCCAATCTCCAATGTTTTTTGGCTTGTCAGGAAACTGATCAGCTTCTTCTTTGTTCTGCAATTCCCTTGCGACACCATTTCCAAAATTTCCTTCTGGTGTGAGTCCAGTGATGTCAGGTCCTACCCTTTGCATTGAAACCTCCACAACATCATCAGTTACTTCTCTGCTCCTAGAAACCTCAACAGTATCATCAGTTAGAACTCTACAACTGGCAAAACCTGATCCATTTGTTTTGTTTTCTTCCTTTTGGTCAAATTCTACCATGCTTTTACATTTGTCAGGATAGTGATAAGCTTCTTCACTGTTCTGCAATTCCTGCAGAACACCATCATCTCCAAATTTTCCTTCCGATGTGACTCCAACGAAGTCAGACCCTGCACCTTGCGTTGCAACCAAAACAGTATCATCAGCTACAACTGTGCCTCTATCAAGGCTTGAATCATTTGCTTCTTGTTCTTCATTCTGGTCGACTTCTCCAATTCTTTTATACTTGTCAGGAAAATGATCAGCTTCTTCATTGTTATGCAGTCCCCTTAGATCACCATCATGCACCGCCTTGCCCAACTTCTTAATGAATCCAGGAGGATTTCCCATTACCTTTCTAGGTTGGAGGAACTTCTTTTTGTCCATAAATTTTCCTTCTATATCCTTGGTTACTACAAAATGTGCCTCGCCATCTTCAGTTTTTATTCCAGGCAAAACAGTACAAGCACCATCACATAAATCCATCCCTGAACAATAAGATTCTCCATCCCTTTCAGTTTTGACCACAGATAAGCACATATTTGAGTTGCCCTGCTCTTTTGAGTGACCAACTTCATCAGCTCTTTTAGCATTATTATCAGTGTTCCCATTGGATCCTTCTTTCTGAACTTCATGCCCACTATCAGCAACTCCAGTTTCTTTAGTGGCACCCTGTTGTATGAGAAACTCACCAGTGCAACAAGTTTCCACATTTCTTTCAGTTTCAACAGATATCTGCACTTTCCTATTGCTATTCTCTTTGGCAAGGCCAACCTCTCCAATTTCACCTCTCATAAGAGTATCAGCACTTATTACAGAATTATTTTTATAAAATCCAGTCATAACAGTCTCTTGATCATACTCAGTTTTGATAGAAACGCTGTCAGCTATGCATGGTTTGTGCAATTTACTAGAAACAGCACCATTTATCACCTTGCCCAACTTCTTAGTAAATCCTGGAGGTCTTCCCGTATATCCTCCTTGACAAATTTTCTTTTTCTCTTCAAATTTTCCTTTGCTATTCTCAACTCTGACATCTGATGTTCCATTGTTATCAGCTGTTATGCAAGATAAACCATCCCTTCCATTTTGATCAATTCCCAAACAACAAAGTTTTCCATTATTTTCAGTTCCTTTGACACGTAAATGCATGTCTCCATCATTATTTTGCTCTTCAACTGTACTAATTTCCCTGTCTCTTTCATTACTCTTATCCTTGATGTAAGTATACAAACCAGATCCTGAGTTATGTACTCCAGATACAGCATTTTCTACATCTATTTTTGTCAACATAGACACCGAAGACACATCTGTCCAGCATAGTTCTTCATTTCTTTCAGAGTCTACAACAAATAAATGAACATCTCCACTGTGCTCTATGGTCTCCCCAACTATGTCACCTGTTTCTGAAGTCATATCAATATCCTGATTACATCTCTCCTTACAAGTTTCATTCCTAATACTTACCATATCCGACACATTCCACTGAACTGTTTTCTCCACAAAGCAGTCAGATATTAAAAGTTCATTAGATGAGGCACGAGACTGATTATCATCAAACACTGATGTGGATTTCACAGTAGATGGGCCCTTTGTATGAATTCCATCAACATCAAAATCACCATGAGCAACATAGCCATGCATCCTTTCTTCTTGACTAAGACCCATCTTATCTTGTTCTTCTCTGTTAGCCATTAGCTGGTTGCTCACATTACAAGATGTGCTTCGCCCATCTTCTTCACAAATTACACAATCAACCTGAGTTTGCACCTGAAAAGCAGCCATCAATGATAATGGATTGTCTGCAGATGATTCAGTATGGATTTCATGAGCAATATTCTGATAATCTTGGGTCTTGCATGTTTTTTCTATATCTTCATTCTGAGACAACTGTCTGTCATTGAAATTACAGAAGTTATTTTCTTGTTCTTTTTCATTGACCAGTTCATCAAGATTTGCATAATCTCTAGTTCCATCAGCAGAGAAAAATTTAACACCTATATTCTGCTTGTAAGGACCACCATGCTCACCTGCTTCAACATTGAAATTGGAAACATAACTATTTAGATATTTTTGGTCTCTGGTTGTCAATTCTAACTTTCCCAGACTACAACCATTATAAGTAGGGACTGCATTTCCTGTTTGCTCATCAAGGATGTCCTCAGGAGAAAAAGGTTTAAATGACAATACATTCCCATCATTTGTGTTATTTAAGTCAATGTTGTCCAGTACTGTGTAATTACTTGCAGGTGGTGCTGAGTATTTTTCATCCATTTTCAGATTGGTACTGATATCTTCTTTGTTATCTTGATATCCATGCCTCTTTTTCAACTCCTTTGAGTTCCAATCAAAAAAAAGGTTTACTTCTGTCATATGAGTCAAAACATTCACCTGAAATTTAAATAAATAAATAAATAGGATATCATATGAAACACAATTTCTTATTCAAATCAAGTAAAAGCTAAAAAGCACTTATGATGTCATTCATGAATTAGTCTATGCTAGTGAAATTAGTTGTCATATATGGTAAAGAAACCATTATTATTGGAACTTGGTAAATAAAACATATAGACATCTTTAACTACCATATATTAGTAAAAAAATTGAGCTTAAGAACTAGAATCCAACAAAACATCATCATATGGTAACTCGTAGAAAAGAATGAAATGCCATAGCCATGTCCCTTTTTTGTTGATAATTGGAAAAGATATTGAACAGCAAAGGAAAGGTATATAAGGAGAGAGTGACCATATCTTCAGCCAAAAGCTCATCATATTTTTCTGAATTCACAGGCCTGTCAAACATGTGCTGGTCTTATCTCATAGAGAAACTCTCTAGAATGACTGGTATTTCATTTATTTCCATTTCTTTATAATGGTTCAACTAAATGTTTAGCCCTCACAGGCAAGAACTATCAGAAGATACAAAATCACAAGATAGAATAAAGATGAGGACAATAAAACAAAGCAGTACCCAAAAGTGGCTTAAAAAAATTAGGTCACTCATAATTATAACCATCAATGAAGTTGCAAATGTTTCAGTATTTCTATAAGAGATTTAACAGCTCGGCGAACACAAAACAAAATCCCAATGAGATCTCTTATCAGACATACTGTATCAGTCTGATCAAAGTGAAGCAGGGTCACCGAATCTCCCCTGCCTATTTCTTTGTTAAGTCCATAAGCAACATGCAACCTTGGTCCCAAATCTGGTTTCCTAACATTTTCAGGCAACTTCAATGCAAGATTAAGAAATCCAGTTCTTGGATTTGTGTATTCCTGATAAGGCAAAGAACCAATTAATTCATTGCAGTGGCAGTATAAGCGCTCTCCAAAATAACTAGCTGGGGGCCAATCCTTAAGTTTGAGCATCTTTGGCCGTCGGCTTTTTTCAATCCATCCTTTGGTGTATCCTCTGAAAAAACGGTAGATATGCATCCCAACCTACAAATTGGCATAATTCATGACAATTAGAACCACAATTTTCAGTTTCATAAGAAAAGAATAAGGTATAAGTAATTGACCATGAGTTTCTAGGAAGATCAATACGAAATCCAAACTATAGATAACAAAGAAGAAGAATGAAAATAAGAAGAACTGCAACTAACAAGTATACAAAAATTTATATTTAACAATATTAAATTTCAGTTGTGCCCCTGTCTGTAGGTGTCGATTCATAGAATGTGAACAGAAGAATTGCATAACCATTTGACCAAAGTACAGTTGGCAAAGCGGTTAGCATACCAAAAACGAGAAAAAGACAAAAGAAGAGAAAAAAGAGGACTGAAATTCACGTGGAAATGTCACAGTGTCCATGTAAACCATATTGCAAAACAGGATAAAAAGCATGGTCACTCTTTTTCAGCCTGTGATATAATGCACTATGAGCCAGCAAATAATTGCTTTGGTGCCCAATCCCAGTTTTTATTTCTAAGTAAGGGTTCAAAGAAGAAAAAGACACTGAAGCCATAGTCAGTTACGTAAACTATCTGCTACTATACTGTTTTTAGTTTTTTTAACTAGATCAAATTATTTTTGTCCCATTAGATCTTTCTACTTGCATCATAAAACAGAGGACATCAAATTAGTTGCCAAAAACTAATGAATGAATGCATGAACCACATTAGGAATCAGAAGATTTTGAGTACAAAAAGGCTTTCCTGAATTTTTTCCAACATTCGGTTGGAAGCCAATCTACACATCCCTTACAAATTATTTTCACCCAAATTTATTAGAACAGTAATTTTGTATCAAAGAAAAAAGAATTATATAAATAAATCATGATTAGCTATATGTTATATGCTAATTTCCTCATAATACCTAGTGCAAGATAAGAGGTATTTCAGATTGTAGTTAGTTAATATTAACATTACATTAACAAAATCAATAGAGCATAAAAGATCATTCACTTAGATGGCAAGATTATGCTTTCTCTTAGCTACCTATCAATTTACAAGTAGCGGCATGACATGTTAAATGCATATGCACACCTTTCACTTTATAGCTGCGTATTGAATTTATTAAGTTATAGAATCAAGTAACAAATAGTAACACTAATTGTGAGCTCAAAATTAAGAAAAAATGTTGGTTCTTATTAGATAAGCAAGAATTTAAGGATTCGAATATATAATTTTAAACCACAATACATAACTATTGCAGAGAGAATTTGATGCAAAAAAGTGATGAAACTAACATGGGACCAGTTCAAACAATTGATTGCCTTCACTTCAAAAAGATCTGATTCATCCTTGATCTTAGACCTCTCACGCAATGCACGCAATATAACTTCTGGCTCCCAGCTCAAGCCCAAGGTGAAATTAAGCACATTGCGGATGATCACTGGCTGACCTTTAAACCAGTGCTGCTGAAAGTGCTCTAGCTCATCCTGCTCAATCTCTTCCGCATTAGGACAGTATATGAAGTTATCATCAGACTCCTCTCGACAAGCCGCTTTTCTTAATTTTTCCCTTTCATAATCTACCCGATTAGATGGATTGAAACAGAAGCAACGGGCAGACATATCAGGTAGTTTTACAAAGTTATATGTTTGAAGAAGTGCTTCAGCTTTTTCTTCTAATTCAGAAAGCCGGTTTTCAGAAAATATATGCTTCAGATCCAAAAGTGAACTACCACAGCCACCTAGTTCCTTCGAGGGACAGGTCAGGCTGCCATTGCTGTTGGCTCTCCATTCTGTCAACGGCCTCGGTTTGTCTGCAGAAAGTCCTGCATGCACATAACCCTTCCCTATGGCTTTATATTGTAAAGATTTCATCCTTTCACCTCCAGGTAGGTGGAGATCACGAAGCTCTTGGCAACAACTCAGGCAAAGGGCATAGGAACAGGCATTGCAGCTTCTGTGAAGGTCAACAATAGAGGCTCCACAGTTTTTGCTGCCCCAAACCCATTACAGAGATCACTATTCACAGAATAAGCATAGGTTCATAATAAACAATTATTTTATCTAGAGGAAAGTGATCTACCAGCAGATGCCTTCGCTCGCAGAAAAACAAGCTTGTTTTAACTTTATTTCACTTGACAGAAGCCCTAGATTGGAGAAACATGTATCAGATATCAATATTATTTTTCATGGAAAAATGCAACAGTAAATAACTTAAGATACAGCATGATACAGGCCATACCTTGAATCTTAGCCTCAATTTCCTTCTCCATCATTTGTTCTCGGCATAGTTCTTTCAACAATGGAACTAGGACATGTATCATATAACAAGAATACCTTATTTTGTCAGTTATCTTAATATTCACTTCTGAAGGCTGAAAAGGAAATGGCAGAAGCAAGTTGTAAGATAAATTCTTAAAGTAGAGTTTCAAATGCTGACACCAATAAAGAATAAATTGATTAAGAATGCAAAACACTGAAAGCAGACGCTTGCATTTTCCTTCCTGCGCAAACATGACTTGCAATTGCAATTCCTTCTACAGGATGGACAAGCTTTTGCACATACAGCTTCCGGTAACTTAGGGTACCTGAATTTTGAAAATATGCAAAATAAACAATGAATACAAGTGCTCAAAGAAATGGATGAAGCTCCACAACCAATATTAGAATAAGAAAAATTCACAATACATGTCAATGGATATGAAAATGCTTGAAATAACATCCGAGGTAGCACTAAACAGGAATCCTTGGTGTATCATGATCCATAAGCAGACTCCCAAATAGTTGGCACAAGGCTTGATGGTTATGGTACTGGTTGCTAGGAAATCAATCTTTTAATCCATTTCAGAATCTCTTATAATAGCCAGGGCTCACAATTCCTTTTAAAAGTTTCACCAAAAAGGGGAAGAAAGAGCTTGTACACTGTTCAAAGCTCTTATGGAAGTCCATAAGCATCCAGATGAAACAACTAGAGATCAGTCAGCAAAACTTTGCCATGCATTTCTAAATTAAACAAAATGGAAGAACAGAAACATATTTACAGTCAAAACATCGATGTGAAGTCATTTTTTACAAGTTAAGTCGCACCCAAGTTCAGCAATTTGTGACAAGGCAATAACAAATTCAAAGCAACAATACAGATGTAAACAATAAGCTAACCAAGAAACATGAGGCAAATTATGACACTAATGCAATGATTTACAGCTCAAGTCAGGTAAGATATAGCTACTAAAGCAGTGATAAGAGATACAAATACCCTCACCATCGTTTGAGGCATTGAATGCAGTATTTCTTCCTTTTGCACGTCAAGCACTCCACAACTCTTCCTTTATTATTCTTATGACATTGATGACAAGTAAGGGAGGTCACATTCTTCCCTGGCTTTGGCCGACCAGCCTAATGCGATTACCAAAATTTAAAATAAAACCAAATAAAGAAAAAAGAAAGCCAAGCTGAAACAGAATAACTACACACCGAAGCCATCTTTCCAAGACCAACCCCCTTTCCGGAACCACTTGAAAGTGCAGCAGCAACAGGAGAGGAGATTCTCTCTAAACCCTCTTTCCTCAACTTCAACTTTTTCCTTTTCCTACTCAACTTCTCCAAAGCCTCCCTTTTACACTCGCCCAACAGGTCCAAAATCCTTTCTTTCCCTTCCTCATTGCTCTAGCAAAATAAAAACCAGCATACGCTCAAAAGAATGAACCTCAAAAAGAAAAAAAGAAAAAGAAATTGAAACTTCACCAAGATCACCCTAACCTTGGCAACGGAAACCCTAAATCTAGCCTTTCTTGATCCCAGAGAAACCCTAGCCATCTGGGACCTCACCAGATTCTGCCGCCGTTCATGCAATGAACAGAGGCTCCTCCCGTCGATCCGCCGGTTCATGCACCTCCACGACCTGCCGTCGCTCCTGCCGCACCGGAGCTCCTCCGACAGGGTCGCTGCCAGCGCCGCCCCTCCCTCCATCGCCTAAGAGCCCTTCTTCGCCTCACTCTTCAGTTCCCGCTTCCCTTCAAGAAGAAGAGCAACAAAGGTGGAATTAGGGTTAGGATCAGGGTTTGCTAAGGGTTTGGTCCTTCTCGGTGCGGAGCGATGGTGAAGGGTACGAAGAGTCTCGACGTCTGGAAACGGCCGTCGGCGCGGGCGCCCCGGGGGGAGGGGGGGTGGGGAGGGGGGTTGGGCGGGCGTGGATTAAGAAGGGGATGTAAGAGGTCTTGCCTCGGAAAGCAAGGAAGCTTGGAATAGCGGGAAGTCTTTTTAGCGCGTGTATGGCGTCGTTTTGTCCGCTTCGATGGTAATTATTTAAATTTTTACAGAAATATCGATTTACCGTTGCTCCGCTGGCTGATTTACTAAACAATCTGACGGAGAACGCCGGAATCGTACATCACGCCCACTGTTGTGCTCTCTCTCTTCTTCTTCTTCTTTTCTTTTTTTTTCTTTTTTTTTTTAATGAAACCCTGTTGCCGGCAAATCCACGGGCTCAAAGCTTTCAAATGTTTACCCGTCTTTGTCAAAGAAACAACTATATAGAGCGCATGATGCGGAGCGCCTGGTGCGGAGCGCCTGGTGCGCCAATTTTTGTGCTACGGCTGAGGCATTTCCTCAAACGCCTGGTATACGAAAGGATGATCGGAGGAGGGGCCGGAAAGGAAAGGGCGGCTCCCAAGGCCTCGAGCGAAGGTAAGGCCAATGCTGTGCCGCGAGGTTCTAGGTCCGTCCCGTCTTGGGCGGAGATGGCTGGAGGCCGCTCTCGGCAGGTGTTCTGGACAAGTCACAACATCTCGTCGGCGGAGCTCAAGGTACTCCAAGGATACCACACCGGCGTTCTGGATGTCTCACCGGAGGGTTGGAGGAGGAGAGGAGCAGCTGGAGCTCCTCGGCGGTGATTGTCCGAAGCCTCGGCAGGAAGGTCCCGGCGGAATGGATAGGGAAGGAGTTGAGCTCGAAGGGGGGACTCGGCAACGCGGCCGAGACTTTCCAAATAGCGGAGGATCATGTCGCCGTTCGGTTCAGGAAGGCGGACGATCGGGAGGCGGCGATGGTGAGAGGACCGTGGCTGGTAGCTGGCCAGCCCCTCGTCGTGGAGCGGTGGCTTCGTCCCTAGGGTGAACAGAGTCAACCGGCTGCTGGTTTGGGTCCGGATGCCGGGGTTGCCCATGGAGTTCTGGAGGAAGGGCACGATAATGGAGGTGGCTATAGCGGCAGGTCGTCCGGTTGCAGTGGACCGCTTCACCGAGGAGCACCGGCAGGCGGGTTACGCGAGAGTGAAGGTGGAGGTCGATGCCAGTCTACCCCTAAGGCCGGGGGTGTTCGTTCGAGGCCTGGATGTCGGATTTTGGCAGGAGTTCGTCTACGAGTGCCTGTCGGTAGTGTGCTTCAAATGTGGTATTATTAGCCATGGCGAGGGTGATTGTTGGCCGGACCTCCCGCCGCCACGGAGGATTGGGAGGACACTAGGACGCAGGGACAACCGACGAGGCATTGGCTTCCGGGGGGTGGCAAGTGTGTCCTAGGCCCCTAGATCACCACCAATCAGATCCGAGCGACGAAGCAGGCGGCGGCCGGAAGCTCGGGCCCCAGGAAGGGCGAGGTGCCCGGTCGGAAGCCATCCAACCCGATAGCGGAGAGGGCTAAGGAATGCTTGGGGAAGGAGGGGTCGGCCACGCTGGCTTCGCCCCCAGATCTGAAAGGGAGGCAGAATCCGACGAAGGTCGCCCGATGGAAGTCGCCGACTACAGTCGCCATGGAAGAAACAAGGGAAGCAACTGGTGGGGCGGCGAGCGGAGGCGGGCAGCTCAGGGGAGGCGTTGCCGACTTAGGTGAGGCAGTGTGCCTGGTGCAACCGGGTGGCCCATCGCGTGGAGCAGAGGTAGGCCGGGCCAAGCCCACAGAGATCGGAGTCGCTTGGGCCAAGGCGCGCTGAAGCGGGCCCGGAGCCCTCTGTAAGCGAACCGAGCTCCTGGGCCGGTCGAGCCGGATCTGGGACGAGGCGTACGCGGGCTGAGCCAGAGCAATCAAGGCCAGGCAACTTCGACCGGCCTGGGCCAATGCGGAAAGAGCTCCGAACCTGGGCCTGGGCCGAATAAGGAATTGGGTCGGGCCCGTCCGGAGCCCACTACGGAAAGACTGAAGTGGATCGGGCTTCTTCTTCGGTGGGTCCAGGAGATCCAGCACCGGGGCCTGCCATGGAGTCCGGAACCTCCTTCACGGATGGAGGGAAGGCCGGAGGAGCCTTGGGGGACTTCGAGAGGGGATGAGGAAGCGACCGGGTGCCGGTGCGACGGTCATCCCCGGCCCCGACGCCCAGATCGGCATCTCAGCCCCCATGGGTGGCCGGCAAGAGCACGGCCAAGGCGACGCGATCGTTGTCAGCGGTGGCCCTGCGGTTATCGCCGGCGGTGGAGGAGATGGGGTTCAAAGGAAGGAAGGAGGATGGCGTGGGAACAGGGGAGGCCGACGCTGTTAAGAGCCTTGGAAGAAAACCGGGAGTGGAACCGAAATGGCACTCGATTGAGAAGGATGTGGGGGCGTCCGGCACGGTTGAAGGGTCGGCTGGCACGGGAGGGTCTGTGGTGGGGAGAAGTCATTGATGCCAGGCTCCCAGCACAAGCAAGTCCTAAAGCAGATCAGGGGGGTGTTGCTAGAACCCACTGGGGGCGGCGTGGAGGAGACGGAGTTGGTGAGTGGGACGGGGGTAGGGCCTGGGGAGGAGGGTCGTATCTTTATATGAAGATATTTTTGTGGAATTGCCGTGGGCCGGGGGTAGGGCCTGCCGAAGGGGTGGGGTTCTTATGTAGTGGAATCAAGAGGTTTGCTAGGTGGCATTTTGGCAGCGTGGAGGAGAGAAGCCTGCAATCTGGATGTGTTCAATATATGCAATCAGCGGGTAGTTATGGTGATCTCGGAGGGCACTAGGGTGTGGGTGCTAGTGGCGGTGTATGCTAGTATGGAATTCAGAGAAAGAAGGGTGATGTGGGATGAAGTAAAGAAGCTGGCTCAACAGGGGCAATCGTTGATGGTGGTCGGAGACTTTAATGTTATAGATGGGCTGTAAGAGAAGATGAGAGGGAGGCCTTTCACCAATAAGAGGGAGACCAGGGAGTTTCAAGACTTTATTGCTGGGAATGGATTAATTGACCTTGGTTTTGTTGGCCCACGATTCATATGGTGCAACAACTGACATGGGCAGAACAGAGTATGGGAGAGACTAGACAGAGTGTTTGCTACGACAGATTGGATCTAGAGTTTTTCGGACTATGAGGTGAGCCACCTGCCTCGGATTGCTTCGGACCACTGTCTGATACTGGTGAGCACCTTAGTACAGATTCTTTTTTGTTGTCCTTTTCGATTCGAAAGTTTTGGTTATCATATCCCAAAACATGGAAGGTGGTTCGGGAGGCATGGATGGTGCCGGTGCAGGGGGATGCAATGTACAGAGTGTCTCAAAAGCTGGAAATAACCAAGCGGTGGCTACAACGGTGGAATAGGAAGGAGGTGGGGAATATTTTTGATAGGGTGAAGGAGGCGGAGGTGGCCATAGCAGAGCTGCAAGTCCGGGAGGAGCAGAGGGGGGTTTAACTGGGGTGGAGTTAGGGGAGCTTAGGAGGCGGCTATCCTTGTATGATTCTCTTCTCAAGCAACATGAGGTCCTATAGAAGCAGAAGTTTAGGATATAGTGGATCAGGGAGGAGGATAAAAATATCAAGTTCTTCCATTAGTCGACAATCATTAGAAGACAAAGGCATAGATTTGGGTTGCCAGGGGAGCTAACAGTTAGACCACAAAGGACCCCGATGCTATCAGGTGGATTTTTGAGCAGTTCTACGGGGATAGGGTGGACGGACTAGGTGAGCAGTGGGATCCCGCAAAAAATACAGCCACCATCTACTAGGGTCATGGAGGAGGAGAATGCGGTGTTGACCAGGCCGATCACGGCTGAGGAAATTCAGGAGGCTTTTTGGTCCCTAGCTAAGAATAAAGCTCCAGGGCCAGATGGGTTTCCCCCTATATTTTTTAGAAGATACTAGCCTGTGATCAGACGAGACGTAGATGAGGCGGTCTAGCAGTTCTTCAGCACAGCTTCGATGCCGGCGGATTGGAAGAAGACCTTGGTCATCTTGATTCCTAAGAGATAGGATGCTGTGGAGCCGTGCCACTACCGACCTATTAGTCAATGCACCATCCTGTACAAGGCCACGACCAAGGTATTAGTAGCCAGATTGAGGTGTATCTTACCGAGGCTTATTAGTCCTGAGCAGGGTGCCTTCATCAAAGGACGGAGCATCTCTGACAATATTCTCATCACTCAGGAGTTCACGCATGAATTTCAAAATGCCTCGTGTTGGAGGAGCCTTATGGGGATTAAGCTAGATATGGAGAGGACCCATGATAGGATGGGTTGGGACTTCTTACAGTACTCACTGGCCGAATTTGGATTCCACGAGGATTGGATTGGTTGGGTCATAGGATGTGTTTGATCTCCCTCCTTCGCCATTTTGATCAACGACTCGTCCACACATTTCTTCGAGTCATCTGTTGGACTGCAACAAGAGTGTCCACTATTGCCATTACTCTTCATTTTGTGCTCGGACGCGCTATCTAGAGGTCTGTGTCATGCAGCGGAGTCCCGGGTATTGGAGGTGTACAGCCCGGGGGCGGCGACTACTCAGATACTTTTTGTTGATGACTGTTTGCTTTTTGTGCGAGCTACAAGGCACGTTGCAAGGGTTATATGGAGAATTGTGGGAGAGTATTGTGCAGCTTCAGGCCAGCGAGTAAATTTGGCCAAGTTGGTGATCAGTTTCAACCCCAAAATTAAGGCGCAGGTGAAGGCATCTATCAGGAAGATATTAGGGGTGGGGGAGCAGGAGGGGACCATGAGGTACTTGGGGATCCCTATCATGGGTCGTCGGCTTCGGAGGGGGGATTGTGCGGATGTGGAGCTCAGTATCAGATGTAGATTGGAGGGGTGGCAGATCAGAGCTTTGTCGATGATGAGTTGGGTTACCTTGGTGCGATCGATTCTCAATTCCATACTGATCTATTTGCTGTCGAATACCATAGTGCTGGTGTTCCTATTGAGGTGAGGTCATTGGAGTAGCTATGCAGAAATTTTATTTCGGGCAACCAACGAGGGCGAAGGGGTATACACCTGATGGCATAGGAGGTTGTGTGTCAGCCGGTACGTTAAAGAGGTCTGGGGATCTAGTCTAGGGAGGTTCTCGCGGTGCGACATGCAGCTAGATTTATACTGGAGCCTGATTGTTTATGGAGTGCCCTACTGAGGGCCAAGTATGGAGTTTACATAGCGACCAGGAAGTTCCAGGTTGGTATGCTCCTTTATTTGGAGGGAGATTTGCTCCTATGCGTCGATGATGCGGGCTGCGGTCCGGTGGGCGATGGGTGATGGGCACTCTATAGATGCCTTGGAGGACAATTGGATATTGAAGGAGGTACTTTGTCGTATACCGACCTTCTTTGATCCATCGAGGCTAGAGGGCCATCGAATGAGTGACCTGACTATTCCAGCCCAGAGCAGGTGGGACGAGCCACTAATTCGGGAGGTCTTTGGGGTGAAGCTGGCTGAGTTGATCTTGGCTATTCTGCTACCTACGGTGGAGGTGACGAACAGGTTGGTTTGGGCGGCTACATGCAGTTCTAGGGTATGCATTATGGATATCCGAGGGGTGATGGGAGGGGAGGTTGTTAAGCAGATGGATGGTGGTGGATCTAGAGGTTGCGGGTCCAACCTCGTGTGGCCCTATTTCTATGGAAAGTGGCTTGGGGCTGCCTACCTACAAGGAGAGTGTTGGCGGGGAGGGGTGTTTGGATCACTCAAAGTTGTGCCTGGTTCCCAGATATGGAGGAGTCCATCAATCATGTGTTGCTTGGATGCGAGCAGGCAGTACAGATCTGGAGCTGCGCTGGCCTTCTACAGTGTCAGGCTACCCAATCTGTAGATGACCTACTACACTAGCTGAGGGTGGCTGTGTAGAGCTCGAGGACGGTGGCGTGGGAGATTCGATTGGCCTATATGGCGTACCACATATAGTTGGATAAGAACGCCAAGGTTTTCGACGACAGACGGAAGTCTCCATGGAGTATTGTGGAGAGAGCCCATATCCAGGCGACTGAGATCATCAGGGCTACTACTACAAGTTCACTTGGGATGGCTAGGAACATTTAGGACCCCGTTCGGCTGCTTTAGCTCTCAGGTTCTTCCTTATCTCTTAGGAGCCCCCACCCCTCGGCTATGTAAAGGTGAACTTTGATGGATGTGATCCTAGAGTCGGCGGCAGGGCCGGTGTGAGTTTTGTGATCAGATGTCATGATTCACAGATAATTGTTGTGGGTGTCCGGAGTGCCGATGGGCGCTCAATTACATGGGTGGAGTTTAGGGCAGCATGGGGGGCATTTCCTACACAAGATGGAGGCTGGGAGTTGAGCGCATCATTCTTGAGGGAGACTCGGCCACAGTGGTTGACTAGATACAGGAGGGATGGAGGGAGGATGGGAGTCCCCTACTTTGTGGCATCCGTCTGATGCTGAGAGACTCTTAGTGCCTCCCAGGCAGTGCACGTGTAGCAGGAGGCGAACAAGACTGCAGACTGAGTCGCTTCCTATGCTGCGCAACACTTTGAAAAAATATGTTGGCCACATCTGCCTTTGATTCTGCTGGCTGCTCCTACACTAGAGCAGGGTGAGCAACCGTTGTACCAAAAAAAAAGGCTCTCAAATAACATCATGATGGATCCCGAAAAACTTATAGACTATTATAACAATTTAACTTTCATTATTTATTTTAAAATTATTTTAAAAATTGAATATTAAAATAATTAGTAAAATTACAGCCATTATAACAGCATTAGAATAAAAAAATAATGGGTTATTTTTGTTATAAAGTTCCATTATAATTGGAAAGAATGATAAATAATAGAAAATAATGGCTATTATATTTTTAATTTTTTATAATAATATGAAGGGAGTTGCCGAAATGGTCATTATAACACCATTATTTAAAATTATAGCCTTGGTGTTGAAGTTTGAAATAACATATTACTCTATTATAAGGGTATCTCTGTAACCATCATTAGTTGTTTAATAGTTATGATGCTATTATATACTCGGTCAACTTTTTGATGGAGATTTTTTTATGAGAAAAAGCGGATGTATAGTTGTTATAATACATGAATAGTTAAATACATGAACAATTAGCACCATAGCAACATTATTTGAATTCGTCTTTTATCATTTTGATATTATTTTGTAAGTTTTTATTTCCTTTTGGGAGTTACAATTTTGCGATAATTAAAAATAGATAAATATCATAAGAGGGGAGAATAAGGCCTCTTTATTTCATTGAAGGATGACAAACTTGTACGCGTAGGGATGCTTGTTAATCCTTCATACATGGTGTTGCTGGAAATTGGACCCGGGGGCGGCCGTTGGCTGAGGGGGAGGAGCTCCGGCGCGAGAATGGCGGGTGGCGGTCCGTCGGCGGGCGGCGTCCTCCAGGAGACCTGCAAGAAGCCGGTGGCCGGAGTTTCCGACGCCGGCCCTCCGATGCTTAAGTCCGAGGAGAAATATAGGTAGAAACAATATCTTCAGGGTTTCTGCCTCCAGCCCCCTTTAAGGTAGAGGAATTCCCCTTTTATAGAGGGAAACTGGGTTACCTGTGATGCGACGTGTCACGACCCCCGCCCCGTTCCCGGCGGGCCGCCGCGACGGTCCTAGGGTGCGGGTAGGCATAAGGCCACCAGCCACCGCGTAGAACCCTACTACCTATCAATCATCAATAAATCTTGAAAATTTTGGCATGATACATGCACAAAATGATCACCTTTCCTATGGTGACCTGTCAGGATTATCTCAATACATATAACACACTACCTGTCAGAGCAGTAATCACATAATCTGTCACATAATAAACCTGGACAATATATAGCAATACATTATCACAGGCACACAACTGATCTGCACACACACATATATATACATGCTTCCCAATCCATCCATGGTCAACCCATATCCACAACAGGATCTATGACTGTAACTATACACTATATACAACAGAAGGTTTATAATACACCAAAAGGGTATAAACCTCTATCTACATTATACTATACTATGGAGCGGCACAGCTAACAGGCAATCACTAATCCTGCTCCTCTCTATACAATACCTGCCCTGCAATCAAAAACACCAAACTGGGGAGTGAGTATATAAATACTCAGTGAGTGGAGTAGAGAGTACTATGCACATGAGACTAGATATAATCATGGCTCGAGGTGAAATCTCAAGATCAATAACAAGATGAACATGAACTCAACATAAAGAATATGGAGTAAATCATCAATATCACCACAATCAATATCAACTCATCTGAAGCATATATGGAATAATCAAGTCAACATATATGCTACTCATGAATATGTTCAACAGGTCATAGTACTGAATCATATAAATCAGGTGTCAATAGGCTGAATCATCAACAAGACAGCTATCGGGAGGTGGGTTTTACGCCCCAGGCGAACCAGCAACAACTCCCTACTGCCATATGCATACATCGAATATGACACCACACCAATATGTAAATCATCACTAGACAGCTGTCGGAAGGTGGGTTTTACGCCCCAGGCGAACCAGCAACAACTCCCTACTGTCACATGCATATGCAGGATAAGACACCATACTGATAACATAAATGCTAGACAGCTATCGGGAGGTGGGTTTTACGCCCCAGGCGAACCAGCAACAACTCCCTACTGTCACATGCATATGCAGGATAAGACACCACACTGATCATATAAATGCTGGCCAGTATCCAGAACAGAAATCCATCTCACATCTACATACTAAACGGCACCTCGCGGGAATTCTACATCCGCGGAAAGCCATACTGCACCTCGCGGGGTCTTACTATGCCCGGCGGCAAGCAGAATATAAGTCGTAGGACCGGCCGATCCTACGCCTAGGGCCGTGTTCCCCCCTAGGAAGGGACTGGGCTCCGCCCACCCAGAAGGCTACTATGTGCGCACAAAGGCCGATGTTCAACCCCCATCGACTATAGGTGTCCTGCAGATACTGCCAAGCCATGCATAAATGCCATAATGCACCCTCCCAATACTCTACTAAAAAGGAGTATAATCAAGACTACCACTTACTTGATCATGACCCAATCATAAACTAACATCAGGGTTAGAAGTGAGGGTCAAGGAAGTGCAATACAACTCAATATACCACTAAAAAGGCTCTACAAATCTTTGAAATAGAGGAAATGAAATCAATTTACAAAAGAAATCATTTCACAATTCGGAATCAATTTGATTACTCATCAACCCCTCGTAATTCCTCTCAATGTTCCCTCAAATGCATGTACAGAATAATCAAGCATGGAGAATCAAGATTATAGAGGAATCTACTACAATATCAGTCAATATGCACAAGTGGAATCAATTCACACTTGGCGACATTCATGAAAATGAATTAAGAATGCTCATGGTGCAAAGTACATGACTCCCACTCACCTGTCAATCCGGCACGGCCTCGATACGCCTCTAGAATTTTACAGTAGGCAGCAGGGGACTTCTTCCTCTTGTTCCCTAGCTTCTTGCCCAACTGTGACATGCATTTACAATACATTTAGTTTTGTATCAAGGGCTATAATCTACGTGCCAATTATAATATAGGGAACTTTAATTAATTCAACTCCCCCATTCCCTAAATCTTTTCTTTTCTTTTCTTTTTTTCTTTTTCTATTAATTAACTCGCCATTTATGTGTATTAGGGACTCCCTTGCATGAGTACAAGGTCCCCTTAGCTTAATCTGGGCTTAATATCCTATTATGGCATGAAATCCCCTATTTTCCCACTCGGATGAACAGTAACCCGGACCAACAGCCGGTTACTTCATCCTGGGTTTGATCCACTTTCAGGACTCCAAATTTGATGAAATTTTTACCTAACATTCTACACTCATAGAGGATTCCAAAGAGATAACATGCATCATCATCGGAGGCCGTTTGACCCCCTAAATAATTCGCCGAAGTTGGGACTTCGACACAGTTTTTCCGTAGTGCCGGAAAAATTTGTTAAAATCCGATTCTTCCTCTTTTAACCACCTCTACAACCCTTATCCGACCCCTCTAGACTATATCCACCCTTTGTATAGCCTAATGTCATCAAAAGACTAGATAGGGACGGATATTTACCTTTTTCTTTTTGGAAATCGAGGTCCTTGCGTAGAGAAGAAGGAGATCTACGTTTTTCCCTTCAGCTGGAAGTGCAACCGGGATCCCTTTCCTCCTTGAATCCCCTTCCTCTTCTTCTTTCTTCTTCTTCTTCTTCTCTTTTTCTTTCTTTCTTTCCTCTGTTTCACGCCTGAGAACCCCCTCCCTCTTTCTCTCGGTTTCACCAGCTCAAACCCTCCAATTAAATCACATCAAAACACTATTCACCCTTTGTTTAATATTATTAAATTCCCATTTTGCCCCTAACACTTCAACATATCTACCGTTATGCCATTAACTTTTGATTCCTTCCAATTTTACCCTTACCACTTCAATGCATCTACAACTATGCCATTATCTTTTGATTCCTTCCAATTTTACCCCTTATATCAATTTTAAAGGACTATTCTATCCCTTTTTATATATAAAAAAAAAAAATTTGGGGTTATTACATCCTCCCCCCCTTATATAAAATTCGTCCTCGAATTTAAAAGAGTAAATTACCTGTCATAGCTGCATTCGATGTCTGTGCCTCCTGTGGATTTACCGTGAACACCCTTCCTTGCCCTCTGCCTACTGGAGCTGACAGTTGAGATGGTCCAGCACTCTGCTGTGATGTTTGTGCTTGACCTCTACCTCTGCCTACAGGCTCCCTACTACTAGGCCTGTCCATCTGCACAGAAGGATAGGATGCCAAAGGCACAAACTGCTGGGTGGCACCCTGCGGGCATTCTCTGACAAAATGACCCGGCTGTCCACATCTGTAGCACACTCCCTGACCCATTCTGCATCTGTCAGGGTGCTGCTTCCCGCATATGCCACACACTGGCCATGATTGGAACCCGGATTCAGTTCTGGCCATAGTGACTGGAGGACGAGGTACTGATGGTAGAAAAGTATCTTGTGATTGACCTCTTTCCCTCCATTTCCTCTTACGTGGGGCAGGTGGAGCTGAGCGTACAGACTGCTCCATCGGGCCCTCCGAGAGATCTACTCCCTCAGATCTATCTCTACTGCTTTGCCCTTTCCCCATACTCATTTTCCTCTGTTCTCTTTCAGCTCTTTCCTCTTTGTTTCTGGTCTCCCACTGTTTTGCTTTATCAATCTAGATAAGGTGGGGACCTCTACTGCCAGTACTGCATTATAAAGCGGGGAAATCAGACCCCGCCTGAATCTTTCTATCCTGGCAGCTTCAGTGGGGATGATGTAAGGAGCATACTTCCCCAATCTAGTGAACTCACGAGCGTACTTAGATACGCTCATTCCGGGCATCTGCTTCAGCCTCTCAAACTGAAGAGCCCGATTCTGCCTCTCAGCCGGAGACAAGAACTCATCCATCACTGCTTGCCTGAACTCTTCCCAGGTTGGAGGATTCCTACTGTACAATCTGTCCTCCATATGCCTCTGGTACCAGTCCCAGGCATCTTCCTTCATTGTAAGCCCTACAAGTTCTATAGCTCTTGCATCAGAACAGGGCAGTCTCCGTATCATCTTTTCAGTCTCCTCCAGAAATCTCTGAGGATCTTCACCTTCTTCCCCCTTAAACTCCGGGGTTCTGAGCCTCAGAAACTCCTGTACAGTAATCCCCTCATCATCTAGAGCCCGCCTGGCCAAACTTCTTGGCACAGGTACAGGAGGTGGGATGGATACTACTGACGGGGCAGGAGATTTCCCCCGAGCAATCTGCTCCCTCAGAGCCTGATTCTCCGCCAGTAACTGTTCCATCAATGCATCTCTACTTCCTACATCTCCTTGATCATCAACCCTCCGTCTATCAGCAGGAGGAGGTTTTTCTCTTTGGGGCTCGACATGTGCAGAACCCGCATCCAATGCTATATCTGGCTCCATCCTCCTTCCAGGACGAGCGGGTCCTCTCCTTGGAGGTATTCTTTATATCTTTCTAAAAAAGTCAAAAAGAGAGGATGGTCGTTACACACTGAGTCATGATATATTTTACTGAGTTGTAAATGACTCATAAAATAACATACAGAAAAATCCTATGCTCCATAGTATAATCCTATACTTAATCCTGACTCATCCTATTGCTCTGACAGGACTCTTGTTTAACCTTTGCTCTGATACCACCTCTGTCACGACCCCCGCCCCGTTCCCGGCGGGCCGCCGCGACGGTCCTAGGGTGCGGGTAGGCATAAGGCTACCAGCCACCGCGTAGAACCCTACTACCTATCAATCATCAATAAATCTTGAAAATTTTGGCATGATACATGTACAAAATGATCACCTTTCCTATGGTGACCTGTCAGGATTATCTCAATACATATAACACACTACCTGTCAGAGCAGTAATCACATAATCTGTCACATAATAAACCTGGACAATATATAGCAATACATTATCACAGGCACACAACTGATCTGCACACACACATATATATACATGCTTCCCAATCCATCCATGGTCAACCCATATCCACAACAGGATCTATGACTGTAACTATACACTATATACAACAGAAGGTTTATAATACACCAAAAGGGTATAAACCTCTATCTACATTATACTATACTATGGAGCGGCACAGCTAACAGGCAATCACTAATCCTGCTCCTCTCTATACAATACCTGCCCTGCAATCAAAAACACCAAACTGGGGAGTAAGTATATAAATACTCAGTGAGTGGAGTAGAGAGTACTATGCACATGAGACTAGATATAATCATGGCTCGAGGTGAAATCTCAAGATCAATAACAAGATGAACATGAACTCAACATAAAGAATATGGAGTAAATCATCAATATCACCACAATCAATATCAACTCATCTGAAGCATATATGGAATAATCAAGTCAACATATATGCTACTCATGAATATGTTCAACAGGTCATAGTACTGAATCATATAAATCAGGTGTCAATAGGCTGAATCATCAACAAGACAGCTATCGGGAGGTGGGTTTTACGCCCCAGGCGAACCAGCAACAACTCCCTACTGCCATATGCATACATCGAATATGACACCACACCAATATGTAAATCATCACTAGACAGCTGTCGGAAGGTGGGTTTTACGCCCCAGGCGAACCAGCAACAACTCCCTACTGTCACATGCATATGCAGGATAAGACACCATACTGATAACATAAATGCTAGACAGCTATCGGGAGGTGGGTTTTACGCCCCAGGCGAACCAGCAACAACTCCCTACTGTCACATGCATATGCAGGATAAGACACCACACTGATCATATAAATGCTGGCCAGTATCCAGAACAGAAATCCATCTCACATCTACATACTAAACGGCACCTCGCGGGAATTCTACATCCGCGGAAAGCCATACTGCACCTCGCGGGGTCTTACTATGCCCGGCGGCAAGCAGAATATAAGTCGTAGGACCGGCCGATCCTACGCCTAGGGCCGTGTTCCCCCCTAGGAAGGGACTGGGCTCCGCCCACCCAGAAGGCTACTATGTGCGCACAAAGGCCGATGTTCAACCCCCATCGACTATAGGTGTCCTGCAGATACTGCCAAGCCATGCATAAATGCCATAATGCACCCTCCCAATACTCTACTAAAAAGGAGTATAATCAAGACTACCACTTACTTGATCATGACCCAATCATAAACTAACATCAGGGTTAGAAGTGAGGGTCAAGGAAGTGCAATACAACTCAATATACCACTAAAAAGGCTCTACAAATCTTTGAAATAGAGGAAATGAAATCAATTTACAAAAGAAATCATTTCACAATTCGGAATCAATTTGATTACTCATCAACCCCTCGTAATTCCTCTCAATGTTCCCTCAAATGCATGTACAGAATAATCAAGCATGGAGAATCAAGATTATAGAGGAATCTACTACAATATCAGTCAATATGCACAAGTGGAATCAATTCACACTTGGCGACATTCATGAAAATGAATTAAGAATGCTCATGGTGCAAAGTACATGACTCCCACTCACCTGTCAATCCGGCACGGCCTCGATACGCCTCTAGAATTTTACAGTAGGCAGCAGGGGACTTCTTCCTCTTGTTCCCTAGCTTCTTGCCCAACTGTGACATGCATTTACAATACATTTAGTTTTGTATCAAGGGCTATAATCTACGTGCCAATTATAATATAGGGAACTTTAATTAATTCAACTCCCCCATTCCCTAAATCTTTTCTTTTCTTTTCTTTTTTTCTTTTTCTATTAATTAACTCGCCATTTATGTGTATTAGGGACTCCCTTGCATGAGTACAAGGTCCCCTTAGCTTAATCTGGGCTTAATATCCTATTATGGCATGAAATCCCCTATTTTCCCACTCGGATGAACAGTAACCCGGACCAACAGCCGGTTACTTCATCCTGGGTTTGATCCACTTTCAGGACTCCAAATTTGATGAAATTTTTACCTAACATTCTACACTCATAGAGGATTCCAAAGAGATAACATGCATCATCATCGGAGGCCGTTTGACCCCCTAAATAATTCGCCGAAGTTGGGACTTCGACACAGTTTTTCCGTAGTGCCGGAAAAATTTGTTAAAATCCGATTCTTCCTCTTTTAACCACCTCTACAACCCTTATCCGACCCCTCTAGACTATATCCACCCTTTGTATAGCCTAATGTCATCAAAAGACTAGATAGGGACGGATATTTACCTTTTTCTTTTTGGAAATCGAGGTCCTTGCGTAGAGAAGAAGGAGATCTACGTTTTTCCCTTCAGCTGGAAGTGCAACCGGGATCCCTTTCCTCCTTGAATCCCCTTCCTCTTCTTCTTTCTTCTTCTTCTTCTTCTCTTTTTCTTTCTTTCTTTCCTCTGTTTCACGCCTGAGAACCCCCTCCCTCTTTCTCTCGGTTTCACCAGCTCAAACCCTCCAATTAAATCACATCAAAACACTATTCACCCTTTGTTTAATATTATTAAATTCCCATTTTGCCCCTAACACTTCAACATATCTACCGTTATGCCATTAACTTTTGATTCCTTCCAATTTTACCCTTACCACTTCAATGCATCTACAACTATGCCATTATCTTTTGATTCCTTCCAATTTTACCCCTTATATCAATTTTAAAGGACTATTCTATCCCTTTTTATATATAAAAAAAAAAAATTTGGGGTTATTACACGACGGGACCAGGTTGCCGTATGATTGAGCACGTCGTATGAATTGGTGCACGATCATGTGAATTAATGCCTTGCCGTAGAGGATGAGGTCGGAATCAGGGAGTTGACACGGCTGACTAAACGCAGCCGAGCTAACTTGCCGTGGAGGACTGTAGATCGTAGACAGCAGGAGCCATGCGCATTAATTGTGGAGTAAGCTGGAGGTCTGTATAAACCATGCGCATTAATGGTTGAGTAAGCTGGAGGTCTGCAGAGACCATGCGCATTAATGGTTGAGTAAGCCGAAGGTCTGCAGAGACCATGCGCATTAATGGTTGAGTAAGCTGAAGGTCTGCAGAGACCATGCGCATTAATTGTGGATGGCGGTGGCCGGGCATGGTCCCTGGCCGGGCTTCAGAAGGACGTGACCGCAGCGAGCGGTCGAAAAGGTTCGGCCTTCAAGGTGGAAGGCCTTCCGAGGCTGTGCACCTTTCGAGATGGGGCGCCTTCCGAGGTCGGGCGCCTTTCAAGTCGGGCGTCTTTGACCATGCGCCGGCGACCTGCTCACGTGCTTTGGGACAACTTATTTTCCCCAACACTACTCCCGACTTCCGAGTTCGAGCCGTTTGCGAGCTCGGACGTGGGAAGTAGTTGCCTTTATTGCGTTGGCGGGGGCTAGAGAGTCTTAAATTATTCCGGCATTCCGCACGCTTCGTTGGTGCTTTTAATGAGAGAAGATGGGGCGACATCCTTGCGTCCCTCGACCTGCTCACGTGCTTTGGGACAACTTATTTTCCCCAACACTACTCCCGACTTCCGAGTTCGAGCCTGCGAGCTCGGACGTGGGAAGTAGTTGCCTTTATTGCGTTGGTGGGGGCTAGAGAGTCTTAAATTACTCTCAACCTGCTCACGTGCTTTGGGACAACTTATTTTCCCCAACACTACTTCCGATAAATTACTCTCGACCTGCTCACGTGCTTTGGGACAACTTATTTTTCCTAACACTACCCCCGACTTCCGAGTTCGAGCCGTTTGCGAGCTCGGACGTGGGAAGTAGTTGCCTTTATTGCGTTGGCGGGGGCTAGAGAGTCTTAAATTATTCCGGCGTTCCGCACGCTTCGATGGTGCTTTTAATGAGAGAAGATGGGGCGACATCCTTGCGTCCCTCGAGGCTGCCTCGCATAGTGAGCTCATGATGGGGCTTTGGGATCCGATAGGACGCCTTCTCAATTTCGTATTCAAAGCGTCGCTCTAAGTTAAATGTGTCGCTTCAGTTTTTTGAACCGACACATGGTGCGATCTAGACGGAAGGCGGGTTTTAGCCTCGCCGATCTGCGCCATTGGGAGGGTCTATATAAACCCCTGACTTAGCCCTAAAGAGGTCTTGCTTGCTCGTCATTGCTGCCATCTTTCCTTCTTTCTTCTCTGGTTGCGACCGAGCTTTCCCGGTGACGTCCAGAGGCAATTTCCGGCAGCGTTCAGAGGCAATTTCCGGTGATCCCATAGTAGGTCATTTTCCCACATTGGCTCGAAAGTCCTTTCCTTTTCTTTGAGTGTCTGCTTTCTTCCCATTCTCCGTCCTTGTTTCTCGCTTTTTCCTCCATTTTCCCCTTTTTTTTTGAGATGGGTCTCGGTCCCGGTGAGGTTGGGTCTACCATGACCGAGGAGGAGCTAGATCTGATCCATTCTCGATTTTTCTTCTGGCCCAGGTTTCGTCTCGAACTCGCCGGGTCGGAAGGCCGAGTGAGTAGGCCTCCGCCAGGTTGGATCGGGGTGTACATCGATACACTTTGGGCCAGCTTGCGCTTTCCACTTCATGAGTTTGTGACCGACTTGCTGGTGGAGTATCGATGTGCCCCAGCGCAGCTCACTCCAAACTCATGGAGGATTATTATCGGGTTCGTGTCCCTCTGCCTTGTGCATGGGATTTCAACCTCGGTGAACGTCTTCCGCTGGTATTTCATGTTAAAGACGAACTCGACGGATGTAGAATGGTTGTACTTCGCTTGGAGGAGCGGTATGTCGCTCTTCTGAGGTGCCCCTTCCTCAATTCATGAGTGGAAGGGGAGATTTTTCTTTCTTTCTTCCGAGCTCTCGTGGGGGTTCGATTCGAGATGGGGGCGTCCCGGGCTGAAGGCCCTGAATAGGCTCAACAGTCTTTCGGTGGACGAGCAGAGGGCCTTTGATGCTCTGCGAGGTCTCGAGAGGGACATCCTTCTGACCGAGTTTCTGACCGAGGAAGTTCTGGTGAACGTCGGCCTGAGCTCGGCACGCCCCGAGGGTAAGGGCAGTTGTACTGCTCCTTCATTCTTTAGTTTTTGCCTTGTCCGTTCCTTTTCTTTGTTCTTTTGATGTTGGTATGATACTTAGAAAAATTTCTTCCCTTCTTTGTTTCAGACGTTCCCCACATGCCGACCAGCAACACATCCCTCTTCTCTTGGCTGAAGAGGCGGGCAGTCGAGGTCGGCGGGGCTGTTCCCCAGCCCCGAAAGAAGTCCAAGTCGGCCGGTACTTCTGCCCCTGCTGAGATGAGGGGTTCCGAGGCCGGAGTCTCGGGGTCTGCTCGGGGGAGAGTTTCGGTTGCCGAGCATGCAAACTCGGGCTCTGGGGGGGCGTCCGGTTCGGCATCTCCGATCTGTCTCGCCCCCATTTCTCAACGGGCGGGTCGGCCGGTCATCCGTCTATGACGCTCGGGGCCCGAGCCGAGCAAGGGCCCCAAAGTCCCGACTGCGCCTCGTCCCGTTGTTGCGAGCTCGGCTGGGCCGAGCTCTTCGGGGGCCGAAGGGAGGGAGTCAGCCGAGCCGAAGTCTCCAATACCCGAGGGGAGCTCGGCCTTCTGAGACGGCGACGTCGCGCGCGAAGTGTTCCGCCGCGCCATGCTTCCAGCGGATCGGGCTGAATTCCGGACCTTCATGCTGGAGGAGGTCGTCGACCAGACCTACTGTAACACAGCTCGGGTAAGTCATCTTTTCATTTTGCCCTTAGTTATTAGTATTTTCTTCATTTTCACTTATAGTTGCTTTCCCTGCAGCACATCCACGAAATTGATACCCTGGTATTCATTGCCTCGGAATGCCAGGAGGAGTCTCGGTGGCTCTATAGGCAATTGGAGCCGGCCCAAAAGAGGATTGCCGAGTAGGAGGCCGCGCTGGCGGAAGCAGTGGCGCAGAGAGAGGCCATTGAGGCCGAGCGGCGAGCGATGGTGGACGAGCTCGAGGAGGAGCAGGCTTCGCACGCTCTGGCGAGGTCGGAGTTGCGCGCCTCCGAGGCGCGTCTTGCCAAGGCTCGCTCCGAAGCCGCCAGCCACAGGTATGAGTGCGGGGTTCTCCGCCTTAAGATCGAGCAACTCAAGGCCCGAGAGAAGAGGGCGCTCGAACAGGCTGAGGATGCCGTGGAACTCTTCAAAGAGTCGGAGGAGTTCCGCGATATGTTGGAGGAGGAGACCGTGGACGGATTCCTCCAGGGCTTCGAAAACTTTCGAAGACAGATGGCTCGGTATTGCCCCCAGTACGATCTGTCAGGGATCCGGCTGAAATCGGGATTCGGCGATGAGTTCGATCTGCCCTCCGGACTTGAGGACGAAGCAGCAATCATTAAATCTTTTGAACCTTCAGTTCTTCTTGCCCCAGTACATCATCTTCGAACGATTCTTCCGGTTATGCATCAAACCGACGCCTTCTAAGAGTAGGCTGCCGAAGCCGAGGTCGGGGGACAGGTTGCCGAGCCCGAGATTGCCGAGGCTGATCAACCGGTTCGAGGGGCTCTTACTGGGGAGACCGCCGGGGGAGTTGCCGAGACTACTGGCGGAGCTCCATCCGAGCCTGCTGTGGGGGGTTCCGAGCCGAGTCCCGCCGAGGGTCCCCAGGTGATCGTCGTGGACAATCCTGGAACTGATGAGGCTGCAGCCCCCTAGGACTTGTTTTCTCTTTTGTTTTACTTTTATTGTAAGCGAAGTCGGCCTTAAAACTTGTTTTCGGCCGACCCTCAACTTTGTACTTCAGCCTCTGGGCTTTTTATTAATGAAAGAACATCTTTTGCCAATTTGTATTTGCTTTCCTTTCTCCCTTTCGCGCAATAAGTGAACTTTTACTTTAATTGTTCGAGTCGATCTTCTCTCAATAAGTTCTTCTAAGTTTCCGAGTTCAGCTAAGCTCTCAGGCTTGGATTCCGTAGACTTAGGTTTAAGGTACTTTTTCTAAGCTATTAAGCTTAGCCCCGACTAGGGTAGCATCTTAGGCGCTCAGCTCAGACCTTAGGGAAATTCACTAAGTCCTTGAGCTCGGCCAGGTTCGTAAACTTAAGTCCCGTAGGCCTATGTTTCGACTGCATTCGCTAGGGAAAGCTCCGAGCTTAATCTTTAGGAGAAGTCATCGCATCTTCGAGCTCGGATGCGAATTCAACCAAGCCCTTAGATTCGGCTCTTGGACCCCGAAGGGGTTTCGTCGGGCCCTCCGGTTTGTCTTTCGAAAAACTCAGCTAAGCCTTTGAATTCGGCTATCCAGTCGTGGGCCTACGAAAGGTTTCGAGGTCAGTCTCCGAGGAGATCGTAGACTGAAACCGCGTTATTGTTGGGGTCTTTGTGATAGTTGGCCTCGAGCCCAGTTGAGGTACCAACAAGTGGGGCAGAGATTTATGACGGGTGCCTTGGCACTCTCGAGCTCAACCAAAATATTAAAGGTTGAGGCCGTCGCTGCGGAACGGTGCCGACCTTTAATATTTGGGCTTGGCCGGGCCCTCACTCGGAGGGGCCTGTATAGGTTAACAGGGAGGTCATCAACAGAGAGAGTGCGCACGAGGTCGGTGGGACCTCGGCCTCGGATTTACTCAGAGAAACATCCCGACCTTGGTCGGGGGGAATCCCAAGCTTACTCGGGATCTTGCCGGCGATGCGTAAATAAACAAATGTAATGGAGTGGGTGCCAAGTGGGATGTACCTCTTGCACCTTCGGGACCAGGCGCTCCTTGTTGAAGCAGGCCGCTTTGTTTCTTGGTCAGCTTTTGGAGACGTTCTTTGGCTTGGGGTCCGTTTCGGGAACACCGGCGGACCAGGAGATGTTGCCATTGTTGGAGACTTTCGTGGGTGTCGTTCTGTTGTCGCTGTCGAGTGTCCCGGAGGGCCGCGAAGGCACTATCCCCGATTTTTCGAGGTCGAGGGAGCTTGGGCTCGCTGTCGACCTGGTGGTGCTTTCCGAGGTCGAGAGAGTTTGGGACTCTACGGTCGACACACGGAGCATCCCGACCTTAGTCGAGGCATCGAACAAGAGATCGAGGGAGCTTGGGCTCGCTGTCGACCTGGTGACGCTTGCCGAGATCGAGGGAGTTTGGGACTCTACGGTCGACACACGGGGCATCCCGACCTTAGTCGAGGTATCGAACACGAGGTCGAGGGAGCTTGGGCTCGCTGTCGATCTTGTGATGCTTCCCGAGGTCGAGAGAGTTTGGGACTCTACGGTTGACACACAGGGCATCCCGATCTTAGTTGAGGTATCGAACACGAGGTCGAGGAAGCTTGGGCTCGTTGTCGACCTGGTGACGCTTTCCGAGGTCGAGAAAGTTTGGGACTCTACGGTCGATACACGGAGCATCCCGACCTTAGTCGAGGTATCGAACACGAGGTCGAGGGAGCTTGGGCTTGCTGTCGACCTGATGACGCTTTCCGAGGTCGAGGGAGTTTGGGACTCTACGGTTGACACATGAGACATCCTGACCTTAGTCGAGGTTTTTGAAGAAGATCAAGGCCGAGCTCGACGTCGACGTAGCATGGCGTTTACCCCTCAACTGGGGCATCCGAACTTGGTTGGGCATCCTAGCTTAGTCGGGCACCCGAACTTAGTCGGGTTTCTTGAAGTTCACAAATGTTTTACCATCGGGAAGGGTGTAGAGTAATCAAAAAGGAACTATGAATAGATTAGCACTGAGAGGATGGAGGGAGCGAAAGTCGCGTTTTCGGGTGTTGGAGACCCCCAGGGGTTCTATTGGTAGTACATCCGGAGGTTCTCGGCTGAGGGGGAGGAGCTCCGGCGCGAGAATGGCGGGTGGCGGTCCGTCGGCGGACGGCGTCCTCCAGGAGACCTGCAAGAAGCCGGTGGCCGAAGATTCCGGCGCCGGCCCTCCGATGCTTAAGTCAGAGGGGAAATATAGGTAGAAACAATATCTCCAGGATTTCTGCCTCCAGCCCCCTTTAAGGTACAGAGATTCTCCTTTTATAGAGCGGAGCTGGGTTACCTGTGATGCGTGTTGGGAACCCGCCCATGCCGCTGATATTTCAAAAATTATCAGATGGCAGCGGAATCGGCATGCACGAGTTCGACATTCATCGCATGAACGCTTGTTTCGAGACCTTTCGTAATTAGGTAAGAATTAAAACTTTTAAAACTAATAGGAAGATCAAATCTTCACCTTGCGCGGGTAGATGATCACCGCAAATCTGAATTCGTGGTTTTGGAAGAGGGTTCGTTTGAAGCCGTTCAAACGTCCGGCCTCTACGGGTATCCACACGAAGTAGAGAACCGATCAAAGCTTTCTTGTCTTCCCGGGGTGCTAGCTCCCTTGCAAAGACTTCTTTTGATGGCTGATCTCCTCTCTTTCAATCAACCCTTGATTGTGCTTGAGAGGAGGAAGAGGAAGAAGGAACTCAAGGAAGAAGAACACAGCTTCTGCAGCCTTCTTTCTTTTCCCCGCGTTGGAAGAAGGATTGGAGGAAGAGGAGGCGGACAAGGCTCTCTTCTTTTTCCTTCTTGTTGGCGGCTGAACCAGGGAGTTGGGAGAGGGTGGCGGCAGCAAGGAGAAGAGGATTCAATTAATTAGGGCGCCGGCCCCTAGTCCTCCTTATAAAGGGATTGGAGCTCCTAACTTTTAGGAGTTCCAATGACAACTTGCCTAAGAAGGGGGGGCGCCGGCCCTAGCTTCTTCATGTCGCCCTAGCCAAGTGAGAGGGGCTGATGTCCCTCTTACTTGGTTAACCTAATCCTCTTCCAAAGAGGATTAGGTGCCTCTCTCATGGTTTAATCCCAATCCAATTAGGATTAGCCAAATTTGGTTCAATCTACGCTAGTCCTAATCCAATTAGGACTTGAATGAATCATGACTCAATTGAACTCTTCAATCCTAATCCTATTAGGAGTCATGTTGATTCATTAGATTAATAATTAATTTAGACTTAAAGAATCCTAATCTAATTAGGATGTATTTATTTTTAGTCCTAATCCAATTAAGACTCTATTTGAATCCGTAGTCCTAATCCAATTAGGATTTCTAGGAATCCTACTCCAAGTAGGAATCCGATTTTGATTCAAAATTCCTAATCTCATTAGGATTGTAGGAATCCTATTCTAAATAGGAATCCCAGTCCTACTCCAACTAGGATTCCCAGTCCTAATCCAATTAGGACTCTAGGAATCCTACCCGAAGTAGGATTTGTGTTTAAGTCCAATTAATTAATTCCCTTTGTTCCTTCTTTAACTTCTTATCAATCAAATTGATTTCTTGTGATTCCTAATCACGATTTCAACCATCGGATCGGTCAATACTTCTAGTGTGTGTGACCCCATAGGTTCTATTCTGACTGGTAGTGAGATATATTGTGATCTCTATCACTATATCATTGAAAACTCCTTTCAATGGGTTGGAACGATTCCAACTCAACTCATTAGGGTTTATCGATCATCAAGATAATCCCTATGAGTCCCACCATCCACCAGTGACACCTAGCAGCATGTAGTGGCTACCCAGCAGAATGGAATGATGAACCTCTAGGTGCAGTTAACATGTGATACAGTCCTACTATCGTGGATCCCTACAGGACGGAGGTCATGGACAACTCGTCAAACCCCATCGTCTGTCATATGTCAAGATTTATTCGACTTGAGTTCGATAGTGGAAAACTCTTTCTCCACTTTACTGCCCTGGCCAAGGTCTTAGAACTCAGTCTAACAAATCACATAGGATCACTCCTCTTCTATCAAGGTCGATAGATTCCTTATAGGTGCATACCCTACTCCTACAGTGAACCTACTGCAGCCAATCTACACTGCATGGACCCATATGGCTAGAGACCATGTATGTGTGCAGTCAAACTACAATAACCTCACTGTGAGTAGCCGAAGCACCGCAGGTCAAAGGACCAGTCACACTACTGCAACATCAAGTAAGTCACTGACGAGTGGATAGACATCCAAGTGACTTCTTGTCTTGGTCACGCTCAGTACCCTTGTTCTCTAACAAGCACCTGCACTATCACTTCAGTGTCCCTACACTGTGGACTCAAGTCTCGTCTATCCAGAAGGAAAGTGATCTGTGCACTGATCGGATCGATCACCGTCCTCGTGATGATCCATTGATCAGGAGCATTTAGAAATTAATCACCAATGATACATGGCTCAAATTCTCAACTCTTGAGAATATGTATCATCATCTTATTAATTTCTTGGACGATTCATAGACACATAAACAATATGAATGAAAAGATGCCTTTTATTTATTCAATAATAAATAGTCAAGTACAAAATTATGTCCCTAGAATCAACAATGTGTCAGCCAAATTGGCTTCTAGGGCATACATCTAACAATCTCCCACTTGCACTAAAGCCAATTGGTCATATATCTTAGGCCCATCTTCTCAAGGTGGGCTTCAGTCTTTTGCTGACTCAGCTGCTTAGTGAAAGGGTCTGCCACGTTATCCGCGGAGTTTACTCTCTGCACCTCTACATATTTCTTCTCCACATAGTCGCGTATGAGGTGAAAGCGCCGCTCTATATGCTTAGACTTCTGATGAGACCTTGGCTCCTTAGCAAGGGCTATGGCGCCATTGTTATCGCAGTAGAGTGTTATGGCATCTGATGTCATCACATCCAGCTCTGCAATGAATTTCTTGAACCAGAAGCCTTCCTTAGCAGCTTCAGAGGCGGCGATGTATTCGGCTTCCATAGTAGAATCAGCAATGATCGGTTGTTTAGAACTCTTCCAATTCACCGTACCACCATTGCACAAGAACACGTATCCAGATGTTGACTTCCTGTCATCGACATCAGTCATGAAGTCTGAATCTGTGTACCCTTCTACCTTTAACTCTGATGATCCTCCAAAAACCAAGAATAAATCTTTAGTTCTTCTCAAGTACTTAAGAATATTCTTCACAGCTGTCCAGTGTTCTTCACCTGGATTCGACTGATATCTGCTTGTGACACTCACAGCAAGAGCTATATCAGGTCGTGTACATAGCATGGCATACATGAGGCTTCCTATTGCCGATGCATAAGGAATCTTGCTCATGCGTTGAATCTCCTCAGATGTGTTGGGGCACATCTTCTTGGAGAGATGAATTCCATGCCTTAGGGGTAAGAGACCCCTCTTGGAGTTTTCCATGCTGAACCTCTTCAGCACCTCCTCTATGTACATCTTCTGTGAAAGGCCAAGCATCCTTTTAGATCTATCTCTATAGACCTTTATTCCCAAAATATAGGATGCTTCCCCAAGGTCTTTCATGGAGAATTCTTTTGACAACCAGACCTTGACCGAGGTCAGCATGGGAATATCATTCCCAATCAGGAGAATGTCATCTACGTACAGTACGAGAAAAACGACAGCACTCCCACTAACCCTTTTATAAACACATGGTTCCTCTTCGTTTTTGATGAAATCAAACGTTTTGATTGCATCATCGAAACGAGTGTTCCAACTCCGAGAGGCTTGCTTTAGTCCATAGATGGACCTTTGCAGCTTGCAGACCTTGTGATCTCCATCACTGGAAGTGAAACCCAAAGGCTGTTCCATATAGATATCTTCATCAAGATATCCATTCAGGAAAGCAGTTTTCACATCCATCTGCCAGATTTCATAGTCATGAAATGCTGCAATGGCAAGCAATGTCCGGATGGATTTTAGCATGGCTACAGGTGAAAAGGTCTCCTGATAGTCAATACCTTCGCGCTGACTATACCCTTTCGCCACAAGCCTTGCCTTATAGGTCTCTACCTCTCCATCCGAACCTATCTTCCTTTTGTAGATCCATTTGCATCCAATAGGTACAATACCTTCTGGTGGATCTACTAAGGTCCAGACTTGGTTGGAATGCATGGAGTCTATCTCTGACTTCATAGCTTCCAGCCATTTCTCGGAATCGATATCAGATATCGCCTCGTTGTAGGTTTTGGGATCCTGTATGTGATCCCTATCTCCCATCAGGAATATTTCCTCGGTATCCTCTTCTAGTATACCTAAGTATCTATCGGGAGGATGGGAGACCCTACTAGATCTACGAGGTGGTCGAGGGACATCGTGTACTGGCTCTTTATGAATGGGTTCAATAGGATCCATGACTCGTTGCTTTTCAGAGACTTTCTCTTCAAGCTCAATTTTCCTCCCACTGCCTTTATCAAGGATAAACTGATTTTCCAAGAAGATGGCATGACGGCTCACAAACACATTGTGATCCTCTGAGACGTAAAAATTGTATCCTAATGACTCTTTAGGATATCCTATAAAACGAGCACTTATGGTCCTAGCCTCTAACTTGTCCGCCTGTAGTCGCTTGACGTGGGCCGGACATCCCCAAATCTTGAGATGACCCAGACTTGGTTTCTTACCATGCCATATCTCATACGGTGTGGTAGGAACGGATTTAGAGGGAACTCTATTCAATAAATAAATTGCTGTGAGTAAGGCATCTCCCCAAAGGAACATAGGTAAATCAGTGAAGCTCATCATGGACCTGACCATATCCAATAGGGTCCGATTCCTCCTCTCTGACACTCCGTTGAGTTGAGGTGTACCCGGAGGTGTCCATTGTGAGACTATGCCGTTTTCTTTGAGATAGTCCCGAAATTCCCCACTAAGGTATTCTCCTCCTCGATCTGATCGAAGAGCCTTAAGAGGTTTTCCAGTTTGTTTTTCTACTTCATTCTTGAACTCTTTGAACTTTTCAAAAGAGTCAGACTTGTGTCTCATAAGATACACATACCCATACCGTGAATAATCATCGGTAAAGGTAATGAAGTATGAATAACGTCCCCTGGCTAGCACATCGAATGGGCCACATACATCTGTATGTACTAGGGTAAGTATTTCGGTGGTCCTCTCCCCATGTCCTACAAAGGGCAGTCTAGCCATCTTTCCTTGAAGACAGGACTCGCAAACTGGATATGACTCGGAAGTCAATGAGCCTAAGAGCCCATCTTTATCCATTTTGTTCATCCTATCTTCTCCAATATGGCCAAGTCTGAGGTGCCACAAATATCTTTGGTTTATCTCATCTCTGGATCTTTTGGATCCTTTGGCACTCACATCTTGCTCGGTAACATTCACAGATACATCCATATGTAAATGATAGAGACTGTCAATCATGAAACCACGTGCGACTATTTTATTTCTTAAATAAATAGAACAGCAGTCTTTGTCAAATGTAAAAACATGACCTTCCTGTGCTAGACATGAAACAGAAATCAAATTTCTGCTAGCAACAGGTACATAATAACAGTCTCTAAGTATTAAACTAAATCCAGACGGTAGTCGCAGATGGTAGGTGCCCACAGCCACAGCAGCAACTTTTGCCCCGTTGCCAACCCGAAGGGTTACCGCACCTTCCGCCAGCCTTCTACTTTCCTTTAGACCCTGCATGGTAGTGCACAAATGAGCACTAGAACCAGAATCTATAACCCAACTAGAAGTAGAAGAAACCGTTAGATTAGTTTCAATAATGAGCAAGTCTATACCTTCTGAAGGTGTGTCACCTTTCTTGTTCTTCAGGCTCTCGAGGTATGAAGGACAGTTTCTCTTCCAGTGGCCTTCGACATTGCAGTGGAAACATTTTCCTTTGTCGTTAGCCCTTTTCTTTTGAACTTCCTTCTTTGGCTTCTTGTCTTTCTTCTGCTTCTTTGCAGGCTTCTTTTTCTTCCAAGTAGACTTTCTCTTGGAACCAGAAGTCAACTCAGCAGCGAGGACATTGCCCCTTGAACCTTTCAAGGCTCCCTCAGCAGTTACCAACATGTTGATTAGTTCAGTCTTAGTGCATTCAATCTTATTCATGTGGTAGTTTACTATAAACTGACCAAATGAATCAGGAAGTGACTGTAGGATCAAATCCACTTGCAATTCCTTGTGCATGTCCATACCGAGCTTCTCAAGCTCCTCTAGGTCCTTAATCATGGTCAGACCGTGATCATGGACAGACTGCCCTTCGCGCATCTTCGCTTTGAAAAGCCTCTTGGACATTTCAAAACGAGCTGTGCGACTCTGCTCACCATACAACTCTTGTAGGTGTGCCAGTATGTCCCTAGCAGTCTTTATATTTTCATGCTGGCATTGGAGTTCATTAGACATAGATGCCATCATATAGCATTTTACTCTAATGTCATCATCCAACCACTTTTTATGCATCTCACGCTGAACATCAGTGGGACGTGCTGGTAATGTGGGGATATCTGAATCGAGTATATAGCCTATCTTCTCACAGTCCAAAACTATTTTGAGATTTCTAAGCCAGTCCTTGTAATTGGTTCCGGTCAGTCGGTTGGTCTCAAGAATACGGGTCAAAGGGTTTGAAGCCGACATTGTATCTGCAGAGAGTAAAGATTCTAGTTAGACTTTTGTACTTGATCCTAATCTGTCCTAAGGTCTTTTAGAACAAATGTGACTCCCACTATTTTCTCGAATTCCTCACACTCCCCTGGTAGGAAAACGGAAATCCCACACGACTAGGGTTTCTAGTGGGTACTGCGGTCCCACCAATTCACATGCCACCTCACCTAACAGTTATTGGTGACACATAGATGGATGAGTGTACAACTCTTGTACAATGCTTCTCAAGCATGTTGCAGTGCAACTTGGTCTCTAAGCCATGAAGACCTCACCTAACAGTTATTGGTCCCATTTCTTAGTTAAGTCTGACCCACCGTATAACCGTAGGAATAAAGTCGTCATTGGGTCCTCACCTAACAGTTATTGGTGCCCAACCCCACCTTTACCCTACAACATCTCATGTCTATAGAGAGGTCCAGCCCCCCAATGCAACTTGACCACTGTATCCAGCCGAGACAAGTCAACATCAGAAAGGCCTTAGCAGCTCTACTACAGTGGAAGACCTATTGACTTAATATTGGTTAATCAGGTCTTAGTGTTTGCAACTTGAGCCCTTCATAAGAGGTAATCGAACAATTGGCCAGGTAAGCAGGTGGGAGGCTCCCCTTACTCAGAGAGTAAGGTCCTAATTAAGTAACCACCTTTCATGCTTTCCTAGACACCAATTAGATCAATTAATCTAATATGACTTGCTCATGTCGGTTCACTCTCGACTTGATTGAGGAGGTTTTGATTTAGGTCTCAATTGGGTTTGCTACATCACATGTAGACCTATCTACCCGACTCTCATTCACATCACATGCAAACGGCGCATTGCAGGCAGTTATAATTGCGGCATCAAATTAAAGCTAAACTTTAACTAGGTGATGATCATGGATTCTAATTAGGTCGTATTACAAGCACATGCACATCAATCGATCAAGTGGTCTTCAACTCTTGAATTGGATCCAAGCTTCCTTGATTCGATCCTTGATCAACTCTTGATCCCATCGCCATCAACCGCTTAGACCCCTGTTCATCTCATGCATCGTCTTCGACTTGATCGTTGATGTACATCACATCACAGAAATACAACCAGATGTAAAATAAAAATAAAAATAATTTACGTCTCCTTTTAGGAGGCACGCAGGCCTCTCAAAACATCAAATAAGATGCATGCAAGCATCTGTAAAATTTACATGACATCGCAGATCACATCGCAGGTCATTACATTTGATACCAAAAGGGTTTGAATCCTATGATCATCACCGTATGCTACAATTATAATTTCAGATCTGAAAACTAACTGATTATATCATGACATAGGTCGCTGATCATGCTAATCATGATTCTAAACTTTGTAATCCCATTAACAATGCAATTAGAATCATCTTTTTATCACATAAAAATCAGCATGTAAAAATCAGCACCCCTGAAAAATCTGCATGCAGAATTTTTCAGCATGCATGATCAATCAATTTTCAGATCTAATAAGCCTTTAGATATTTAATTCTTACCTTAATCTACGAAGCCTAGGCTCTGATACCACTGTTGGGAACCCGCCCATGCCGCTGATATTTCAAAAATTATCAGATGGCAGCGGAATCGGCATGCACGAGTTCGACATTCATCGCATGAACGCTTGTTTCGAGACCTTTCGTAATTAGGTAAGAATTAAAACTTTTAAAACTAATAGGAAGATCAAATCTTCACCTTGCGCGGGTAGATGATCACCGCAAATCTGAATTCGTGGTTTTGGAAGAGGGTTCGTTTGAAGCCGTTCAAACGTCCGGCCTCTACGGGTATCCACACGAAGTAGAGAACCGATCAATGCGACGGGACCAGGTTGCCGTACGATTGAGCACGTCGCATGAATTGGTGCACGATCATGTGAATTAATGCCTTGCCGTAGAGGATGAGGTCGGAATCAAAGAGTTGTCACGGCTGACTGAACGCAGCCGAGCTGACTTGCCGTGAAGGACTGGAGATCGTAGACAACAGGAGCCATGCACATTAATGGTGGAGTAAGCCGGAGGTCTGCAGAGACTATGCGCATTAATGGTGGAGTAAGCCGGAAGTCTGCAGAGACCATGCGCATTAATGGTTGAGTAAGCCGAAGGTCTGCAGAGACCATGCGCATTAATGGTTGAGTAAGCTGAAGGTCTGCAGAGACCATGCGCATTAATTGTGGATGGCGGTGGCAGGGCATGGTCCCTGGCCGGGCTTCAGAAGGACGTGAACGCAGCGAGCGGTCGGAAAGGTCTGACCTTCAAGGTTGAAGGCCTTCCGAGGCCGTGCACCTTCCGAGATCGGGCGCCTTCCGAGGTCGGGCGCTTTTCAGGTCGGGCGCCTTCCGAGGTCGGGCGCCTTTCAGGTCGGGCGTCTTTGACCATGCGCCGGCGACTTGCTCACGTGCTTTGGGACAACTTATTTTTTCCAACACATGGTATACTTGTTTTCTTCAAAAACTATTATATTTCAAACATCCTCATCAATACTAATATCCCTAATGGATAATCATCTCTCAATAAAATATCAAAAGATAAGTTCTCGGAGCCAAAGTCGGACGAAAGCAAAGACAATATCTCTTCTATAAGAGAACTGCAACGATCCAAGTACCCATTGTAATAAGAGGACAAATGAGTAAATTTATAATTGTGAATAAGGTGTGTACCATAATTATGGAGAATTATTTGTTTGTGGAATTATAAAAGGACTGTAATTGAATCCATTATCACCGGAAAACTTCGATGTAGCAAGGCTTTTGCATAGAAATCCCGAATTTGTGGAGGATATACTTTAGAATTTAATTGAAGGTGCTTCTACTTCATCATTTCCTTAGATGCCTAGTCAAGAATATTTTCTAGAAATTGAACAGGTATTTCAACATAAATGCAAAACAAAAAAATGAGAACATAGTTACTCAACATATTCTTTATGAAAATATAAATATATTATTTAATTAAACATGTTTTTAAGTAATAATTAAAAGATAAACTTAACAATGATCAAAATTAATTAATTAGGCAATACAAACTTCAACTAAATCATCTACCAAATATAATCACTAAGTACAGCATAACAATTCAACTAATAGTTATACAAACCTTGAATATAGGAGGCCATCTTAATAATAAACCTTGGATGGCATATAAGAGACCATCTTAATAATAATATCTTGACTCCAAGAGAAAATTGTTCATATCATGAAAATAAAAAATTTTAGTCACCCAAAAATGGTTGGTTTTTTGTGTCCTTCAAACCATAATGGTCCACCGTGGTCATATCAAGTGCCATGGTATTGAATATTGTCTTACTAGGTGCTTCCATATTGAGTGCCACCTTGGTTAACAAGAAGTTCTAATGATCAAGCAGCAATGTTCCAACTTATGGATGAAAGCTATCTAAAAATATTGATCATCCGAAGATTCAACAGTAGATTTCCTTTCCAATTATTTGGCAATTCAAGTTTTTGAGCAAAAATAGATTGTGCAGGATTAGTACTATACAGCAACTTATCTATTTCAATATCTAACCAAGTCTTGTTTGGTTGACATGCTCCAATTCTTGAAGTCCAAGAGCAACTCCCTCTTTGGGATCCTCTAGCCAATCATCTATTGGATACACCAAAAACTAATGGTAAACAAAATAGGGTCCATATATTTAATTTTTATTTCAGCCCTATAGATGAGTACTGTAATGCACAAAAACTGGATTATTTAATTGTTTGCCTTCAAAACTATTCCTTCTTTCGTAAATGTATCTCATCAAAAATATGCTCTACTTATGTTCTACTCACAACCATATGAGGTAGCAGCCTGACTGTACTTTTTGTAAAGCCTCCAAATTTCCTCCACAACCATACCACCATTTTGTTGTCTTGCAAAGTTTATGGTCAGAATGGTGGTCACGATTATACATGATCTTATTTAATATTAAAAACAAGTTAAATTACTGACATTTCCATTCTTAACACTACTTGAAGCTGTTAGGCTTCCCATTATGCCAGCATTGTTTTTAGAATTAGGGCTAAAAATAAGTCAGATATTATCTGATCATATCCACTTCAGTATCATGTTTGGATTCAGATCAGATTTGAATACCCATTCATGAATTTTGCTGGATCCGGATCTAGATATCCGCAAAAAAAATTATTTAAAATGTCATTCTTGTCAAGGATCAACCTTGTATGCTTCGAGTAAGTCACCTAGTCATTGAGACAAAAATTGTTCTTACTATATATTCATATTTATTATACTTCTTTAAAACTTATTCACTTCATAAAAATAGCATTTTCATATGTTATTTATCAATTCTTTTTTTAAAAAAATTAATCATTTTCATTATAATAAAATGAAATATTTAAGATTTTCCCTTATGGTATTTTCAAAACTTTTTTGTATAAAATATTAAAAAATATTAATACATATAACATATTATTACATCTATACAAAAGTTTTTTGAAAGTTCTCTAATAAAGTAGATATTTCTTGATTTTTTGTTATATATTTTTACTTTCTAATTAATTTTAATATATTTTTACTATAAATCTAATTGAACTAATGATATAGTCCCTTGGTTAGGTTAATCTCCATTTAAGTTTAATAACTATAATTTAGACCCTTACCTAATTAGTTGTGCCTCATATGCAACCTTAATATTGGATGCTATACCTATCCTTTCTTACTACATATTTTATATTGATTTTCATTATCGAGATTCACTGAAAGTTCAATTTATATTTGAATAATATCTGACTTATATTCATATTTGAATAGAGAAAATATAGAGATAATGAATATTTAACTTGCATCAATATCTGTTTAGAATAAATATGGATACTCATTATGAGATCCATTTAATCTATATCTATAACAATATCTACTGACAAATTTGGAAACAGATATGGATATACTAATATTTAATCGGTGTTTTCAGCCCTATTTAGAATCCATAAAATAGTATACATATAAAGTTATTATTGATATGTAAATACTAAAAAAAAATATATGACTATATTGAGTATTATTTTTGTAGGCTCATGTGTGGCGCATCCAAAGGAAAACCAGCTCAAAATTCAGTTTCTGCAAGGCTCGGGTCGACTCATGAAAAGCTGGAGTCTAAGAGTTAGGGTCGACCCCAGTGAAGGAAGGGTCGACCCCAAGAAGTTACAGGGAGACGACAGAGAGCACTTCTCTGTCGGTCTCAGGTGGGGTCGACCCCTAATAGTCAGGGGTCGACCCCAGTGAAGGAAGGGTCGACCCCAGGAAGTCACAGGGAGACGATAGAGAGTTGTTTTCTGTCGTCTCAGAAAGGGGTCGACCCCTGTCTGTGAGGGGTCGACCCCTGATCTGCAGGGGTCGACTCCAACGTCGTGCCAGGCGTGCCATTCAGTCAATGACAGAAATTTTTGGTCTTTAACGGCTTAGGGACTTCATGATTTATGTTCCTAAGGGTCTAAGTCATTTTTGGGCTAGGTTTAGACTCAAGGGGAGAGAGCATGTAAGTCATGGACTTGGGTTGAGTGCTTTCTAATGTGGCTTAGGGGGAGATTGAGTTGGTTTGAAATTAGACTTAAATTAAGAGCCTATATAAAGGCCTGATGTAATCAGTTTTAGGGTTATTACTTGTATTATTTTCTGGAGAAATAAGAGTGTTGCCCAAGAAGACAACCCAAGAGGAGGGGGTGAATTGGGTTTTAATTAATTATTGACCAATTAAAAATAAGATGAGTGATTAACTAAATCTATTGTAAGTGAATTAATTAGATCACTAGATGCAATGGGTGAAGAGAGAGAAAAAGATAAGGTCCAATACAAACACAGTAAGGTTTATAGTGGTTCGGAGCCAACTCTTGCTCCTACGTCCACTCCCCAAGCCGCACTTGGGAGTTCACTATAATCTTTAGGATTACAGCCGGTTGTTTTGCAAGCTCACAACCTAACTTGTTGTTTTCGCGAGGTCACAACGAACTCGGTCGGTTTTGACAGGCTTACCGACTAGAACCACTCAATTGTTTTTCCGGGTTCACAATCAAACCTAGTTGGTTTTTTCGGTCCACCAACCACAATCTTACATCATTGGTTTTATTTTTGGCTCACCAACAAACCTTACAATCCTTGAATCAATCTCCTGATTGAATCAAGTACAAAAAACAAGAGTTTAAAGTTCACAAGGAAAGCTTCTAAAAAGCAAATATGAAATAATGTAAACAAGATTGAGTTAGAAGCCCTCAAACAGATTTAAGATGAGGAAGTGGGGGCTTTTCGATTTTTGAGTCTCCTCTTGAATGAGCTGAAGGATGTACGATAGTAGGTAGAGCTTTGAATGTGAAGAAATCCCTTTTGGTTTGAGTTGAATGAACTTTTTTCTTCTTTTGCTTGGATTCACTCTACGGAAACTCTTGGTGGTTGAAAACCTTTAATGTTCAAATGGAATAACTCTCTTCTTATCTACTTGTGGAGTGATTGATCATAACCCTATTTGATTTTGATGAGCTCAAAGCATCTGAGTATATCTCTTGTTTACTAATGAATTCAATTGAGTGTTTCAGTGAAAATCTTGTCTAAAGTGTTTCTAGACTTGGTTCATAATATTTTGGATAAGTTAAGAAGTCAGTTTGAACCAAAGTCTGAAACTCGAGTCGACTCCGGAGTATTACGAGTCGACTCCAAGCGTATCAGAATCACTGGTACGGGCTCGAGTCGACTCCGGATCATTACGAGTCGACTCCGACTGAGAACAGACAAACGAGCAGAAAGCATCAACTCAAAACCTGTCAGCGAGTCGACTCCTGAAGTGCGCGAGTCGACTCCGATGTTTACCGAGTCGACTCCGGAGTAGTATGAGTCGACTCCAAGGAGTTACAGATAGAAAAGTCAGAGAGCGAATTTCGACCCTGAGATTCGAGTCGACTCCTGTGGAACGCGAGTCGACTCCGATGGTTGGTAGGTCGACTCCAAAGAAAGCGAGAGTCGACTCTCAGTGGTTCACAAGGCAAAAGTCAGAGAGCAGTTTTCGGACTCTGAGATTCGAGTCGACTCCCGCAATGCGCGAGTCGACTCCGAGACAGCGCGACCCCAAAAAGACAGAAGACCGAATTATTGTCTCTGAGAGCCGAGTCGACTCCCAGACAGCTCGAGTCGACCCCAAGGCAGCGCTACACCAAAAAGGCAGAAGGCCATGTTTCGAAAACTGAGAGCCGAGTCGACTCCAGAACAGTCCGAGTCGACTCCAAGACTGGACGAGCCAAAAGACAGAAGATCGGGAGTTCGGGCTCTGAGCGCCGAGTCGACTCCCAGGATTGTCGAGTCGACTCGAGTGGGCCAGGTTGAAAATTGGCTCCGTGGACTTCATGGGATGAGCCGACTCCGAAAATGCCAAGTCAGCTCCAGAAGTTGGCGAGTCGACTCCGGGTCAAGTCGAGTCGACTCCCAGTCGAAGAGGCCACTTTAATTCAAATCCGGAACAGTTGCCGAGTCGACTCCAGAAAAGCATGAGTCGACTCCCGCTACAGCCGAGTCGACTCCTGATCGCGCGAGTCGACTCCGACCCCCAACGGACATATTGTCAGGTTGTGCAGAGTGGGCAGAATGGGCAGAAAAAGGTGTCTAACGGCTAGTTTCCGTGGGGGATGGCTTAAATAGCCACAGAGGACTGTAGCAAGGTAGGGAAGCACCATTCCATTCAGAGAAATTAAGCATTCATTCTCTGCATACTTGTCTTCAACGAAAAGAAGAAAGAGCGCCATTAACTCCATCCAACTTCCTCTTCCCAGCATTTTAAAGAAGCCTCCTCCTGCATTCAAGTCGACCAGACATTCCAGAGGAGACTCAAAGTTCAAGAAGCCCTACTCTACTCCAACTCAAAAGTGTTTGAGGGCTCTTAACTCCTCTCTAGTTTATATTGTAGCAAATCTGCTTTTTAAGAAGCTCAGTTTTTCTGTTTGTTTCTTATTCTTTTCATATTATCTTTGCTTGGTTCAATCGGGGGATTGAATCAAGGGTGTAGAGGTTGGTTGGTGAGCCGAGTGTAAAACCAACGTGTAAGGTTTCGATTGTGATCCCGGAAAAACAATCGGGGTGGTTCTAGTCGGTGAGCCAGGGAAAACCGACCGAGTTCGTTGTGAGCTCGTAAAACAACAAGTTTGGTTGTGAGCTTGTAAAACAACCGGCTGTTGGGGAGTGGACGTAGGAGCAAGGGTTAGCTCCGAACCACTATAAAAGCCTTGTGTTTGTGATTGTGTGTCTCTTTCTTTTACTCTCATTTCATTCACAACACATAGCAATTAATTAATCATCTTGGTAAAGCATTAATTAGTCATCCACAACGTTTTAATTGCAAAATTATTTTAAAACCCAATTCACCCCCCCCTCTTGGGTTGTCTATCTGGGCAACAAGTGGTATCAGAGCCTAAACTCTTCTACCCTAAGAGTAAAAGATCAAAATGACAACCCCATTTGGATCTTCCCACATTGAGGGTCAGTCCACCCAAAGACCCCCATTCTTTAATGGATCCGACTACTCATATTGGAAGGCTAGGATGAGAATATTCATCCAAGCCCAAGACTATGAGATGTGGACCATTGTAGTAAATGGACCATACATCCCATCCATCTATGTAGAGGGTGTCACTGTACCTAAACTAGAAAAGGATTGGGATGAACATGACATGAGAAAGGCACAATTCAATTCTAAAGCAATGAATGTGCTTTACTGTGCATTAGATAGGAATGAATTCAATAGAGTCTCTACTTGCAATTCTGCAAAAGAGATTTGGGACAGACTTGAAGTGACCCATGAGGGCACGAATCAAGTCAAAGAATCCAAAATAAATATATTAGTTCATAAGTATGAACTATTTAAGATGGATTCTAATGAGACAATCACTAGCATGTTCACTAGGTTTACTGACATTGTCAATGGCCTAAAAAGCCTTGGCAAAAACTATACTAACAGTGATCTTGTCAGAAAAATTCTTCGCTGTCTACCAAGGTCATGGGAAGCCAAGGTGACGGCAATCCAAGAAGCTAAGGACTTGAACAAGCTTCCACTTGAAGAGCTCCTTGGATCCCTAATGACTCACGAGCTAACAATGAAGCAGCACAGCGAAGAAGAGTCCTCCCATAAGAAAAAGGTAATAGCTCTCAAATCTACATCATCTAACAAAGATTTGTCTTGCAGTAGCAGCAAGTACAAGAAGAAAAAAGCCCTTGTCACCACCTTATCGGACTCCGACGCATCATCTTCATCATCGGATGAGGAACAAGAAGAAAAGGCCAATTTCTGTTTCATGGCCAATGAAAATGAGGTAACATCCAACACGCATCTCGATTTTACCTTTGATGAATTGTATGATGCATTTAATGAATTAATGATTGAATATAAGGCCATAAATCTTAAGAATAAAGAACTAAAAATAGCTAATCAATCTTACCTACATAAATACGATAAGTTAGTTAAGGATAAGGATTGTATCACCAAAGAAAATGCAGAACTTAAAACAAGCAACCAAATCTTGATACAAAAGAATAATACCTTAACTAAAGAAAATGAAAGGCTGAACAAAAAAACATTAGAACCCAAAAACAATAAATATATAAATGAGAGTATCACAAAAGAACTGAATGATTTAAAAGCAGAAAAACAAACACTAACTAAAGAACTTGAAAAATACAAACCCTTGGTTGAAAAATTTACATATAGTTCAGAAAAACTGAATATGATACTTAATAGTTAACGAGCAGTATTCAATAGAGCAGGTTTAGGATATAAACCTAAAAATAAGCAAAAACTTCTGAGTAACTTCTTTGTTAAAGATGGAGAAAGCAAAACTAAGAAAGTAACCTGCTTTTGTTGTGGAACTGTAGGACATAAAGCAACTGTATGTGACTATAGGAAAGGGAAAACTAAAAGAAAAATTAAAAGGGTATGGGTTCCAAAAGGAACCAATATGACTAACCATGAAGGACCCAAGAAAACTTGGGTACCTAAGATTATATGATCTGCTTGTGTAGGAGTGTCTTGCAGCCAAGGTCAACAAAAATTGCTGGTACTTGGATAGTGGCTGCTCAAGACACATGACGGGTGACAAGGATCAATTCTTCACCCTTGAAGCTAAGAAGGGAGGTGCTGTGACTTTTGGAGACAATAACCAGGGTCACATCATTGGTATAGGTAAAGTTCAAATTACTCATTCTACTTTTATTGATAATGTTCGCTATGTTGATGGTCTTAAGCATAATTTATTAAGCATTAGTCAATGATGTGATAGAGGTTATAATGTTATGTTTAAACCATCACTATGCATCATAACAAACCCAAATGACAATAGTTTAGTTTTTAAAGGAATAAGACGTGGAAATGTGTATGTTGTAGACCTTGAGGATCTTGCCAAACACAATCCATGTTTAGTTGTTAATGAAACTAAGGACAATGATGCTAGTTGGTTATGGCACCGTAAGTTAGGTCATGCAAGTATGGACTCAATATCTAAACTAGTTAAAAGAGATTCGGTGATAGGTTTGCCAAAATTAAAGTTTGAAAAGAATAAAATATGTGAAGCATGTCAATTTGGCAAACAATCAAAGAACTCCTTTAAATCTATAAATAGTGTCTCAACCTCTAGACCTCTAGAACTACTACACATGGACCTATTCGGACCAACTAGAACCACAAGCCTAGGTGGAAATAAATATGGTCTAGTTATTGTAGATGATTATTCTAGATACACTTGGGTCATGTTCTTAGCTCATAAGGATCAAGCTTTTTCAGTTTTCAAGAAATTTCATAAAGAAGTAACCAATGCTAGAGATACTTCAGTAATAGCTATTAGAAGTGACCATGGTACCGAATTCGAAAATCATTTATTTGATGAGTTTTGTAGTAAAAAGGGGATAACACACAATTTTTCTGCACCTAGGACACCACAACAAAATGGAGTTGTGGAGAGAAAAAATAGAACTCTAGAGAAAATGGCTAGAACCATGTTATGTGAAAGTAACCTCCCTAAGTACTTTTGGGGAGAAGCCATTAATACTTCTTGTCATATATTAAATAGAGTTTTATTGAGACCTATTATAAAGAAAACACCTTATGAACTTTGAAAAAACAGAAAACCAAAGGTAAACTATTTTCATATCTTTGGATGTAGGTGTTTTGTTCATAATAATAGGAAAGATAATCTAGGAAAATTTGATTCTAAATCTGATGAGGGCATATTCTTGGGGTACTCTACAACTAGTAAAGCATATAGAGTCTTTAATAAAAGAACCCTAGTTATAGAAGAATCCATACATGTTGTCTTCGATGATTCTAGTGATATCTCTTCTAGTAAGAGAGTTAATTTTGATGATGATACGGAAATTCTTGAAGAAAAGATTGACGAGATGACATTACAAGATAATAATCAAAAATTAATTGGAGATGCATCATCAAGCCAAGAGATTATAGTAGATCATGGGCTAACTAAGGCGTGGAGGTTTGCTCACGGGCATCCTAAGGAATTAATTCTAGATGATCCATCTCAACCCGTTAGGACAAGAGCATCCCTTAGGAACTTAAACACTCATCTAGCTTTCGTTTCACATTTTGAGCCCAAACACATAGAAGAAGCTGAAAAAGATGTAAATTGGATAAATGCAATGCAAGAAGAATTAAACCAATTTACTAGAAACAAGGTATGGAATCTAGTTGAAAGACCTTCTGAATATCCAATTATAGGTACCAAATGGATTTATAAAAATAAACTTGATGAAAATGGAATTGTCATAAGGAATAAGGCTAGACTAGTAGCAAAGGGCTATAATCAAGAAGAAGGTATAGATTTTGATGAAACCTTTGCTCCTGTAGCTAGACTTGAGGCTATTAGATTATTATTAGCATATGCATGCTCTAAGGACTTCAAACTATTTCAAATGGATGTAAAAAGTGCATTTTTAAATGGGTATATTAATGAGGAGGTATATGTAGAACAACCTCCTGGTTTTGAAAATTATCAATACCCTAATCATGTATATAAATTGAACAAAGCACTTTATGGTTTGAAACAAGCACCTAGAGCATGGTATGAGAGGCTTAGCAAATTTCTATTAGAACATGAGTTCTCTAGGGGTAATGTAGATACAACACTATTTCTGAAAAAACAAAACAAAGATATGTTATTAGTGCAGATTTACGTTGATGATATTATTTTCGGTGCTACTAACAATCACCTCTGCGAAGAATTTGCTGATTTGATGCAGAGTGAATTTGAGATGAGCATGATGGAAGAGCTGAACTACTTCCTCGGGCTTCAAATCAAACAGTATGAAGGAGGCATCTTCATCAATCAAGCCAAATATATCAAGGAGATACTTAAAAAGTTTGATATGGAGGGGAACAAGTCAATCAGCACCCCCATGAGCTCATCATGCAAATTAGACCAAGATGAATCAGGTAAATCTGTAGATCAGAAACTATATAGAGGTATGATAGGATCTTTATTGTATCTTACTGCAAGTAGACCTGATATCATGTTTAGTGTTTGCATGTGTGCTAGATATCAGTCTAATCCTAAGGAATCACATCTAATTGTAGTTAAGAGAATCTTTAAATACCTAATAGGAACTAAGAATATAGGTTTATGGTATTCTAAAGAATCTAGCCTAAAATTAATAGGATACACAGATTCAGACTTTGCTGGATGTAAACTTGATAGAAAAAGCACCAGCGGGTCATGTCAATTCCTAGGAGAAAACTTAATATCATGGTTTAGCAAGAAACAAAACTCGGTTGCATTATCTACTGCTGAAGCTGAATATGTTGCAGCCGGGAGTTGTTGTACTCAAATCTTGTGGATCAAACAACAATTAGAAGATTATGGCATTAAACAAGATAAAATACCCATTAATTGTGATAATACAAGTGCCATTAATCTAACTAAAAATCCAATTCAGCATTCAAGAACTAAACATATTGAGATAAGACATCACTTCATAAGAGATCATGTACTGAATGGTGATGTGACACTACAATTTGTTTGCACTGATGATCAATTAGCTGACATTTTTACAAAACCCCTAAGTGAAGAGAGATTTAGTGTGCTTAAGAGGGGATTAGGAGTGATTGATCCATCCTAGTGGTATTTTCCACTAGTTCATTGATTTTGATGATTAGATCATGGTTAATTTAGAGTTTCTTTACAATGATCATCAAATCAGATCATAACTTAGTGATTTTCCCTCATTCGGCACGAACGTAGCATGATTTTTAGGTGCGTGCCAGAGTTCGAGACAACTCGAGCAAGTTTCAGAGTCGGCTCGTAAGGGGGAGTCGACTCGCACATTTACGGGAGTCGACTCGAGAACGATGGCAGCAGAGGGGGAGTCGACTCGCATACAGTCGGGAGTCGACTCGAGGTAAACAGGCGCATAAGGAGAGTCGACTCGCGCATATTTTGGAGTCGACTCGAGGTCGAGTCGACTCGCGACTCAGTGGAGTCGACTCGCAGTTAGAGATGGGCACTGGGCCGGGCCGCCCACGGCCCGGCACGGCACGAAGCGGGCCGTGCCTGGCACGGCCCGCCAGCTACAGTGCCGGGCCGTGCCGGGCACGGCCCCTTTGATAGGGCCGTGCTGGGCTAGAGGTTCCTGGCCAGCGGGCCGTGCCAGGCACGGCCCGCTTCGGGCCTGGGCCGGCACGGCCCGGTCTAGGCCCGCGGGCCAAACACGGCACGGCCCGCGGGCCAGCACGGCACGGCCCATAAGGGCCTGGGCCGGGCTGGCACGCGAGCCTGGCACGGTCCGGGCCTGGGCCCGGCTCGGCCCGATAAATTTTTTTAATAAATTAATAAATATTGAACACTAAGAAATCTTGATTTATGAATATAAAGCCACCTTAATGGTGGGGAGTTTGGCATAGACCCCTACCAGTTTATTAATTTAAATCAAAATGGTACATGAAGGGAGGTTTGGACCTTGGTCTGACCTCTAGATTCTAGAATATAATAAGAAACTAAGAAAGGGCCGAGGTTTGGACCTTGGTCTGACCTCCAGAATACAATAAAAATGTACAATTATAAAAAATTAAGAAATCTTACTAATCATCAGTGATTCAGTGAATCAGTATTCACTCTTCAGTCTTCAGTCTTCAGTCTTCAGTCTTCAGTCTTCAGTCTTCAGTAGTGTTTGTATCATCATCATCAGAGGATGTTGTATTATGTCCACCTTTATCTTGAAGTCTTGCCTCAGCATCCAGCCAATCCTTGAAGCAGAGAAGCATCTCCACCGTTTCGCCCGTCATCCTACTTCTCTTTTCGTCAAGAACACGCCGACCTGCACTAAAAGCGGATTCCGATGCTACCGTGGACATCGGCACAGCTAAAATATCGCGTGCAATTGCAGACATAACAGGATATTGATTTCTAACACTCTTCCACCAAGATAATACATCTAGATTCTCTATTTGATTTTCATCATATGCAGACTGAAGATCATTTCGTAAATAAAATTCTAGTTCACTACTTAAAGATGAAGAAGATGAAGAGGAACTTGAAGCATGTGTGTGTCTTCTCTGTGCAATGAATGAAAAAATAGATGACGAACGAGAACTACTAGAAGGAGGAATAGAGGTTTGTATTTGTGTTCTAGATCCACGAATTTTTTCATCATATATAGCATAAATATCATAAAGAAGTTGTCTTACCTCATCTTTAGCAGATTCAGCATCTTGATTCATATTTTCAGCGTATGCATCAAGTAAAATTAGCACGCCATTTAATTTAACTCTAGGATCAAATACAGCAGCTAAGTTATGCATAGGACATATCCTGTCCCAATACTCATTCCATTTAGATTCCATTAGGTGAATAATAGGCATTAAAACATCATCATATCTATGTTCTGCAAATTTTTGACTAATTATATATGCTTGTTGTAAAAATGAACATGAAGTAGGGTAATAAATACCAGAAAGAACATTGGTAGCATTATAAAAACTAAGCAAAAAATTTTCCAAAATTTTTCCTTTATTCCAATCAGTTTCAGTCAATGTAAATCCTAATCCACGATCATTAATATATGCACTTAATAAATTTTTATATGGGTATGCATCATGTATCATGCTATATGTGGAGTTCCAACGAGTAATTACATCAAGTTTAAATTTTTTAAAACGTTTACCATGATTTATGCATAATTCCTTAAATTCTTGAAGTCTTGATCTAGAAGCATGAATAAAAGAAACTGCATTTCTAATTTTTGAAATCACATCTTGAATCATGCCCATGCCAGCTTGAACAGAAAGATTTAAGATATGACATGCACATCTAATATGCAGTAAATTTCCATCTAATATGGGATGCAATGAGTCTTTTAATAATACAACAGCAGAATTATTATTAGATGCATTATCAAAAGTAATAGACATAATTTTATCATTAATATTATATGAACATGCAGTTTGATAAATTATATTTGAAATTTGTTGCCCAGAATGTGGAAAATCAAAAGCACGAAAAGCAAGAATACGTTTATTTAATTGCCAATCATTATCAATATAATGAGCAGTAATGGCAATAAAACAATTACTACCTACAGATGCTGACCAAATATCAGAAGTTAATGAAATTTTTACATTTAAAGTAGAAAGTGTTTCAATTAAATTTTGTTTCATTGCTAAAAAATTGGTCATAGCTACTCTTCTAAATGTACGCCTACTAGTTCTTTTGTAAGCAGGTTGTAGGTTTAATTGAACATATTCTTCAAAATTAAAAGATTCACATAAACTAAAAGGTAATTCATCCTTAACTATCCATTTTACAAGTGCTTTTCTTTGATTTTCATGATTATATGCAAAATTACCTACAAGTAATCCCCCTTGTATATTAAGGCTACTTTGAGTTTGAGCATGAGAATCATGCATCCTATGACTCTCTTGATGTCTTTTTAAATGCCCTGTTCCCCCACTACTACTACAACTATAAAGTTTGGCACATTTTTTACATTTAGCTTTCCAGACTCCCTCAACCATAACTCTATCAAATTCATTCCATACAGTACTAGTCCTCTTACGAGAAGAGATTTGACCTTCACTCGGTTCACCAGTTCTAGAGGAACTAGGAACAGGGGGTTGGGGATTAGTTTCTTCTCCCTCAGAAACAGGAATGCCAAACTGACTTTCCTCAAAAGATGACATATCTATGATTAATTCAAAAAATAAAAACTAACCGCAAGGAGGAATTGAGTAGAGGGTCGGAGGGCAGAGGCAGAGCCGAGATTCCGAGCTTCCTCTTGTGCTCTCAACAGAAGCGACCTTCTATTCTCAACAGGAACCTCCTCTTGTGTAGCAGTTGAACAAACTAAAAATTAAATTGCTAGAAGAGCACTTTAGAGGAGAGAAATAATAGCAGTAGAGAAGGAGAGAATGAGAGGTTTGGTGTGGTGAGAATGAGGGAGGAATGGGCTATTTATAGAAGCCCAAAAATTTTTTTTCCCCAAAATACCCCTCCATTCAGCCGTTATTGGACTGTTGGGAGGGGTAAAATCGACTTTTCCCGAAAATAGCCGTTGGAAACGGCTTTTTTCCCTCCTCCTCTCCAGACGGGCCGTGCCTGGAGCCGTTACGGGCCATGCCAGGCACGGCCCGTTTAGAGACGTTGCGGGCCGTGCCTGGCACGGCCCGTTTGCGCCCGTTACGGGCCGTGCCTGGCACGGCCCGTGCCGTGCCGTGCCCGGCCCGGCCCACCAATAGAGGGGCCGGGGGCCGGGCCGGGCTGGCCTTCCGTGCCTCACGGGCCGTGCCAGGCACGGCCCGCTTAGAATTTGGGCCCGGGGGGCCTGGGCCGGGCCGGCCCGGCACGGCCCGTTGCCCAACTCTACTCGCAGTCGGGATCCGACTTTTTAACCCTAACTCCATCGTTTAGAAAACACTTATTTTCACCGCCGCCACTGTTCAAAACCCTAGAGCCGACTCCTAGAACGTCTCCGGCCGCCCCTAGGTCCTTTTTCCGTTGATCCTTCATCGTCCATTAGGATTTCATACCATTCTAGGTCAACCATGCCTCGCAAAGCCACTGTCCCAAGCCGGAAGAGGCCCCATTCCGCGACCGGTGCCGAGCGGCGTTCCAAGGCTCGGAACGACCCCGTGAGGCCACAACCTCCGGCTCGTTCCCCGCCGAGGGCCGTTCCCTCGAGGCCGTGTGCCGGGAAGGCGGTCTCCACCGGAAGATACGTCGATTTCGACTATCTCTCCCGGGAGGGCTTCACTATAGGAGATAGACTTAGGGCCCAGGGTTTAGAGTACTTTTGTTCCCTAGACCTCCCCACATACCCTGGCCTAATTAGAGAGTTCTATGGTACTGTCCATAGGGGGAATGGGGAAATAGAGGGAACTGTAGCCGGTGTCCCATTGTTTATTTCCGAGGATTTCATAGCCCAAATCCTCCACCTTCCACAGTTAGGGGTGGCTCCCACACACCCCGAAGATAGGACTGAGGCCCTTACGGCCATTCTAGGGCATCCACCCCAGTCCCCTTTAGATGAGGTGTCCGCCAGCTCACTTTCAGTTGAGATGCGGCTCCTCTTGAGCATCATTTCTCGGTCTTTGTTCCCAAAGACAGGACGGTTTGATTTTGTGTCTGAGAGGGACCTAGCCCTCATGTACTACATTCTTCAGGATACCCCCATAAACTTTCCCAAGATGATATATAGATACCTATGTGAGCCACTAGATAGACCTAGGCTCACCCTCCCCTATGGCATGATGTTCATCCTTATCTTTAGGGAGGCCGAGATCCCTATTCCTGAGGGGGAACCCTCTCGCGCATTGCGATGGACAGATCGCATGCGTCCGGAGACCCTACACAGGATGGGATTTCGGAAGGTAGAGGGGACCTTGGTTAGGAAGTCTTCCACCTCCACACATACCACCAGACATTCCCCTAGTCCTGAGCCAGACTCAGATTATCCTGACTTTCCCTCCACTTCTGCTCCTACCACCTCATCCGGACCCTCCTCCTCAGCTCCTCAGCCCATGGAGGTCCGGATCGCTCCTGAGCAGCTCCGGGAGTTGCGCCAGGAGATAGTTAGAGACCTGCGGGATGATCTACTTCGGGAGCTCCGGAGTTCAGTGCCTGCTCCCTCTCCTGCACCATCTTCAGCGTTGGTCCCTTCCTTGACAGCCGTGACTGAGATGACGGCCCATGTGCGGGAAGAGATCGACAATGTACGGTTCCTGGTCCAAGCCCAGTTCCATAGCATGAGCGAAGTCTCGAGCACCACTCGGAAGATGCGCGATAACGTCCGACAGGATATGGGCACCACTACCCAGGGGGCCGAGCGCTTGGCGAATGTGCTCATCGACAAGCTGGACACACTTCAGAAGTCGGTGACTGAGCTCGATACGACACATAGCAGGGCCACCTCGGCCATTATCCGACAGCTCGAGCACGTCACCAATGCAGTCACACTACTTGCAGAGCGCATGCCCCGGGGACCCGCATCCTCCTCGAGGAAGCCTTAGATCATTTTGTGTTATTTTGACATAAACTTTTTTGCTTTACTTATTATATTCTAAAATGCATTTACATACACATCAATACAATGAGTAGACATATTCTCTTCAATTGTGTGCAATTTGATCTCTAAGTGATTGTTTGTTCTGCTTACCTCCTTTTTGATATGATGACAAAAAGGGAGAGAAATATTTAGTAGATATGTAAATGGAATCAACATAAAAGAACTCAAAATGAGAATCAAAAATTAAAACATAATTTGTTCTTAGTGGATTTGGTACCTCGAGGCTCATTATCTCTCTGTTGGGGCTCCTAATGGAGTAATCTCCAGAATCTATTCAAGGGATATTCGGAGATTAGCTAAATCCTACTCAAGAACAAATTGACAGATTTTTTCTCTAAAAACCAAAAATTTCAGTTCAAAAACTTCAATGCATTAAAAGGAAATTCAGAGAATCAAAACAAAGTTGAATGCATATGTTGAGGGGAAAAATCTGAATTTTTAAGAAAGCTAAATCATTAAATATATATAAGCCAAACAATTGATTGCATGATATGAAGGCTTATATAATTCCAAATGAAAGGGGGAGCTTTAATTCCAAAATTTATTGTTTCACACCTTTCAAGCTTGGATAAATTAAATAACCAGACACTTGAATTCATTTATGGATTTTATTTCCTTGTTTATTGAGCAATTCACTTTACATATACTCAATGTTTTGTCATCATCAAAAAGGGGGAGATTGTGGAGTGATTGATCATAACCCTATTTGATTTTGATGAGCTCAAAGCATTTGAGTATATCTCTTGTTTACTAATGAATTCAATTGAGTGTTTCAGTGAAAATCTTGTCTAAAGTGTTTCTAGACTTGGTTCATAATATTTTGGATAAGTTAAGAAGTCAGTTTGAACCAAAGTCTGAGACTCGAGTCGACTCCGGAGTATTACGAGTCGACTCCAAGCGTATCAGAATCACTGGCACGGGCTCGAGTCGACTCCGGATCATTACGAGTCGACTCCGACTGAGAACAGACAGACGAGCAGAAAGCATCAACTGAAAACCTGTCAGCGAGTCGACTCCTGAAGTGCGCGAGTCGACTCCGATGTTTACCGAGTCGACTCCGGAGTAGTATGAGTCGACTCCAAGGAGTTACAGATAGAAAATCAGAGAGCGAATTTCGACCCTGAGATTCGAGTCGACTCCTGTGGAACGCGAGTCGACTCCGATGGTTGGTAGGTCGACTCCAAAGAAAGCGAGAGTCGACTCTCAGTGGTTCACAAGGCAAAAGTCAGAGAGCAGTTTTCGGACTCTGAGATTCGAGTCGACTCCCGCAATGCGCGAGTCGACTTCGAGACAGCGCGACCCCAAAAAGACAGAAGACCGGATTATTGTCTCTGAGAGCCGAGTCGACTCCCAGACAGCTCGAGTCGACCCCAAGGCAGCGCTACACCAAAAAGACAGAAGGCCATGTTTCGGAAACTGAGAGCTGAGTCGACTCCAGAACAGTCCGAGTCGACTCCAAGACTGGACGAGCCAAAAGACAGAAGATCGGGAGTTCGGGCTCTGAGCGTCGAGTCGACTCCCAGGATTGTCGAGTCGACTCGAGTGGGCCAGGTTGAAAATTGGCTCCGTGGACTTCATGGGATGAGCCAACTCCGAAAATGCCAAGTCAGCTCCAGAAGTTGGCGAGTCGACTCCGGGTCAAGTCGAGTCGACTCCCAGTCGAAGAGGCCACTTTAATTCAAATCCGGAACAGTTGCCGAGTCGACTCCAGAAAAGCATGAGTCGACTCCCGCTACAGCCGAGTCGACTCCTGATCGCGCGAGTCGACTCCGACCCCCAACGGACATATTGTCAGGTTGTGCAGAGTGTGCAGAACGGGCAGAAAAAGGTGTCTAACGGCTAGTTTCCGTGGAGGATGGCTTAAATAGCCACAGAGGACTGTAGCAAGGTAGGGAAGCACCATTCCATTCAGAGAAATCAAGCATTCATTCTCTGCATACTTGTCTTCAACGAAAAGAAGGAAGAGCGCCATTAACTCCATCCGACTTCCTCTTCCCAGCATTTTAAAGAAGCCTCCTCCTGCATTCAAGTCGACCAGACATTCCAGAGGAGACTCAAAGTTCAAGAAGCCCTACTCTACTCCAACTCAAAAGTGTTTGAGGGCTCTTAACTCCTCTCTAGTTTATATTGTAGCAAATCTGCTTTTTAAGAAGCTCAGTTTTTCTGTTTGTTTCTTATTCTTTCCATATTATCTTTGCTTGGTTCAATCGGGGGATTGAATCAAGGGTGTAGAGGTTGGTTGGTGAGCCGAGTGTAAAACCAACGTGTAAGGGTTCGATTGTGATCCCGAAAAAACAATCGGGGTGGTTCTAGTCGGTGAGCCAGGAAAAACCGACAGAGTTCGTTGTGAGCTCGTAAAACAATAAGTTTGGTTGTGAGCTTGTAAAACAACCGGCTGTAATCCGAGGGGTTATAGTGAATTCCCAAGTGAGACTTGGGGAGTGGACGTAGGAGCAAGGGTTAGCTCCGAACCACTATAAAAGCCTTGTGTTTCTGATTGTGTGTCTCTTTCTTTTACTCTCATTTCATTCACAGCACATAGCAATTAATTAATCATCTTGGTAAAGCATTAATTAGTCATCCACAACGTTTTAATTGCAAAATTATTTTAAAACCCAATTCACCCCCCCTCTTGGGTTGTCTATCTGGGCAACACTACTACTGTTCACTCTAGCTATTTAAGTGATTCTCTTCGAAAACTAGCCGTTAGAGAGGAGATTAGAGCTGTTCTGACCCGTCTGCACATTCTGACAGTGTATCCATTGGGATCGGATTGGCTCGTGCGATTTGGAGTCGACTCGGCTATTACTGGAGTCGACTCGCACTTTACTGGAGACGACTCGCCTATTGTTCCAAATTTGAATTAAAGTGCATACCTTGTCCTGGGGTCGACTCGGACCAAATTGGAGTTGACTCGTCAACAGCTGAAGATGACTCGTGCACTTAGAGGTCGGCTCGTTCTCAGGGTTCCAGAAATCCAACTTTCTGTTTTTCTTTCTCGAGTCGACTCGGGTTTACTTGGAGTCAACTTGGCTGTCTTGAGAGGCGACTCGAGATCTTCGGAAGACGTCTTGTTCTCAGAGACCGAAAAATTGATTCTCTGTCTTTTAAACATATCTGCCTCGGAGTCGACTCGGACCTTACTGGAGTCGATTCGGCTATCTTGGGGGTCGACTTTGGAACATCTGGAGTCGACTCGTTCGTAGAATTTTCGAAACTGCTTCTCTGCCTTTCAGACTGCTTTCCTCTGGGAGTCGACTCGGCCGATATGGGAGGCGACTCGTAGTCTTCGCGAGTCGGCTCGCTGACAGGGTCCCAAAAACTAACGTTCTGTCTTTTTGTCAGCTTTTCTTTGGAGTCGACTTGGGACCATCTGGAGTCGACTCGTCAAGCATCGAAGTCGACTCGCAACCTTCTAGAGTCGACTCGCTAATAGGTTCTCAAATTCCATCGTTCTGTCTTTCCGTCTGTTCTTAGTCGGAGTCGACTTGGCGTGTCCCGGAGTCGACTCGAGCTTGTGCCAGAAACTTTAAGTATCCCGGAGTCGACTCGCAAAGTTCAGGAGTCAACTCATGATGCAGACTTTGGTTCAAATAGAGTCCAATACTTAACCAAAATACTTTGAACCAAAGCTCAAGGTACTTAGATAGAAATTCATAAAGATTTACCTGAAACACTAGATTGAATTCATTAGAACAACATACGATATACTCAAATGCTTTATGCTCATCAAAATCAATTAGGAAATACTCAATCACTCTACAAAGAGCTGCCAGAAAATTTTCTCCCATGTTCTCTCTTCTCTTCCTCTTCTTCTCCATGAAAATTCTAGTTTGTGATTGTGGTTCTTCATCTCTTCTTCCTTCTTTCCCCACGCGGCCTGACGCCCTAGGGACATCCTAGGTTAGCAGATATCAGGGATCCACATGCTTCTGCACAACGCCAACAATTGGTATCAGAGCGAGATTTTGGCGTGTGAAAGAAGAAACGAAGGAAAGACATCAAGAGGAAAGCAGTCCGCTCATCTCCCTTCAAGGTAATTTCTCAAATCAGATTTGTGTTTATTTATGATTGTGGTATGGCCAACCATGAACAATAACATGAAGATGGAGTTTGAGAAGTTTAATAGAAAGGAAAGCTTTTCTATGTGTGTTGCCCAGATAGACAACCCAAGAGGGGGGTGAATTGGATTTTAAAATAATTTTGCAATTAAAACGTTTGTGGATGACTAATTAATACTTTTGCAAGATGATTAATTAGTTGCTATGTGCTGTGAGTGAAATAAGAGTGAGAGAGAGAGACACAAGCAATCACAAACACAATGTTTATAGTGGTTTGGAGCTAACCCTTGCTCCTACGTCCACTCTCCAAGTCTCACTTGGGAATTCACTATAACCCCTGGGATTACAGCCGGTTGTTTTACAAGCTCACAACCCAACTTGTTGTTTTACGAGCTCACAACGAACTCGGTCGGTTTTTCCAGGCTCACCGACTAGAACCACCCCGATTGTTTTTCCGAGATCACAATCGAACCCTTACACGTTGGTTTTACCCTCGGCTCACCAACCAACCTCTACACTCTTGATTCAATCCCCTGATTGAATCAAGCAAAGACAAGATGGAAAGAACAAGGACAAACAGAAAAACAGAGCTTCTAAAAAACAGATATACAGCAATATAAACTAGAGAGAAGTTAAGAGCCCTCAAACACGTTTGAGTTGGAGTAGAGTAGGGCATCTTGAACTGTGAGTCTCCTCTTGAATGTCTGGTCCACTTGAAGGCAAGAGGAGACTTCTTTAAATGCTGGGAAGAGGTAGCTGGATGGAGTTAATGGCGCTCTTCCTTCTTTTCTGTTGAAAACCAGTTGGCAGAGATAGGATGCTTGATTTCTTTGAGTGGAATAGTGCTTCTCTACCTTGCTACAGTCCTCTGTGGCTATTTAAGCCATCCCCCACGGAAACTAGCCGTTAGACACCTTTTTCTGTCCGTTCTGCACACTCTGCACATCCTGACAATATGTCTGTTAGGGTCGGAGTCGACTCGCGCGATCTGGAGTCGACTCGGCTGTAGCAGGAGTCGACTCATGCTTTTCTGGAGTCGGCTCGGCAACTGTTCCGAATTTGAATTAAAGTGACCTCCGCGACTGGGAGTCGACTCGACTTAACCCGGAGTCGACTCGCCAACTTCTGGAGCTGACTTGCCATTTTCGGAGTCGGCTCATCCCATGAAGTCCATGGAGCTATTTTTCAACTTGGCCCACTCGAGTCGACTCGACAATCCTGGGAGTCGACTCGGCGCTCAGAGCCCGAACTCCCGATCTTCTGTCTTTTGGCTCGTCCAGTCTTGGAGTCGACTCGAACTGTTCCGGAGTCGACTCGGCTCTCAGTTTCCGAAACACAGCCTTCTGCCTTTTTGATGTAGCGCTGCCTTGGAGTCGACTCGAGCTGTCTGGGAGTCGACTCGGCTCCCAGAGACAATAATTCGGTCTTCTGTCTTTTTGGGGTCGCGCTGTCTCGGAGTCGACTCGCGCATTGCGGGAGTCGACTCGGATCTCAGAGTCCGAAAACTGCTCTCTGACTTTTGCCTTGTGTACCACTGAGAGTCGACCTGCCAACCATCGGAGTCGACTCACGTTCCACAGGAGTCGACTCGAATCTCAGGGTCGAAAATCGCTCTCTGACTTTTCTGTCTGTAACTCCTTGGAGTCGACTCATACTACTCCGGAGTCGACTCGGTAATCATCGGAGTCGACTCGCGCACTTCAGGAGTCGACTCGCTGACAGGTTTTGAGTTGAGTCTTTCTGTTCGTCTGTCAGTTCTCAGTCGGAGTCGACTCGCTGACAGGTTTTGAGTTGAGTCTTTCTGTTCGTCTGTCAGTTCTCAGTCAGAGTCGACTCGTAATGATCCGGAGTCGACTCGAGCCCGTGCCAGTGATTCTGATACGCTTGGAGTCGACTCGTAATATCCCGGAGTCGACTCGAGTCTCAGACTTTGGTTCAAACTGACTTCTTAACTTATCCAAAATATCTTGAACCAAGTCTAGAAACACTTAGACAAGATTTTCACTGAAACACTCAATTGAATTCATTAGTAAACAAAAGATATACTCAAATGCTTTGAGCTCATCAAAATCAAATAGGGTTTTAATCAATCACTCCACAATCTCCCCCTTTTTGATGATGACAAAACATTGAGTATATGTAAAGTGAATTGCTCAATAAACAAGAAAATAAAATTTATAAATGAATTCAAGTGTCTGGTTTTTTTAATTTATCCAAACTTGAAAGGTGTGAAACAATAAATTTTGGAGTTAAAGCTCCTCCTTTCATTTGGAATTATATAAGCCTTCATGTCATGTACTCAATTGTTTGGCTTATATATATTTAATGATTTGACTTTCTTAAAAATTCAGATTCTCCCCCTCAACATATTCATTCTACTTTGTTTTGATTCTTTGAATTTCCTTTTAATGCATTGAAGTTTTTGAACTGAAATTTTTGGTTTTTAGAGGGAAAATCTGTCAATTTGTTCTTGAGTAGGATTCAACTAATCTCCGAATATCCCTTGAATAGATTCTGGAGATTACTCCATTAGGAGCCCCAACAGAGAGATAAAGAGCCTCGAGGTACCAAATCTACTAAGAACAAATTATGTTTTAATTTTTGATTTCTTTTATGTTGATTCCATTTACATATCTATTAAATATTTCTCCCCCTTTTTGTCATCGTATCAAAAAGGAAGTGAGTATAACACTCAATCATTTAGAGAGCAAATTGCACAAAATTGAAGAGAATATGTTTACTCATTGTATTGATGTGTATGTAAATACATTTGTGAATACAATAAGTAAAGCAAAAAGAATACATGTCAAAATACAAAAAGATATCTAAGGCTTCCTCGAGGAGGATGCGGCTCCTCGGGGCATGCGCTCTGCAAGTAGTGTGACTGCATTGGTGACGTGCTCGAGCTGTCGGATAATGGCCGAGGTGGCCCTGCTATGTGTCGTATCGAGCTCGGTCACCGACTGCTGAAGTGTGTCAAGCTTGGCGATGAGCACATTCGCCAAGCGCTCGGCCCCCTGGGTAGTGGTTCCCATGTCGTGTCGCATGTCATCGCGCATCTTCCGAGTGGTGCTCGTGACATCGCTCATACTGGAGAACTGGGCCTGAATCAAGCTCCTGACGTTGTAGATCTCTTCCCGCACATGGGCCGTCATCTCAGTCACGGCTGACAGGGAAGGGACCAATGCTGAAGAAGGTGCAGGAGAGGGAGCATTCACTGTACCTCGGAGCTCCCTAAGCAGGTCGTCCCGGAGATCTCTAACTATCTCCTGCCGCAACTCCCGGAGCTGCTCAGGAGAGATCCGGACCTCCATGGGCTGAGTAGGTGGAGCTGAGGAGGAGGGTCCGGCAGAGGTGGTGGGAGCAGAGGTGGAGGGAAAGGTAGGATAGTCTGAGTCTGGGTCAGGACTGGGGGAATGTCTGGTGGTATGTGTGGAGGTGGATGATTTCCTAACCCAGGTTCCCTCGACCTTCTGAAACCCCATCCTGTGTAGGGTTCCCGGACGCATGCGATCTGTCCATCGCAATGCGCGAGAGGGTTCCCCCTCAGGAATGGGAATCTCGGCCTCCCTAAACAGAAGAGTGAACATCATGCCATAGGGGAGGGTGAGCCTAAGTCTATCTAGTGGCTCATATAGGTATCTATACATCATCTTGGGAAAGTTGATTGGGGTGTCCTGGAGGATGTAGAACATAAGAGCTAGGTCTCTCTCAGATACAAAATCGAAGCGGCCAGTCTTCGGAAAGAGGGACCTAAAGATGATACTCAAGAGGAGCCGCATCTCAACTGAAAGTGAGCTAGCGGACACCTCATCTAAGGGGGACTGAGGTGGATGTTTTAGAATGGCCGTAAGGGCCTCAGTCCTATCCTCGGGGTGTGTGGGAGCCACTCCTACTTGTGGAAGATGGAGGACCTGAGCAATGATATCCTCCAAAATGAACAATGGGACACCGGCTACCGTGCCCTCGATACCCCCATCGCCCCTATGTACAGTACCGTAGAACTCCCTAACTAGGCCAGGGTATGTGGGGAGATCTAGGGAACAAAAATACTCTAAGCCCTGGGCCCGCAGTCTCTCTCCTATAGTAAAGCCCTCCCGGGAGAGATAGTCGAAATCGACGTATCTCCCGGTGGAGACCGCCTTCCCGGCGCACGGCCTCGAGGGAACCTCCCTCGGCGGGGAACGAGCCGGAGGTTGTGGCCTCGCGGGATCGTTCCGAGCCTTGGAACGCTGCTCGGCACCGGTCGCGGGTTGGGGTCTCTTCCGGACAACGGCTTTACGAGGCATTTTGACCTAGGGAAGAGGAAGGAACCTAAAGAAGCGAGGAAGATGGACGGGAAAAACCTTAAGGTCGGCCGGAGACGCTCTAGGAGTCGGCTCTAGGGCTTGTGAACAGTGGCGGCGGTGAATAGAAGTGTTGAGTAAACGATGAAGTTAGGGTTAAAAAATCGGATCCCGACTGCGAGTCGACTCCTCTGAGTCGCGAGTCGACTCGACCTCGAGTTGACTCCAAAGTATGCGCGAGTCGACTCTCCTTATGCGCCTATTGACCTCGAGTCGACTCCCGACTGTATGCGAGTCGACTCCCCGTTACGAGCCGACTCTGAAACTTGCTCGAGTCGTCTCGAACTCTGGCACGCACCTAAAAATCATGCTATGTTCGTGCCGAATGAGGAAAAATCACTAAGTTATGATCTGATTTGATGATCATTGTAAAGAAACTCTAAATTAGCCACAATCTAATCATCAAAATCAATGAACTAGTGGAAAATACCACTAGGATGGATCAATCACTCCCAATCCCCTCCTAAGCACACTAAATCTCTCTTCACTTAAGGATTTTGTAAAAATGTCAGCTAATTGATCATCAGTGCAAACAAATTGAAGTGTCACATCACCATTCAGTACATGATCTCTTATGAAGTGATGTCTTATCTCAATATGTTTAGTTCTTGAATGCTGAATTGGATTTTTAGTTAGGTTAATGGCACTTGTATTATCACAATTAATGAGAATTTTATCTTGTTTAATGCCATAGTCTTCCAATTGTTGTTTGATCCACAAGATTTGAGCACAACAACTCCCGGCTGCAACATATTCAGCTTCAGCAGTAGATAATGCAACCGAGTTTTGTTTCTTGCTAAACCATGAGATTAAGTTTTCTCCTAGAAATTGACATGACCCGCTGGTGCTTTTTCTATCAAGTTTACATCCAGCAAAGTCTGAATCTGTGTATCCTATTAAGTTTAGGCTAGATTCTTTAGAATACCATAACCCTATATTCTTTGTTCCTATTAGGTATTTAAAGATTCTCTTGACCGCAATTAGATGAGATTCCTTAGGATTAGACTGATATCTAGCACTCATGCAAACACTAAACATGATATCAGGTCTACTTACAGTAAGATACAATAAAGATCCTATCATACCTCTATATAGTTTCTGATCTACAGATTTACCTGATTCATCTTGGTCTAATTTGCATGATGAGCTTATGGGGGTGCTGATTGACTTGTTCCCCTCCATATCAAACTTCTTAAGCATCTCCTTGATGTATTTAGCTTGATTGATGAAGATGCCTTCTTCAGATTGTTTGATTTGAAGCCCGAGAAAATAATTCATCTCTCCCATCATGCTCATTTCAAATTCACTCTGCATCAAGTCAGCAAATTCTTCGCAGAGGCGATTGTTAGTAGCACCAAAAATAATATCATCAACATAAATCTGCACTAACAACATATCTTTGTTTTTCTTCTTTAGAAATAATGTTGTATCTACATTACCCCTAGAAAACTCATGTTCTAATAGGAATTTACTAAGCCTCTCATACCATGCTCTAGGTGCTTGTTTCAAACCATAAAGTGCCTTGTTCAATTTATATACATGATTAGGGTATTGATGATTTTCAAAACCAGGAGGTTGTTCTACATATACCTCCTCATTAATATACCCATTTAAGAATGCACTTTTTACATCCATTTGAAATAATTTGAAGTCCTTAGAGCATGCAAATGCTAGTAAAAGTCTAATTGCCTCAGGTCTAGCTACAGGAGCAAAGGTTTCATCAAAATCTATACCTTCTTCTTGATTATAACCCTTTGCTACTAGTCTAGCCTTATTCCTTATTACAATTCCATTTTCATCAAGTTTATTTTTATAAATCCATTTGGTACCTATAATTGAATATTCAGTAGGTCTTTCAACTAGATTCCATACTTTATTTCTAGTAAATTAATTTAATTCTTCTTGCATTGCATTTATCCAATTTACATCTTTTTCAGCTTCTTCTATGTGTTTGGGCTCAAAATGTGAAACGAAAGCTAGATGATTGTTTAAGTTCCTAAGAGATGCTCTAGTCCTAACAGGTTGAGATGGATCATCTAGAATTAATTCCTTAGGATGCCCGTGAGCAAACCTCCAGGCCTTAGTCAGCCCATGGTCCATAATAGCCTCTTGGCTTGATGATGCATTTCCAATTAATTTTTGATTATCATCTTGTAATGTCATCTCATCTATCTTCTCTTCAAGAATTTCACCATCATCATCAAAATTAACTCTCTTGCTAGAAGAGATATCACTAAAATCATCAAAAACAATATGTATGGATTCTTCTATAACTAGGGTTCTTTTATTAAAGATTTTATAGGCTTTACTAGTTGTGGAGTACCCCAAGAATATACCCTCATCAGATTTAGAGTCAAATTTTCCTAGATTATCTTTTCCATTATTATGAACAAAACACCTACATCCAAAAATATGAAAATAGTTCACTTTTGGTTTTCTGTTTTTCCAAAGTTCATAAGGTGCTTTCTTTATGATGGGTCTTAATAAAACTCTATTTAATATATGACAAGAAGTATTGACGGCTTCTCCCCAAAAGTACTTAGGGAGGTTACTTTCACACAACATAGTTCTAGCCATTTCCTCTAGAGTTCTATTTTTCCTCTCCACAACTCCATTTTGTTGTGGTGTCCTAGGTGCAGAAAAATTGTGTGTTATCCCCTTTTTACTACAAAACTCATCAAATAAATGATTTTCAAATTCGGTACCATGGTCACTTCTAATAGCTATTACTGAAGTATCTCTAGCATTTGTTACTTCTTTATGAAATTTCTTGAAAATTGAAAATGCTTGATCCTTATGGCCTAAGAACATGACCCAAGTATATCTAGAATAATCATTTACGATAACTAGACCATATTTATTTCCACGTAGACTTGTGGTTCTAGTTGGTCCGAATAGGTCCATGTGTAGTAGTTCTAGAGGTCTAGAGGTAGAGACACAATTTATAGATTTAAAGGAGTTCCTTGATTGTTTGCCAAATTGACATGCTTCACATATTTTATTCTTTTCAAACTTTAATTTTGGCAAACCTATCACAGAATCTCTTTTAACTAGTTTAGATATGGTGTCCATGCTTGCATGACCTAACTTACGGTGCCATAACCAACTAGCATCATTATCCTTAATTTCATTAACAACTAAACATGGGTTGTGTTTGGCAAGATCCTCAAGGTCTACAACATACACATTTCCACGTCTTATTCCTTTAAAAACTAAACTATTGTCATTTGGGTTTGTTATGATGCATAGTGATGGTTTAAACATAACATTATAACCTCTATCACATAATTGACTAATGCTTAATAAATTATGCTTAAGACCATCAACATATCGAACATTATCAATAAAAGTTGAAGGGGTAATTTGTACTTTACCTATACCAATGATGTGACCTTGGTTTTTGTCTCCAAAAGTCACAACACCTCCCTTCTTAGCTTCAAGGGTGAAGAATTGATCCTTATCATCCGTCATGTGTCTTGAGCAGCCACTATCCAAGTACCAACAATTTTTGTCGACCTTGGCTGCAAGACACTCCTACACAAGCAAATCATATAATCTTAGGTACCCAAGTTTTCTTGGGTCCTTCATGGTTAGTAATGTTGGTTCCTTTTGGAACCCAAACCCTCTTAATTTTTCTTTTAGTTTTTTCTTTCCATAATTACACACATTTGCTTTATGTCCTAAAGTTCCACAACAAAAGCAGGTTATTTTCTTAGTTTTACTTTCCCCTGCTTTAACAAAGAAGTTACTAAGAAGTTTTTGCTTATGTTTAGGTTTATACCCTAAACCCGCTCTATTGAATACCGCTCGTTGACTATTAAGTATCATATTCAATTTTTCAGAACTATATGTAAATTTTTCAACCAAGGGTTTGTATTTTTCAAGTTCTTTAGTTAGTGTTTGTTTTTCTGCTTTTAGATCATTTAGTTTTTTTGTGAGACTCTCATTTATATGTTTATTGTTTTTGGGTTCTAATGTTTCTTTGTTCAGCCTTTCATTTTCTTTAGTTAAGGTATTATTCTTTTGTATCAAGATTTGGTTGCTTGTTTTAAGTTCTGCATTTTCTTTGATAAGAACATCTTTATCCTTAACTAATGAATCATACTTACGGAGATGAGTTTGGTTAGTTACTTTTAGTTCTTTGTTTTTAACGTTTATTGTTTTGTATTCATCCATTAATTCATTGAAAGCATCATATAATTCATCGAAAGTAAAATCTAAATGTGGTGTGGATGTTACCTCATTTTCATTGGCCATGAAGCAGAAATTGGCCTTTTCTCCTTGTTCCTCATTCGATGATGATGATGATGTGTCGGAGTCCGATAGGATGGTGACAAGGGCTTTCTTCTTCTTGTACTTGCTCCCCTTCTTCAGTAAAGGATACTCAGCTCTGATGTGTCCCGGCTTCTTGCACTCATAACATCCAATCCCCTCATTTTCCCTTTCCTTACCTTTATCCTTTCGATAGAAATTTGAGGGGCCTCTCCTTTGATGAAAGAACTTCTTTTGGTTGATGAATCTTCTGAACTTACGTACGAGAAGAGCCTCATCATCCTCTCCCTCGTGATCTTCTTCTTCACTGCTGCTACTGCAAGACAAGTCTTTGTTAGATGATGTAGATTTGAGAGCTATTACCTTTTTCTTATGGGAGGACTCTTCTTCGCTGTGTTGCTTCATTGTTAGCTCGTGTGTCATTAGGGATCCAAGAAGCTCCTCAAGTGGTAGCTTGTTCAAGTCCTTGGCTTCTTGGATTGCCTTCACCTTGGCTTCCCATGACCTTGGTAGACAGCTAAGAATCTTCCTGACAAGATCACTGTTAGTATAGTTTTTGCCAAGGCTTTTTAGGCCATTGACAATGTCAGTAAATCTAGTGAACATGCAAGTGATTGTTTCATTAGAATCCATCTTAAATAGTTCATACTTATGAACCAATATGTTTATTTTGGATTCTTTGACTTGATTCGTGCCCTCATGGGTCACTTCAAGTCTATCCCAAATCTCTTTTGCAGAATTGCAAGTAGAGACTCTATTGAATTCATTCCTATCTAATGCACAGTAAAGCACATTCATTGCTTTGGAATTGAGTTGTGCCTTTCTCATGTCATGGTCATCCCAATCCTTTTCGAGTTTGGGTACAGTGACACCCTCTACATAGATGGATGGGATGTATGGTCCATTTACTACAATGGTCCACATCTTATAGTCTTGGGCTTGGATAAATATTCTCATCCTAGCCTTCCAATATGAGTAGTCGGATCCATTAAAGAATGGGGGTCTTTGGGTGGACTGACCCTCAATGTGGGAAGATCCAAATGGGGTTGTCATTTTGATCTTTTACTCTTAGGGTAGAAGAGTTTAGGCTCTGATACCACTTGTTGCCCAGATAGACAGCCCAAGAGGGGGGGTGAATTGGGTTTTAAAATAATTTTGCAATTAAAACATTTGTGGATGACTAATTAATACTTTTACAAGATGATTAATTAGTTGCTATGTGCTGTGAGTGAAATGAGAGTGAGAGAGAGAGACACAAGCAATCACAAACACAATGTTTATAGTGGTTTGGAGCTAACCCTTGCTCCTACGTCCACTCCCCAAGTCTCACTTGGGAATTCACTATAACTCCTTGGATTACAGCCGGTTGTTTTACAAGCTCACAACCCAACTTGTTGTTTTACGAGCTCACAACGAACTCGGTCGGTTTTTCCAGGCTCACCGACTAAAACCACCCCGATTGTTTTCCCGAGATCACAATCGAACCCTTACACGTTGGTTTTATCCTCGGCTCACCAACCAACCTCTACACTCTTGATTCAATCTCCTGATTGAATCAAGCAAAGACAAGATGGAAAGAACAAGGACAAACAGAAAAACAGAGCTTCTAAAAAACAGATATACAGCAATATAAACTAGAGAGAAGTTAAGAGCCCTCAAACACATTTGAGTTGGAGTAGAGTAGGGCTTCTTGAACTGTGAGTCTCCTCTTGAATGTCTGGTCCACTTGAAGGCAGGAGGAGACTTCTTTAAATGCTGGGAAGAGGTAGCTGGATGGAGTTAATGGCGCTCTTCCTTCTTTTCTGTTGAAAACTAGTTGGCAGAGATAGGATGCTTGATTTCTTTGAGTGGAATAGTGGAGTGGAATAGTGCTTCTCTACCTTGCTACAGTCCTCTGTGGCTATTTAAGCCATCCCCCACGGAAACTAGCCGTTAGACACCTTTTTCTGCCCGTTCTGCACACTCTGCACATCCTGACAATATATCCGTTGGGGTCGGAGTCGACTCGCGCGATCTGGAGTCGACTCGGCTGTAGCGGGAGTCGACTCGGCAACTGTTCCGGATTTGAATTAAAGTGACCTCCGTGACTGGGAGTCGACTCGACTTAACCCGGAGTCGACTCGACTTAACCCGGAGTCGACTCGCCAACTTCTGGAGCTGACTTGCCATTTTCGGAGTCGGCTCATCCCATGAAGTCCATGAAGCTAATTTTTCAACTTGGCCCACTCGAGTCGACTCGACAATCCTGGGAGTCGACTCGGCGCTCAGAGCCCGAACTCCCGATCTTCTGTCTTTTGGCTCGTCCAGTCTTGGAGTCGACTCGAACTGTTTCGGAGTCGACTCGGCTCTCAGTTTCTGAAACACAGCCTTCTGCCTTTTTGATGTAGCGCTGCCTTGGAGTCGACTCGAGCTGTCTGGGAGTCGACTCGGCTCCCAGAGACAATAATTCGGTCTTCTGTCTTTTTGGGGTCGCGCTGTCTCGGAGTCGACTCGCGCATTGCGGGAGTCGACTCGGATCTCAGAGTCCGAAAACTGCTCTCTGACTTTTGCCTTGTGTACCACTGAGAGTCGACCTGCCAACCATCGGAGTCGACTCGCGTTCCACAGGAGTCGACTCGAATCTCAGGGTCGAAAATCGCTCTCTGACTTTTCTGTCTGTAACTCCTTGGAGTCGACTCATACTACTCCGGAGTCGACTCGGTAATCATCGGAGTCGACTCGCGCACTTCAGGAGTCGACTCGCTGACAGATTTTGAGTTGAGTCTTTCTGTTCGTCTATCAGTTCTCAGTCGGAGTCGACTCGTAATGATCCGGAGTCGACTCGAGCCCGTGCCAGTGAGTCTGATACGCTTGGAGTCGACTCGTAATATTCCGGAGTCAACTCGAGTCTCAGACTTTGGTTCAAACTGACTTCTTAACTTATCCAAAATATCTTGAACCAAGTTTAGAAACACTTAGACAAGATTTTCACTGAAACACTCAATTGAATTCATTAGTAAACAAAAGATATACTCAAATGCTTTGAGCTCATCAAAATCAAATAGGGTTTTAATCAATCACTCCACAATGTGGAAGGTACGGTGGAGGATCTCTTGGTGCAGAACTATTTGAATTCGGCCTTGGAGGACAGGCCGGAGGGTATGACAGATAAGAAATGGTTTTCTTTGGCGAAAAAGGCTTGTGCTGCCATCAAAGGATGCTTGGCGGATTCAGCCTTGTACAGCGTCCTAGAGGAGAAGACACCCAAGAGATTATGGACAAAGTTGCATACCATGTATATGAGGAAGAATATGTGCAACAAGCTGATGTTGAAGAAACAATTGTACAACCTTTGGATGCATGAAGGTGGAGATATTGTTCTTCATATTCAGAGATTTGACCAAGTTTGCAATGACTTGCAAACCCTTAGGGTGAAGATGGAAGAGGAGGATAGATCTCTACTCTTGCTTTGCTCGCTGCCAGATTCTTATGATCCTTTGGTTACTACTTTGTTGTATGGGAAGGAGACGCTGAATTAAGAAGACATAATTTCTGTGCTAAGGTCCAATGAGCAAAGAGAAAGATTGACAAAAGATGGAGTTCCTCAGGAAGATCTTACTGTCGGAGAGAGGCCTGGGAGAGGGAAGGAACGGAGCAAGCAAAGAGGACGATCAAAGTCCAAGAAAGGCAAGAAAGAGTTCAGATGCTACAAGTGCAATGAAGCAGGACACTTGAAGCGGAATTGTCCGCTTTGGAAGAAGCTTCAGGGAGAGAAGAATGGCAAGGATTCAGTCAGTGTCGTGGCTGATCTCAAGGTGAAGGATGACCTTTTGGTAGTTTCGGATGATCACAGGAACAACACAGATATCTGGACAATGGATTCAGCCTGCTCTCATCACTACACACCAAATCGGTCTTGGTTTGCTACATACACCAAAATCGATGAAGGAAGTGTGACATTAGGAGATGATCATCCTTGCAAGATGGTCGACATTGGGATCATTAAGATGAGGATGTTTGATGGGATGGTGAAGACTCTTACCAATGTAAAACACGTCCCGGATCTGAAAAAGAATCTAGTGTCATCTGGCTACTTGGAGAAGAACGGTTACAGCTTTATTAGCCGTTCCAGGAGTGGTATTTTGAATATATCCATAGGAACCATAGTTGTGATGAAGGGGAGGAGGTTGGAGAATAATTTGTACAAGATAGAAAGGTCTGTGGTATGTGGGGGACCCAAAATAGGAGCAGTGGCACAGGGCCAGCAGGAAGCATATCGTTTGTGGCATTACCGCTTGGGCCATATAGGAGATCGTGGTATGAAGATGCTGAGCAAAGATGGACTGATATCAGATCTGGATGGAGGAGTTCCAAAGGTGTGTGAGCCTTGCCAGTTGGAAAAGCAACACAGGGTGAAGTTTGCTACCAGTACTACACGCAGCGGTGGTCCCCTGGAGCTAGTGCACACGGATGTTTGGGGACCGGCCCCGGTCACAGCCAGAAATGGGGCAAGGTATTTTCTAACCCTTATTGATGACTTTTCAAGAAGAGTTTGGGTGTACTTCTTGAAGAAAAAGTCAGAGGTCTTCTCTAAGTTCAAAGCCTGGAGGACAGAGGTAGAGAAAGAGAAGGAATGTTGCGTGAAGTATGTGCGGTCCGACAATGGTGGCGAATTCACAAGTAAGGAGTTTCTGAAATTTTGCGAAGATTGTGAGATCAAGAGGCAATTTTCAGTAAGGAAGACTCCTCAACAGAATGGGGTGGCCAAAAGGATGAACAGGACTCTCATGGAGAAAGCGAGATGTATGAGATTGCAGGCAAGGCTTTCCAAGGTGTTTTGGGTGGATACAGTAGACACAGCCTGCTACTTGGTGCATCGATCTTCTCATTCAAAGCTAGATGGAAGGATTTCAGAAGAGCTATGGTCTGGAAAGAAGGTGGAGGTTGGCCATCTTAGAGTATTTGGGTGCACGATATTTGCGCACATTGATCCCAGTGAGCGGAGCAAGTTGGATGCTAACTCACGAAAGATAGTGTTCATAGGATATCCGCATGGAGTCAAGGGTTATCGGCTGTGGGATCCCTTGGAGAAGAAGACTACTATCAGTAGGGATATGGTATTTGATGAGAATTCAGTCCTAAAGATACAAAGGGTTAAAGAAGAGCGGGGGGAGAACCAACCGGACAGGATTGGACAGCTAACTTCTTATTCAGTTTTACCTTTTGCAGGTGCACCAGAAGGACATGAAATTCAGGTGGAGCACCAGTCAGAGGTGCCTCCACATGTGGAGAGGAGCGAGATGCTAACTCGGAGACGAGATGTGCAAAGAAAGGAACAAGATCCCAACAGAAGCATCGGAGTCGCACTGCACAAGCCTAAGCAGATTGTGAGGCAGCTGGAGAGGTATGGTTTTAGCGAAACCATGTGTTATGCATTGGTTGCTATGAATGAAGACTCGGAGACCTATGAGGAGGCATTGGCATGCCAGGATAGCGATAGGTGGGTCCAAGCTATGGTAGAGGAGATGCAGTCTCTTCAGAAAAATCAGACTTGGCGGTTGGTGCAGTTAGCAAGTGGAAAGAAGCCTGTTGGATGCAAGTGGGTGTTCCAATACAAGGAAGGACTTTCAGATAGAGAAGGCATTAGATACAAGGCCAGGTTAGTGGCTAAGGGATACTCCCAGAAGGAGAGCATTGATTATAATGAAGTATTCTTCCCAGTTGTTCGACATACTTGTATTCGGATGCTGTTGAGCATTGTTGCTATCCAGGATCTGAAGTTGGAGCAAATGGATATTAAAACAGCCTTCCTCCATGGAAATTTGGAGGAGAAGATTTATATGGAGCAGCCCAAGGGGTTTGGTGAGCCAGGGTCAGAAGGAAAGGTCTGTTTGCTGCAGAGATCACTCTGTGGGTTGAAGCAATCATCAAGGCAATGGTACTTGCGGTTTGACACATATGTGAGGAGTATTGGCATGACCAGATGTGAGTATGATCCTTGTGTCTATGTGAAGACTCTTGAGGATGAGTCTACATTATATCTATTCTTGTATGTAGATGACATGCTGATTGGTTGCAAGAGTAGAGGAATTGTGGAAGACTTGAAGGTAGCCTTATCTCGGAAATTTGAGATGAAGGATTTGGGTCCAACCACGAAGATTCTAGGCATGGATATTCTCAAGGATAGAACCAAGAAGGTGCTGCATTTATCTCAGGAAGGTAACATCAGAAAGGTCTTAAGAAGATATGGCATGGATGGAGCAAAATCAGCGGCATTACCAATAGCCGGTCATGTCAGTCTTTCGAAGACAATGTCACCATAGACTGAGGTGGAAGCTGAGGAGATGAAGAGCATTCCATATGCTTCAGAAGTTGGGAGGGTGATGTATACCATGATTTGCTGTAGACCAGATCTTGCACATGCAGTTAGCCAGGTCAGCAGGTTCATGGCTAACCCTGGCAAAGAGCATTGGAGAGCACTAAAAGGTGTTTTCAGATACTTGGTGGGCACAGTTGGAGTTGGTATTTTCTATGGACAGGAAGGTAGCAAGGAGAAAAATTCTAACATGACCAAGGAGAACCAGAACCGAATGATTGGTTTTGTAGATGCTGATTACGGAGGAGACATGGACACACGACGTTCTACCAGAGGTTATGTGTTTTGTTTGAACGGAGGTCCAGTGTCATGGAGATCAAGCTTGCAACCAATCACGGCATTGTCTACAACGGAAGCGGAGTATATTGGCATCACAGAAGCTGCCAAGGAAGCTCCATGGTTGAAAGGATTGGCATTGGAAATGGGATTTGCATAGGAGGCTGTCAGGGTGCATTGTGATAGCCAGAGTGCACTATGTTTGGTTCAGAACTCGGTCTATCATGCGAGGACCAAACATATTGACATCAGGTACCATAGGATTAGGGAGTTGGTGGAAGAACGTGAAATAGAGCTAGCCAAAGTTCATACGAAGGAGAACCTGGCAGATGCACTGACCAAGACTCTTCCAAGGGATGGCTTCCTCAGGTATGTGACGCTGATGGGATTGATGGACTAGGAGAAGCTTGCAGAGGCTTTGGAGCACCAAGGTAGAGATTGTAAGCTCATGTGTGGCGTATCTAAAGGAAAACCAGCTCAAAATTTAGTTTTTGCAAGGCTGGGGTTGACTCATGGAAAGTTGGGGTCTAAGAGTTAGGGTCGACCCCAAGAAGTCATAGGGAGACGACAGAGAGCACTTCTCTGTCGGGTGAAGGAAGGGTCGACCCAGGAAGTCACAAGGAGACGACAGAGAGCTGTTTTCTGTCGTCTCAGGAAGGGGTCGACCCTGGAAGTATTGGGATCGACTCCAACGCCGTGTTAGGCGTGCCATTCAGTCAATGACGGAAATTTTTGGTTTTTGATTGGCTTAGAGATTTCATGATTTATGTTCCTAAGGGTCTAAGTCATTCTTGGGCTAGGTTTAGACTCAAGGGGAGAGAGCATGTAAGTCATGGACTTGGTTGAGTGCTTTCTAATGTGGCTTAGGGGGAGATTGAATTGGTTTGGGATTAGACTAAAATTGAGAGCCTATATAAAGGCCTGATGTAATCAGTTTTAGGGTTATCACTTGTATTATTTTCTGGAGAAATAAGAGCCGCCAAAAAACTTTCTCCCACATTCTCTCTTCTCTTCCTCTTCTTCTCTACGAAAACCCTAGTATGTGATTGTGGTTCTTCATCTCTTCTTCCTTCTTTCCCCACACGGCCTGACGCCCTAGGGGACGCCCTAGGTTAGCGGATATCAAGGATCCACATGCTTCCGCACAGCGCCAACAATTTTTATAATTGCTAAGGAAGCTTCTATCGAGGTTAGATTATGTATTTTCGTCACAAAAAATACAAATTCCTTTTACGTGTTTGCAATGCTAAAATTTTTTGATACAAATGTTGAATAGAAGATTTAACTTATGTGTTGCGATATGAAGATCATTATGCAGTTGACCTTTCTATTATCTATAATTTTCATATCCCTTATATTTTTTTCTTTTCTTTGTTTAGTGACATTATAATTACCTATTTGAGTTAGGAGAAGCTTCTTACTTATGGACAATTGTAAGCATCTGACTACCAACTAGACGAATAAGCATAATAAAAAGTTCACCAATAGCTAGTGTTTTCTTTGCCTTCTTCAAGAAGTTTTGCTAAAAATAGTTTTTCTGGCCTTTTTCATACTAGAGTCCCTTGACAAAAGGCTCACTTTCAACTTGGTAGAAAAGAATAGCATCTAAAGAGCACTGATATGATTTATGATACTCTTCAGAATATAAAAGGAAGTGACAAGGTAGGTAGTGGAAAAACAAACTAAGGCAAGTTAGAGAAGGTATTTGCCATTGGAGCATCGATAAAATCTAGCTAGCATCCATGCATGGTTATCATTAAAGGAAGAGAGAGATTTAGCTTGGTGAACTACTTCTAAGATGAACCCAATCTTCTTCTCATGATCATGTAATAAAAGATCATAAACATGTGCAACATATGCACTCCAAAACGAGTACTCTTTATACTTCATTTTCGGTATTCTTCTAGCTACCTTACCTCAAGATTCATGATTTGTAATTACTTGGACAACATTTTCTGGACTAGTTTGTTCTATAATTTCTTATAATATTAAACTAGATGTGCAAATGCTTTGAAGAAATACAATTAACGCATCTAAATAATAAATAAAAAAAAGTTTATCAATTTGTTTCCACGTTGATCTTTTTAGCCATCCGCTATTAAGGTGCAATCATATATCTCACAAATCGTTCAATGCTTTTGAATAATTTCTTTCACTATCCAATGATTTAATTTTGTAATAATTTGCAAGACAAGTCATATGATGTAGGGGTCCTATATTATCTATCATAATTGGATATTGCAGGAAGCATTCTTCACATGAGGTAGAATTTTGCCACATTAAATGAGAATGTGCTTTATATATAGAACATTTGATCATAAGGGCATCTACATAATTGACTTTGCTAGGATAGGGCATGGTCAAATAAAATTGGTGGATCTCTTCTACTTCCTATGTATAGAGTAGAGATGCCAATATCTACAAATATTCTATGACTAAAATTTCTAACTTTTCCACCTTTACCATGACTAGACCTTCCTAAATCAATGCAACATCTTCCATGACTAATATCATCTCCCTCTACTATCGTAAAATACTAGTGTGGGATCTCATAAACATCATCGTCATCATCATCATCATCATCATCAATATTTGTTACTGTTGTCGGATCCTACTCCATAGCTTCCTTTCTTCGATATTGTGGAGTACATAAAAAATTATTCCATCAAAGATTTTTTAACATATAAAAGGAACAAAATAGACAAGAATTGACTATCTTTTTCCCAACATATGACTCCCCATTTGAGTGATAGCAATTATTACTATTTTATCATAGTAATTACATTGAGTTTTGTACCAAAAAAAATTACATTAGGTTATATTTTTGTGATGAGTTTATTAGCACACTAACAATCACTACAGAAAATGTGTTTTTCCGAAGCTTTTTTTTTCTGATGCTAGGGGCAAGCGTCGGGAGATTTTGGTTGAGCGTCGAGCTTTACCGACGCTTTAAAAAAGCGTTGGTAAATTTACGGAAACGACGACGCTTTTTAAGTGTCGACGAAAGCCCTTCACAACCACTCGCCCCCCTCTCTTTATATTCTCTCGATCGATGCCCTAGCCGCCCCTATTCTGTGTCTCTGATCCACATCTGCCCCACGCCGTGTTCTTCCTTCTTCCTTCTTTCCTCTTTGGCCGTGGTGGATTTCGCTTCGAGCCCTCTGGCGCGATGAAGGTGACTGTTGTCTCTCAGAGTGGCAGAAAAGTCATCAAGGGCGGGATCGAGCTCAAGGATTCGGTGTGCCCCTTTCCTTTTCTCTCTTTGTTTCCATAAAAGTTTTGATTTTTATGTTCTCTCTTCTTCCTTCTTTCCTCTTTGGCTGCGGTGGATTTGGCTTCGAACCCTCGAGCGCGATGAAGGTGACCGTTGTCTCTCGCGGCAGCAGAGAAGTCATCAAGGGTGAGATCAAGCTCAAGGATTCGGTGTGCCCCTTTCCTTTTCTCTCTTTGTTTCTAGAAAAGTTTTGACTTTTATGTTCTCTCGGTTTGTCTTAGGTCCGTCAAAGTTTGGATTTTTGGTGTTCTATACTTCTAGTCTTTTTAAGTGAATTCGTGTTGCTTGTTGAAATTACCCTGTGGATCTTGTGGATGACTGCAATTAAAATTCTATCTTGGGACAGTTGAAATATGTTTCTGATGAGTATAAAAACTGAGAAAAATTGTTCTTTGATGTGTTTGCAGGCCACCGTGAGCGATCTACAGGATGTCATTCATGCTTGAAGTAAGTGATCGAGAGGATCTCTGACTGTTAGATTTTTTTCTTGTTACGATTTCATGCTTTAAATGATGCTGAAGGCTCTTAAAGAACAAAATTCATCCTTATTTGATGAATGTAGTGAATGCCATGAACAGTCCCACTCCTATAATTTTTTTTTTAAAAATGAGGCTTTTAGCGATGCTTTTAAGCGTCGCTAAAAATCAATTTTTTACGATGCTTTTCCAAAGTGTCGGAAAAAAATTTTACCACTCAGGTATCACCGACGCTTCGGCGATGCTTTTGGTAGCGTCGGTAAAGACCTAAAAAAGCATCGCTAATGTCCCTTTTTCTTGTAGTCAATGTTGGCAGTGTTGGGAACCCGCCCATGCCGCTGATATTTCAAAAATTTTTCAGATGGCAGCGGAATCGGCATGCACGAGTTCGACGTTCATCTCATGAACGTTGTTTCGAGACCTTTCGTAATTAGGTAAGAATTAAATCCTTTTAAAACTAATAGGAAGATCAAATCTTCACCTTGCGCGGGTAGATGATCACCGCGAATCTGAATTCGTGGTTTTAGGAAGAGGGTTCGCTTGAAGCCGTTCAAACGTCCGGCCTCTATGGGTATCCACACGAAGCAGGATCCGATCCAAGCTCTCTATCTCACCGGGGTGCTAGCTCCCTTGCAGAGATAGCTTTTGATGGCTGATCTCCTCTCTTTCAATCAACTCTTGATTGCACTTGAGAGGAGGAAGAAGAAGGATGAAGAAGAGGAAGAAGATCACAGCCTTTCGCAGCCTTCTTCTTTGTCTTGCGTTGGAACAAGGAGGGAGGAGGAAGGGACCCGTCAAGCACCTTCTTTTCTTTTCCTTGCTGTCGGCTGAAACAAGGGAGGGAGAGGGTGGCCACGGCACCAAGGGAAGAGAGGAATCCAATACCTAGGGCGCCGGCCCCTAGTCCTCTTCTTAAAGGGATTGGAGCTCCTAACATTTAGGAGTTCCATGACAACTTACCTAAGAAGGGGCGCCGGCCCTAGCTCCTCATGTCGCCCTAGCCAAGTGGAGAGGGGCTGATGTCCCTCTTACTTGGTTAACCTAATCCTCTTCCAAAGAGGATTAGGTGCCTCTCTCATGGTTTAATCCTAATCTAATTAGGATTAGCCAATTTTGGGTTCAATCTATGCTAGTCCTAATCCAATTAGGACTTGGATGAATCATGACTCAATTGAACTCTTCAATCCTAATCCAATTAGGAGTCATGTTGATTCATTAGATTATTAATTAATTTAGACTTGAGGAATCCTAATCTAATTAGGATTTGTTTAATTTTAGTCCTAATCCAATTAGGACTCTATTTGAATCCAAAGTCCTAATCCAATTAGGATTTCTAGGAATCCTACTCCAAGTAGGAATCCAATTTTGATTCAAAACTCCTAATCTCATTAGGATTGAGGAATCCTATTCCAAATAGGAATCCCAGTCCTACTCCAACTAGGATTCCCAGTCCTAATCCAATTAGGACTCTAGGAATCCTACCCGAAGTAGGACTCTTGTTTCAAGTCCAATTAATTAATTCCCTTTGTTCCTTTTTCAACTTCTTATCAATCAAATTGATTTCTTGTGATTCCTAATCACGATTTCAACCATCGGATCGGTCAATACTTCTAGTGTGTGTGACCCCATAGGTTCTATTCTGACTGGTAGTGAGATATATTGTGATCTCTATCACTATATCATTGAAAACTCCTTTCAATGGGTTGGAACGATTCCAACTCAACTCATTAGGGTTTATCGATCATCAAGATAATCCCTATGAGTCCCACCATCCACCAGTGACACCTAGCAGCATGTAGTGGCTACCCAGCAGAATGGAATGATGAACCTCTAGGTGCAGTTAACATGTGATACAGTCCTACTATCGTGGATCCCTACAGGACGGAGGTCATGGACAACTCGTCAAACCCCATCGTCTGTCATATGTCAAGATTTATTCGACTCGAGTTCGATAGTGAGAAACTCTTTCTCCACTGTGCATACTGCCCCGGCCGAGGTCTTACGAACTCAGTCTTATAAATCACATAGGATCTCTCCTTATCTATCAAGGTCGATAGATTCCATATAGGTGCATACCCTACTCCTACAGTGAACTTACTGCAGCCAATCTACACTGCATGGACCCATATGGCTAGGGACCATGTATGTGTGCAGTCAAACTACAATAACCCCACTGTGAGCAGCCGAAGCACCGCAGGTCAAAGGACCAGTCACACTACTGCAACATCAAGCAAGTCACTGACGAGTGGATAGACATCCAAGTGACTTCTTGTATTGGTCACGCTCAGTACCCTTGTTCTCTAACAAGCACCTGCACTATCACTTCAGTGTCCCTACACTGTGGACTCAAGTCTCGTCCATCCAGAAGGAGAGTGATCTGTGCACTGATCGGATCGATCACCGTCCTCGTGATGATCCTTTGATCAGGAGCATTTAGAAATTAATCACCAATGATACATGGCTCAAATTCTCAACTCTTGAGAATATGTATCATCATCTTATTAATTTCTTGGACGATTCATAGACACATAAACAATATGAATGAAAAGATGCCTTTTATTTATTCAATAATAAATAGTCAAGTACAAAATTATGTCCCTAGAATCAACAATGTGTCAGCCAAATTGGCTTCTAGGGCATACATCTAACAATCTCCCACTTGCACTAAAGCCAATTGGTCATATATCTTAGGCCCATCTTCTCAAGGTGGGCTTCAGTCTTTTGCTGACTCAGCTGCTTAGTGAAAGGGTCTGCCACGTTATCCGCGGAGTCTACTCTCTGCACCTCTACATATTTCTTCTCCACATAGTCGCGTATGAGGTGAAAGCGCCGCTCTATATGCTTAGACTTCTGATGAGACCTTGGCTCCTTAGCAAGGGCTATGGCGCCATTGTTATCGCAGTAGAGTGTTATGGCATCTGATGTCATCACATCCAGCTCTGCAATGAATTTCTTGAACCAGAAGCCTTCCTTAGCAGCTTCAGAGGCGGCGATGTATTCGGCTTCCATAGTAGAATCAGCAATGATCGGTTGTTTAGAACTCTTCCAATTCACCGTACCACCATTGCACAAGAACACGTATCCAGATGTTGACTTCCTGTCATCGACATCAGTCATGAAGTCTGAATCTGTGTACCCTTCTACCTTTAACTCTGATGATCCTCCAAAAACCAAGAATAAATCTTTAGTTCTTCTCAAGTACTTAAGAATATTCTTCACAGCTGTCCAGTGTTCTTCACCTGGATTCGACTGATATCTGCTTGTGACACTCACAGCAAGAGCTATATCAGGTCGTGTACATAGCATGGCATACATGAGGCTTCCTATTGCTGATGCATAAGGAATCTTGCTCATGCGTTGAATCTCCTCAGATGTGTTGGGGCACATCTTCTTGGAGAGATGAATTCCATGCCTTAGGGGTAAGAGACCCCTCTTGGAGTTTTCCATGCTGAACCTCTTCAGCACCTCCTCTATGTACATCTTCTGTGAAAGGCCAAGCATCCTTTTAGATCTATCTCTATAGACCTTTATTCCCAAAGTATAGGATGCTTCCCCAAGGTCTTTCATGGAGAATTCTTTTGACAACCAGACCTTGACCGAGGTTAACATGGGAATATCATTCCCAATCAGGAGAATGTCATCTACGTACAGTCCGAGAAAAATGACAGCACTCCCACTAACCTTTTTATAAACACATGGTTCCTCTTCGTTTTTGATGAAATCAAACGTTTTGATTGCATCATCGAAACGAGTGTTCCAACTCCGAGAGGCTTGCTTTAGTCCATAGATGGACCTTTGCAGCTTGCAGACCTTGTGATCTCCATCACTGGAAGTGAAACCCAAAGGCTGTTCCATATAGATATCTTCATCAAGATATCCATTCAGGAAAGCAGTTTTCACATCCATCTGCCAGATTTCATAGTCATGAAATGCTGCAATGGCAAGCAATGTCCGGATGGATTTTAGCATGGCTACAGGTGAAAAGGTCTCCTGATAGTCAATACCTTCGCGCTGACTATACCCTTTCGCCACAAGCCTTGCCTTATAGGTCTCTACCTCTCCATCCGAACCTATTTTCCTTTTGTAGATCCATTTGCATCCAATAGGTACAATACCTTCTGGTGGATCTACTAAGGTCCAGACTTGGTTGGAATGCATGGAGTCTATCTCTGACTTCATAGCTTTCAGCCATTTCTCGGAATCGATATCAGATATCGCCTTGTTGTAGGTTTTGGGATCCTGTATGTGATCCCTATCTCCCACTAGGAACATTTCCTCGGTATCCTCTTCTAGTATACCTAAGTATCTATCGGGAGGATGGGAGACCCTACTAGATCTACGAGGTGGTTGAGGGACATCGTGTACTGGCTCCTTATGAATAGGTTCTATAGGATCCATGACTCGTTGCTTTTCAGAGACTTTCTCTTCAAGCTCAATTTTCCTCCCACTGCCTCTATCAAGGATAAACTGATTTTCCAAGAAGATGGCATGACGGCTCACAAACACATTGTGATCCTCTGAGACGTAAAAATTGTATCCTAATGACTCTTTAGGATATCCTATAAAACGAGCACTTATGGTCCTAGCCTCTAACTTGTCCGCCTGTAGTCGCTTGACGTGGGCCGGACACCCCCAAATCTTGAGATGACCCAGACTTGGTTTCTTACCATGCCATATCTCATACGGTGTGGTAGGAACGGATTTAGAGGGAACTCTATTCAATAAATAAATCGCTGTGAGTAAGGCATCTCCCCAAAGGAACATAGGTAAATCAGTGAAGCTCATCATGGACCTGACCATATCCAATAGGGTCCGATTTCTCCTCTCTGACACCCCGTTGAGTTGAGGTGTACCCGGAGGTGTCCATTGTGAGACTATGCCGTTTTCTTTGAGATAGTCCCGGAATTCCCCACTAAGGTATTCTCCTCCCCGATCTGATCGAAGAGCCTTAAGAGGTTTTTCAGTTTGTTTTTCTACTTCATTCTTGAACTCTTTGAACTTTTCAAAGGATTCAGACTTGTGTCTCATAAGATACACATACCCATACCGTGAATAATCATCGGTAAAGGTAATGAAGTAAGAATAACGTCCCCTGGCTAGCACATCGAATGGGCCACATACATCTGTATGTACTAGGGTAAGTATTTCAGTGGTCCTCTCCCCATGTCCTACAAAGAGTAGTCTAGCCATCTTTCCTTGAAGACAGGACTCGCAAACTGGATATGACTCGAAAGTCAATGAACCTAAAAGCCCATCTTTATCCATTTTGTTCATTCTATCTTCTCCAATATGGCCAAGTCTGAGGTGCCACAAATATTTTTGGTTTATCTCATCTCTGGATCTTTTGGATCCTTTGGCACTCACATCTTGCTCGGTAACATTCACAGATACATCCATATGTAAATGGTAGAGACTGTCAATCATAAAACCACGTGCGACTATTTTATTTCTTAAATAAATAGAACAGCAGTCTTTGTCAAATGTAAAAACATGACCTTCCTGTGCTAGACATGAAACAGAAATCAAATTTCTGCTAGCAACAGGTACATAATAACAGTCTCTAAGTATTAAACTAAATCCAGACGGTAGTCGCAGATGGTAGGTGCCCACAGCCACAGCAGCAACTTTTGCCCCGTTGCCAACCCGAAGGGTTACCGCACCTTCCGCCAGCCTTCTACTTTCCTTTAGACCCTGCATGGTAGTGCACAAATGAGCACTAGAACCAGAATCTATAACCCAACTAGAAGTAGAAGAAACCGTTAGATTAGTTTCAATAATGAGCAAGTCTATACCTTCTGAAGGTGTGTCACCTTTCTTGTTCTTTAGGCTCTCGAGGTATGAAGGACAGTTTCTCTTCTAGTGGCCTTCGACATTGCAGTGGAAACATTTTTCTTTGTCGTTAGCCTTTTTCTTTTGAACTTCCTTCTTTGGCTTCTTGTCTTTCTTCTGCTTCTTTGCAGGCTTCTTTTTCTTCCAAGTAGACTTTCTCTTGGAACCAGAAGTCAACTCAGCAGCGAGGAGATTGCCCCTTGAACCTTTCAAGGCTCCCTCAGCAGTTACCAACATGTTGATTAGTTCAGTCTTAGTGCATTCAATCTTATTCATGTGGTAGTTTACTATAAACTGACCAAATGAATCAGGAAGTGACTGTAGGATCAAATCCACTTGCAATTCCTTGTGCATGTCCATACCGAGCTTCTCAAGCTCCTCTAGGTCCTTGATCATGGTCAGACCGTGATCATGGACAGACTGCCCTTCGCGCATCTTCGCTTTGAAAAGCCTCTTGGACACTTCAAAACGAGCTGTGCGACTCTGCTCACCATACAACTCTTGTAGGTGTGCCAGTATGTCCCTAGCAGTCTTTATATTTTCATGCTGGCATTGGAGTTCATTAGACATAGATGCCATCATATAGCATTTTACTCTAATGTCATCGTCCAACCACTTTTTATGCATCTCACGCTGAACATCAGTGGGACGTGCTGGTAATGTGGGGATATCTGAATCGAGTATATAGCCTATCTTCTCACAGTCCAAAACTATTTTGAGATTTCTAAGCCAGTCCTTGTAATTGGTTCCGGTCAGTCGGTTGGTCTCAAGAATACGGGTCAAAGGGTTTGAAGCCGACATTGTATCTGCAGAGAGTAAAGATTCTAGTTAGACTCTTGTACTTGATCCTAATCTGTCCTAAGGTCTTTTAGAACAAATATGACTCCCACTATTTTCTCGAATTCCTCACACTCCCCTGGTAGGAAAACGGAAATCCCACACGACTAGGGTTTCTAGTGGGTACTGCGGTCCCACCAATTCACATGCCACCTCACTTAACAGTTATTGGTGACACATAGATGGATGAGTGTACAACTCTTGTACAATGCTTCTCAAGCATGTTGCAGTGCAACTTGGTCTCTAAGCCATGAAGACCTCACCTAACAGTTATTGGTCCCATTTCTTAGTTAAGTCAGACCCACCGTATAACCGTAGGAATAAAGTCGTCATTGGGTCCTCACCTAACAGTTATTGGTGCCCAACCCCACCTTTACCCTACAACATCTCATGTCTATAGAGAGGTCCAGCCCCCCAATGCAACTTGACCACTGTATCCAGCCGAGACAAGTCAACATCAGAAAGGCCTTAGCAGCTCTACTACAGTGGAAGACCTATTGACTTAATATTGGTTAATCAGGTCTTAGTGTTTGCAACTTGAGCCTTTCATAAGAGGTAATCGAACAATTGGCCAGGTAAGCAGGTGGGAGGCTCCCCTTACTCAGAGAGTAAGGTCCTAATTAAGTAACCACCTTTCATGCTTTCCTAGACACCAATTAGATCAATTAATCTAATATGACTTGCTCATGTCGGTTCACTCTCGACTTGATTGAGGAGGTTTTGATTTAGGTCTCAATTGGGTTTGCTACATCACATGTAGACCTATCTACCCGACTCTCATTCACATCACATGCAAACGGCGCATTGCAGGCAGTTATAATCGCGGCAATAATTAAAGCTAAACTTTAACTAGGTGATGATCATGGATTCTAATTAGGTCGTATTACAAGCACATGCACATCAATTGATCAAGTGGTCTTCAACTCTTGAATTGGTTCCAAGCCTCCTTGATTCGATCCTTGATCAACCCTTGATCCCATCGCCATCAACCGCTTGGATAACCTTTCATCTCATGCCTTTGCTTCAACTTGATCGTTGATGTACATCATATCACAGAAATACAACCAGATGTAAAATAAAAATAAAAATAATTTACATCTCCTTTTAGGAGGCACGCAGGCCTCTCAAAACATCAAATAAGATGCATGCAAGCATCTGAAAAATTACATGACATCGCAGATCACATCGCAGGTCATTACATTTGATACCAAAAGGGGTTGAATCCTATGATCATCACCGTATGCTACAATTATAATTTTCAGATCTGAAACTTAACTGATTATATCATGACATAGGTCGCTGATCATGCTAATCATGATTCTAAACTTTGTAATCCCATTAACAATGCAATTAGAATCATCTTTTTATCACATAAAAATCAGCATGTAAAAATCAGCACCCCTGAAAAATCTGCATGCAGAATTTTTCAGCATGCATGATCATTTAATTTTCAGATCTAATATGCCTTTAGATATTTAATTCTTACCTTAATCTACGAAGCCTAGGCTCTGATACCACTGTTGGGAACCCGCCCATGCCGCTGATATTTCAAAAATTTTTCAGATGGCAGCGGAATCGGCATGCACGAGTTCGACGTTCATCTCATGAACGTTGTTTCGAGACCTTTCGTAATTAGGTAAGAATTAAATCCTTTTAAAACTAATAGGAAGATCAAATCTTCACCTTGCGCGGGTAGATGATCACCGCGAATCTGAATTCGTGGTTTTAGGAAGACGGTTCGCTTGAAGCCGTTCAAACGTCCGGCCTCTACGGGTATCCACACGAAGCAGGATCCGATCCAAGCTCTCTATCTCACCGGGGTGCTAGCTCCCTTGCAGAGATAGCTTTTGATGGCTGATCTCCTCTCTTTCAATCAACTCTTGATTGCACTTGAGAGGAGGAAGAAGAAGGATGAAGAAGAGGAAGAAGATCACAGCCTTTCGCAGCCTTCTTCTTTGTCTTGCGTTGGAACAAGGAGGGAGGAGGAAGGGACCCGTCAAGCACCTTCTTTTCTTTTCCTTGCTGTCGGCTGAAACAAGGGAGGGAGAGGGTGGCCACGGCACCAAGGGAAGAGAGGAATCCAATACCTAGGGCGCCGGCCCCTAGTCCTCTTCTTAAAGGGATTGGAGCTCCTAACATTTAGGAGTTCCATGACAACTTACCTAAGAAGGGGCGCCGGCCCTAGCTCCTCATGTCGCCCTAGCCAAGTGGAGAGGGGCTGATGTCCCTCTTACTTGGTTAACCTAATCCTCTTCCAAAGAGGATTAGGTGCCTCTCTCATGGTTTAATCCTAATCTAATTAGGATTAGCCAATTTTGGGTTCAATCTATGCTAGTCCTAATCCAATTAGGACTTGGATGAATCATGACTCAATTGAACTCTTCAATCCTAATCCAATTAGGAGTCATGTTGATTCATTAGATTATTAATTAATTTAGACTTGAGGAATCCTAATCTAATTAGGATTTGTTTAATTTTAGTCCTAATCCAATTAGGACTCTATTTGAATCCAAAGTCCTAATCCAATTAGGATTTCTAGGAATCCTACTCCAAGTAGGAATCCAATTTTGATTCAAAACTCCTAATCTCATTAGGATTGAGGAATCCTATTCCAAATAGGAATCCCAGTCCTACTCCAACTAGGATTCCCAGTCCTAATCCAATTAGGACTCTAGGAATCCTACCCGAAGTAGGACTCTTGTTTCAAGTCCAATTAATTAATTCCCTTTGTTCCTTTTTCAACTTCTTATCAATCAAATTGATTTCTTGTGATTCCTAATCACGATTTCAACCATCGGATCGGTCAATACTTCTAGTGTGTGTGACCCCATAGGTTCTATTCTGACTGGTAGTGAGATATATTGTGATCTCTATCACTATATCATTGAAAACTCCTTTCAATGGGTTGGAACGATTCCAACTCAACTCATTAGGGTTTATCGATCATCAAGATAATCCCTATGAGTCCCACCATCCACCAGTAACACCTAGCAGCATGTAGTGGCTACCCAGCAGAATGGAATGATGAACCTCTAGGTGCAGTTAACATGTGATACAGTCCTACTATCGTGGATCCCTACAGGACGGAGGTCATGGACAACTCGTCAAACCCCATCGTCTGTCATATGTCAAGATTTATTCGACTCGAGTTCGATAGTGAGAAACTCTTTCTCCACTGTGCATACTGCCCCGGCCGAGGTCTTACGAACTCAGTCTTATAAATCACATAGGATCTCTCCTTATCTATCAAGGTCGATAGATTCCATATAGGTGCATACCCTACTCCTACAGTGAACTTACTGCAGCCAATCTACACTGCATGGACCCATATGGCTAGGGACCATGTATGTGTGCAGTCAAACTACAATAACCCCACTGTGAGCAGCCGAAGCACCGCAGGTCAAAGGACCAGTCACACTACTGCAACATCAAGCAAGTCACTGACGAGTGGATAGACATCCAAGTGACTTCTTGTATTGGTCACACTCAGTACCCTTGTTCTCTAACAAGCACCTGCACTATCACTTCAGTGTCCCTACACTGTGGACTCAAGTCTCGTCCATCCAGAAGGAGAGTGATCTGTGCACTGATCGGATCGATCACCGTCCTCGTGATGATCCTTTGATCAGGAGCATTTAGAAATTAATCACCAATGATACATGGCTCAAATTCTCAACTCTTGAGAATATGTATCATCATCTTATTAATTTCTTGGACGATTCATAGACACATAAACAATATGAATGAAAAGATGCCTTTTATTTATTCAATAATAAATAGTCAAGTACAAAATTATGTCCCTAGAATCAACAATGTGTCAGCCAAATTGGCTTCTAGGGCATACATCTAACAGGCAGGTGGAAGTCTTATATAGGGGCTGGCCCCCCACTCAAAAATTACAAAATTTCATCCTAGTGAAATACAACAAATAATGATCATTGTTTGTATTATAACAGCTATTACAACAACCAGTAATAGGAAGCAATATGGCTATTATTTCATGTTGAACAATACTATTTGTGTTATAACAAGCCACTATAACATGAAATAAAAGGAGATAACGGAAAGTGATAGCTGTTATATTTTCCACATTACATAATTGGAGGGTAGTAACCATTATAATGGCCACTATAATGGTCATATATTTATTTATCTCATGGCAAGGTTTTGAATGATACATCATGCCATTATAACAAACCCTACTAAACTATTATTGATTCAACTATCTCAAGCAAAGTCATGCAACATTATCAAGCCAAGGACTAAGAATTTCTACAAGCTCTTTATTTTATATCAGATGAAGTACAACATTAAAATCACTTGGCTCTAGAAGATTAGAGCTCATCCTCGTGTTGCTTTGATTTTGGTAGAAAGTTGCACGGAGAAGAATATGTTGCCGTCATTTTCTATTATTCTACATCATTGAGGCTTTCGCATCCCTGCCACTTCTCCAGATGCAAAGGGAGGGATGGGGACATTGAACACATTCTATTGGCATTTTGTTTATTTATCCATGATAAACAAGCTTCATTGATAGTCAACTTTAAAGACCACACAATAGCACGTATCTGGTAGGATAGTGATTACGGGTATCGATCCACAGGGATTGGGGTACAATTATTTTTTTGAAAATAATATTTGAAAAACAGAGTTTGTGAGGACTAAAAAAGCATCTTTTACGATGCTTTTCCAAAGTGTCGGAAAAAACTTTTACCACTCAGGTATCATCGACGCTTCGGCGATGCTTTTGGTAGCGTCGGTAAAGACCTAAAAAAGCATCGCTAATGTCCCTTTTTCTTGTAGTCAATGTTGGCAGGTGGAAGTCTTATATAGGGGCTGGCCCCCCACTCAAAAATTACAAAATTTCATCCTAGTGAAATACAACAAATAATGATCATTGTTTGTATTATAACAGCTATTACAACAACCAGTATTAGGAAGCAATATGGCTATTATTTCATGTTGAACAATACTATTTGTGTTATAACAAGCCACTATAACATGAAATAAAAGGAGATAACGGAAAGTGATAGCTGTTATATTTTCCACATTACATAATTGGAGGGTAGTAACCATTATAATGGCCACTATAATGGTCATATATTTATTTATCTCATGGCAAGGTTTTGAATGATACATCATGCCATTATAACAAACCCTACTAAACTATTATTTAGCATTATAATTGCAATATGATTATTATTCACTTTTAAAAATGAGAAAAAATAATAGATCATAAATAAAAATGTAGTAACATTATTTTTCTATGTAACTTTTATTAAATAAAATTTATTTTTTAGTTGTACAATTATTTATAAAGGTAAATTTGAGGAAAATAATTTGATTTTTGGAAAAAAGTTGGAAGGAATGAAGGTCTTTGATCTGATTACCAAATCAGGTTCTTGGAATGTTATCAAGTTCATAATTTTTTTTGCTAATAAGTTGACTAACTAGATCCATCACATTCCTTTGCCAATTATTGATTCAACTATCTCAAGCAAAGTCATGCAACATTATCAAGCCAAGGACTAAGAATTTCTACAAGCTCTTTATTTTATATCAAATGAAGTACAACATTAAAATCACTTGGCTCTAGAAGATTAGAGCTCATCCTCGTGTTGCTTTGATTTTGGTAGAAAGTTGCACGGAGAAGAATATGTTGCCGTCATTTTCTATTATTCTACATCATTGAGGCTTTCGCATCCCTGCCACTTCTCCAGATGCAAAGGGAGGGATGGGGACATTGAACACATTCTATTGGCATTTTGTTTATTTATCCATGATAAACAAGCTTCATTGATAGTCAAATTTAAAGACCACACAATAGCACGTATCTGATAGTCAACTTTAAAGACCACGCAATAGCACGTATCTAGTAGGATAGTGATTACGGGTATCGATCCACAGGAATTAGGGTACAGTTATTTTCCTTAAAAATAAAAATTTTTAAAAGGAAGAGTTTGTGAAGAAAATTAAGCTAAGAAATTTAATAAAAGAAAATGCAATTAAAAGGATATCAGTTTAGAGAATCTAGGGCAAGGAATTCACCACTAACATCAGAACAAGGGTTATTTATAATTTATTTCGTTCTTGGATTAACATGCAAATTGGCTACAAGCCTAATAAGCATTCGAATAGAAATTCACAAAAGTAATTTAGGCATAATCCATCTTCAGTTGGCATGAAATGTTTACCCTAATCTAAGGTGGCAGCACATTGCATCTTCCCTAAGTATGGACTATCTTATATTTACTTAGTGATCATGAAGAACAGTTGTATAAATATCATATTTAAAATCACAGAAATTAAATATGATTCAAAAGAAGATATCCATTAAAAACAATAAGTTCATGCAATCCCAAGAATATAAAATAAAATATAAAACCCATGTCCCTGTGTTAGGGCTGCATCCAGCCCTAGAGAGGAGATCAGCCTTCCATGGAATGGTAGACGGCAGCAGCAGCACAGCAGCAGGCTCCCATTTCTTCTTTTCTTCCTCTCTTCCCTGGGTCTCTCCTTCCTTCTCTAGCAATTTATTATTTTTTTCTTTTGGGAAGTCATTCCCAAAAAGACCCAAAGTATTCTCTCCCTCCTCTGTTTCCTGTGGGACTTCCACCCGAGAAGAGATGATGCACCAAGGAAGAAAGCTCTCCTCCTTTTATAGCTTTCACCAGCCCCCTCTCCTCTCTGTTTCGAGTGCAAGATAAACTTCTACTCCTTGATCCTTGGACGCGGTGGATGATTTCATTCTATCCGTGTCTGCTGAAGCTTATCTTCCTGCTGGCGAGAACATGGGATGCTGAAATCTCGGATGAGAGTTGATCACTTCGTTAACGCCGAAGGGAATGCAGATAGCTGGGAATGAACTGGGACCATGAATGTTGAGAGGATCTCGGACGGCTGGAACAAGCGTGGGCGAGATGGGATGTTGGGAGATTACATGAAATTATGCTGGAAGAGGATGGGATCCCGTGAATTATGCAGAGGATTTGGCTCCATTTCAGAAAGATAATCTGAGAGATAATCTTTGCAATCAGTTCGGTGTTGAAGACTTATCCGTGGATGAAGGAATCGTTGGTCAAGAAGTTTGCTGGGGTCAATCTGACGGAAGAGGATGGGTTGGTTCGGAATGAACACGGAGAAACAGGGGATGATGTGGATGAGGCTCACGGCTGACCGTGGGATGCTGGGAAATTATCTAGAAAGGCGTTTGAAGAAGTTGGCTTGGCTCGTGGACGTGGGAGAGATCCGTGGACGAGGAAGTTTGGAAGATCCGGGATAAGGATGAGTTCTAGAATCGGTTCCGCTGGGAAGAACGCGGAGAAGTTTGAATCACAGAGGGATTACGGTAGAAGAGCTTGGATCCGGATGTGAGATGAAGGCGTTGAAGAGCTGCTGGGAGAATCCGGAAGAAAGCGGTGCTGGATTCGGCTGGAAAATAAGCTTGATCACACATAGAATGCTTCATCTCTTCCGGATCAACTCGAAACAGGGGATGGAGCGGGAATGCTGGGAAAGCGTTGGATTTGGTTCGGAAGAGGGATACGGAGAACAGAGGATCTATGGATGCAGAAGGATGTGTGATCCGGAGGGAGTTTGAACTGATGTGGAAGCCGATCTTGGACGGGAGGAATCCGGAAGAAGATCTGGGAAGAGATCAAATCTGGAAGATGGTTTGATGCCACTCGGAAGAAGTTGGAACTCTTAGATTTGCTGGGAGTTTTGTTCTTCACGGCTGAAAACAGGGAAATCGGTTTGGATGAGGATGAACGCGGAAGAAACGTGTGAATGAGAGGATGATGCTGGACGTTTGGAGGGAAATCTGGGAGTTCGGTTGGGAGGAACTGGGATCAAGCCGTGGACGTGGAAGGAATCGGCGGACGATGGAGCTGGATGCTTAGGACTTGATCCGGAAGGATATTGGAATTCTGCTGTGATTTAAAGCTTATTTGGAAGCTGATCTTGCGGAAGGGAGCTTGGACTCGGTTGTATCTTGGATGAATTAATTCCGATGGGATGAGGATGCATGGGATTCGGTCCATATTTGATTCTAGATGTATGTCCTGAATGCAGGGGGGCTGGGAAGGACACTTACGTGGATGGTGTGCAATGAGAAAGATCTTGGCTGTGCTTACGGCTAGGAAGGCACGGGAGGTTGGCTGGGATGTGTTAGATGTATGCCCTAGAAGCCAATCTGGCTGACACATTATTAATTCTAGGGACATAATTTTGTACTTGACTATTTATTATTGAATAAATAAAAGGCATCTTTTCATTCATATTGTTTATGTGTCTATGAATCGTCCAAGGAATTAATAAGATGATGATACATATTCTCAAGAGTTGAGAATTTGAGCCATGTATCATTGGTGATTAATTTCTAAATGCTCCTGATCAATGGATCATCACGAGGACGGTGATCGATCCGATCAGTGCACAGATCACTTTCCCTCTGGATGGACGAGACTTGAGTCCACAGTGTAGTGACACTGAAGTGATAGTGCAGGTGCTTGTTAGAGAACAAGGGTACTGAGCGTGACCAAGACAAGAAGTCACTTGGATGTCTATCCACTCGTCAGTGACTTGCTTGATGTTGCAGTAGTGTGACTGGTCCTTTGACCTGCGGTGCTTCGGCTACTCACAGTGAGGTTATTGTAGTTTGACTGCACACATACATGGTCTCTAGCCATATGGGTCCATGCAGTGTAGATTGGCTGCAGTAGGTTCACTGTAGGAGTAGGGTATGCACCTACAAGGAATCTATCGACCTTGATAGAAGAGGAGAGATCCTATGTGATTTGTTAGACTGAGTTCTAAGACCTTGGCCAGGGCAGTAATATAAAGTGGAGAAAGAGTTTTTCACTATCGAACTCGAGTCGAATAAATCTTGACATATGACAGACGATGGGGTTTGACGAGTTGTCCATGACCTCCGTCCTGTAGGGATCCACGATAGTAGGACTGTATCACATGTTAACTGCACCTAGAGGTTCATCATTCCATTCTGCTGGGTAGCCACTATATGCTGCTAGGTGTCACTGGTGGATGGTGGGACTCATAGGGATTATCTTGATGATCGATAAACCCTAACGAGTTGAGTTGGAATCGTTCCAACCCATTGAAAGGAGTTTTCAATGATATTGAGATAGAGATCACAATATATCTCACTACCAGTCAGAGTAGAACCTATGGGGTCACACACACTAGAAGTATTGACCGATCCGATGGTTGAAAAGTGATTATGAATCACGAGTAATCAATTCGATTGATAAGAAGTTGAAGAAGGAAAGGGAATTAATTAATTGGATTTGAAACAAGAATCCTACTTCAGATAGGATACCTAGAGTCCTAATTAGATTAGGACTGGGAATCCTAGTTGGAGAAGGACTGGGATTCCTACTTGGAATAGGATTCCTACAATCCTAATGAGATTAGGAATTTTGAATTAAAATTGGATTCCTACTTGGAGTAGGATTCCTAGAAATCCTAATTGGACTAGGACTTCGGATTCAAATAGAGTCCTAATTGTATTAGGACTAAAATTAAACAAATCCTAATTGGATTAGGATTCCTTAAGTCTAAATTAATTATTAATCTAATGAATCAACATGACTCCTAATTGGATTAGGATTGAAGAGTTCAATTGAGTCATGGTTCATTCAAGTCCTAATTGGATTAGGACTAGCATAAATTGAACCCAATTTGGCCAATCCTAATTAGATTAGGATTAAACCATGAAAGAGGGACCTAATCCTCTTTGGAAGAGGATTAGGCTAACCAAGTAAGAGGGGCATCAGCCCCTCTCCACTTGATTAGGTGCGACATGAAGAGAGAGGGGGCCGGCGCCCCCTCTTGGAAAGTTGTCAAGGGCTCCTAACTTGTAGGAGCCCTTCATCCTTATTAAAGGAGGACTAGGGCCGGCGCCCTAGCAGAATCTTTTTCCTCCTCTTCAAGCCCCCCCTCTCCTCCTCTTAGTTGCAGCCGCAAGCAAGGGAAGAAGATCTCCAAGTGTTGGCGGCCTCCTTCCCTTCCCTTCCTTCATCCAACGCAAGGAACAGAAGAAGGCTGCGTAAGGGGTCATCTTCCTCCTCTTCTTCATCCTTCTTCTTCCTCCTCTCAAGCACAATCAAGGGTTGATTGAATGAGAGGAGATCAGCCATCAAAAGAAGTCTTTGCAAGGGAGCTAGCACCCCGGGAAGATAGGAAAGCTTGGATCGATCCTCTGCTTCGTGTGGATACCCGTAGAGGCCGGACGTTTGAACGGCTTCAAGCGAACCCTCTTCCAAAACCACGAATTCAGATTTGCGGTGATCATCTACCCGCGCAAGGTGAAGATTTGATCTTCCTAATAGTTCTAAAAGTTTTAATTCTTACCTAATTACGAAAGGTCTCGAAACAACGTTCATGCGATGAACGTCGAACCCGTGCATGCCGATTCCGCTGCCATCTGATTTTTGTTTTGAAATATCAGCGGCATGGGCGGGTTCCCAACAGTGGTATCAGAGCCTAGGCTTCGTAGATTAAGGTAAGAATTAAATATCTAAAGGCATATTAGATCTGAAAATTGAATGATCATGCATGCTGAAAAATTCTGCCTGCAGATTTTTCAGGGGTGCTGATTTTTTGCATGCTGATTTTTATGTGATAAAAAGATGATTCTAAATGCATTGTTAATGGGATTACAAAGTTTAGAATCATGATTAGCATGATCAGCGACCTATGTCATGATACAATCAGTTAGTTTTCAGATCTGAAAATTATAATTGTTGTATACGGTGATGATCATAGGATTCAAACCCTTTTGGTATCAAATGTAATGACCTGCGATGTGATCTGCGATGTCATGTAATTTTTCAAATGCTTGCATGCATCTTATTTGATGTTTTGAGAGGCCTGCGTGCCTCCTAAAAGGAGATGTAATTTATTTTTATTTTTATTTTACATCTGGTTGTATTTCTGTGATGTGATGTACATCAACGATCAAGTTGAAGCAAAGGCATGAGATGAAAGGTGATCTAAGCGGTTGATGGCGATGGGATCAAGAGTTGATCAAGGATCGAATCAAGGAGGCTTAGAAACAATTCAAGAGTTGAAGACCACTTGATCGATTGATGTGCATGTGCTTGTAATACGACCTAATTAGAATCCATGATCATCACCTATTTAAAGTTTAACTTTATTTGATGCTGCGATTATAACTGCCTGTGATGTACCGTTTGCATGAGATGTGAATGCGAGTCGGGTAGATAGGTTTACATGTGATGTAGCAAACCCAATTGAGACCTAAATCAAAACCTCCTCAATCAAGTCGAGAGTGAACCGACATGAGCAAGTCATATTAGATTAATTGATCTAATTGGTGTCTAGGAAAGCATAAAAGGTGGTTACTTAATTAGGACCTTACTCTCTGAGTAAGGGGAGCCTCCCACCTGCTTACCTGGCCAATTGTTCGATTACCTCTTATGAAGGGCTCAAGTTGCAAACACTAAGACCTGATTAACCAATATTAAGTCAATAGGTCTTCCACTGTACTAGAGCTGCTAAGGCCTTTCTGATGTTGATTTGTCTCGGCTGGACACAGTGGTCAAGTTGCATCGGAGGGCTGGACCTCTCTATAGACATGAGATGTTGCAGGATAAAGGTGGGGTTGGGCACCAATAACTGTTAGGTGAGGACCCAATGACGACTTTATTCCTACGGTTATACGGTGGGTCTGACTTAACTAAGAAATGGGACCAATAACTGTTAGGTGAGGTCTTCATGGCTTAGAGACCAAGTTGCACTGCAACATGCTTGAGAAGCATTGTACAAGACTTGTACACTCATCCATCTATGTGTCACCAATAACCGTTAGGTGAGGTGGCATGTAAATCGGTGGGACCGCAGTACCCACTAGAAACCCTAGTCGTGTGGGATTTCCGTTTCCCTACCAGGGGAGTGTGAGGGATTCGAGAAAATAGTGGGAGTTACATTTGTTCTAAAAGACCTTAGAACAGATTAGGATCAAGTACAAAAGTCTAACTAGAATCTTTACTCTCTGCAGATACAATGTCAGCTTCAAACCCTTTGACCCGTATTCTTGAGACCAACCGACTGACCGGAACCAATTACAAAGACTGGCTTAGAAATCTCAAAATTGTTTTGGACTGTGAGAAAATAGGCTACATACTCGATTCAGATATCCCTACACTACCAACACGTCCTACTGATGTTCAGCGTGAGATGCATAAAAAGTGGTTGGATGATGACATTAGAGTAAAATGCTATATGATGGCATCCATGTCTAATGAACTCCAATGCCAGCATGAAAATATGAAGACTGCTAGGGACATACTGGCACACCTGCAAGAGTTGTATGGTGAGCAGAGTCGCACAGCTCGTTTTGAAGTGTCCAAGAGGCTTTTCAAAACGAAGATGCGCGAGGGGCAGTCTGTCCATGATCACGGTCTGACCATGATCAAGGACCTAGAGGAGCTTGAGAAGCTCGGTATGGACATGCACAAGGAATTACAAGTGGATTTGATCCTACAGTCACTTCCTGATTCATTTGGTCAGTTTATAATAAACTACCACATGAATAAGATTGAATGCACTAAGACTGAACTAATCAATATGTTGGTAACTGCTGAGGGAGCCTTGAAAGGTTCAAGGGGCAATGTCCTTGCTGCTAAGTTGACTTCTGGTTCCAAGAGAAAGTCTACTTGGAAGAAAAAGAAGCCTGCTAAGAAGCAGAAGAAAGACAAGAAGCCAAAGAAGGAAGTTCAAAAGAAAAAGACGAACGACAAAGGAAAATGTTTCCACTGCAATGTCGAAGGCCACTGGAAGAGAAACTGTCCTTCATACCTCGAGAGCCTGAAGAACAAGAAAGGTGACACGCCTTTAGAAGGTATAGACTTGCTCATAATTGAAACTAATCTAACGGTTTCTTCTACTTCTAGTTGGGTTATAGATTCTGGTTCTAGTGCTCATTTGTGCACTACCATGCAGGGTCTAAAGGAAAGTAGAAGGCTGGCGGAAGGTGCGGTAACCCTTCGGGTTGGCAACGGGGCAAAAGTTGCTGCTGTGGCTGTGGGCACCTACCATCTGCGACTACCTGTTGCCCAGTAGATACAACCCAAGAGGAGGGGTGAATTGGGTCTTTTAAAACTTTTATGCTACTTCTAAAACTTTTTGATTAACTATGCTAAGTTATATAGATACACAGTGAAAGTTAAACTTAGCAAGGTTTTGATGTATAGACTTCGACTTGATTAAATATGCTTGCAACTAAAAGATGTGCGGATAAGAATTAAGCAAGCAATTTATCTAAGTAAGTAAGTGTGTTAGTTAGACAATAACTAGAGGCATTACAAACACAAAGGACATATAGTGGTTCGGTGCACCCCAGCACCTACATCCACTCCCCAAGACCTCTTGGGAATTTTACTATAATCCTACCGATTACAGCCGGTTGTTTTACAAGCTCACAACCCAACTTGTTGTTTTACGAGCGCACAACAAACTCGGTCGGTTTTCCCAGGCTCACCGACTAGAACCACTCCGATTGTTTTCCCGGGCTCACAATCAAACCCTTACACGTTGGTTTTACCCTCGGCTCACCAACAAACCTAAACCCCGTTGGTTTTCCCTTTGGCTCACCAACAAACCTTACACCGTTGGTTTTCCCTTTGGCTCACCAACAAACCTTTACCCCTTGATTCAATTCCGTGATTGAATCAAGTTACAAGATATTATAACAAAGTTTAAGATAAATCAAAGCTTCTTAAACAAGCAAATATAACACTATAAGCAAATAGAGTAAAGTGAAGTCCTCAAACGAGTTTGGAAGATGAAGGAGCTCGACTTCTTCTTTACTTGACCCTCCTCTGATTTGGCACGAAGTGGAGGATCACTGAGGCAGCACACGGATGGAGAGGAAGCTTTCGGATTCACTTGGATGCTCTTCTTCTCTCTATTTCGTTTTGGATGGCCCTTTTGTGCTTGTGGGAGATTTCCTTTGTAATCTCTTTGAGATCTCTTTCCTACATGATCTCTCCCACTTCCATGAGTTCTCCCCTAGCTCTCTTCTTGTTTTTATAGCTTTAGATGGCGTGGAAACAAGAATATAGCCGTTAGAGACAAGAAAAAGAGCCGTTGGATACAGTCTGCATTTCCTGACAATGTTACCGTTGGGATTGGAGTCGACTCGCGCGATCAGGAGTCGGCTCGCCTGTTGCAGGAGTCGGCTCGTGTTTTACCGGAGACGACTCGGCCACTGTTCCAAATTTGAATTAATGTGCTTGCCTCGACTGGGAGTCGACTCGTCTTAACCTGGAGTCGACTCGCCAACTTCTGGAGCTGACTTGGCAATTTCGGAGTCGGCTCATCCACTGAAGTCCGTGGATCCAATTTTGAATTTTGTCCTCTCGAGTCGACTCGACTGTCCTGGGAGTCGACTCGAATCTCAGAACCTGAACTCCCGATCCTCTGTCTTTTGGCTCGTCCAGTCTTGGAGTCGACTCGAACTTCCTTGGAGTCGACTCGGCTCTCAGTTTGCAAAACTTGGTCTTCTGCCTTTCTGATGTGAAGCTGTCTTGGAGTCGACTCGAGCTGTCTGGGAGTCGACTCGAATCTCAGAGGCAGTAACTTGATTTTCTGTCTGTTGATGGTCGCGGAGTCTCGGAGTCGACTCGTGCAATGCGGGAGTCGACTCGAATCTCAGAGTCCCAAAAACGCTCTCTGACTTTTTCCTTGTGTTCCGCTGAGAGTCGACTCTTGCTTTCTTTGGAGTCGACCTACCAACCATCGGAGTCGACTCGCGTTCCACTGGAGTCGACTCGAATCTCAGACCCGAAAACTGCTCTCTGACTTTTCTGCCTGTGACTCCTAGGAGTCGACTCATACTTCTCCGGAGTCGACTCATACTTCTCCGGAGTCGACTCGAATTCTACTGGAATCGACTCGAAGACTGTTCTTTTGAATTTTTCTTTTGATTTTACTCCTCCAATTTGAATCCTTTGAACTTTAAACTTTGGGCCAATAAATTGTAGCTTTCTTCCAACTTGAGAGCTTTGGAGGCCTTCTTGTGTTCTTCCAACTTGCTATGTTCCTTGCAAAATAAATATCTTTCTCCTTGCAACATAAACATTAGTATCTATACTTCAAGGTTTTGTGATCATCAAAATCAATCTATGAATCAATCTTTGAGTCATCAATCTCCCCCTTTTTGATGATGACAAAACTTGGAGTATATGCAATATAAAAGATATTGATTTCTAGAAGTAATACATAGCTAAGTTGCATGAAGTAGAAAACATATATATTTAAAAACATACTTCATGATAATGCTTTAGATTTAATCAGCTTAACACAATCAACATATTTAAATTTTAAGCTGATTTGTATTCAATTCAAAGTAATAAAGCATTCTGAGTATATAGCATATACTTAGATATTTCTCCCCCTTTTTGACAACATCAAAAAGATAGTGAAACATTAAGTACAAAGATCAGAGCAGAACACATCGAGTGTGAATTCAAGAGGTTTTTTAATTTGATACCACAGATAGTTTTCTAATCAAGTGTAGGTGGAATCTTCCTTAGGTTAATTCAAGAAGTACCACAAATGATATTCAAGGAAAAATATGAGTGGAAATTTAACCTCTCTTCACTAAGTATGAAAGCTTATTCATTTAAGACCTTTTGCCCAATCTATTGAGTATTTTATCAACATGAGAGCAATTTAATTAATTTTCAGAGTAAAAGATTAAAACTTATATATTTGGAAAAACATATCATCATGTTGGATCATTAATTCTTAATGACTTCAAAGTTCTTATATGATAATAAGAGCATTGGGGCACAAATACCAAAATATGAGTTTATGCAATTTTTGATACATCTTTGAGCTCTTTTAAAGACTTTCTTTTATTCCTTTAGAAAATAAGCATAATTTGATACATAAAATAATGAATTGGCACAAAATAGAAGTTCTAAAGAGTAAGCCAATTAAAAACTCATTAGTGAGGTTCAAAATAGATTTTCTAAGAGATACTCAAGAAAATTTAATACATTGTTCTCCCCCTGTTTTATTAAATTAGAGGCTCTTAAGATTTGTAATTTGGTTCATGAGTGATGCATAAGATATACTAACCAAATAACACGCCTCAAGGTGTATCATAAAGATTTTCAGATTTAAATTTCAGATGATACATATTGGAGAGTATTAGGATCACTTTTCATTTAGTATTCTTTCCCTCTCCTATAGATTTATGTAATTAAGTTCCATAGGACCTCTCCTTCTGAAATTTTCTTTCTTCCCCTCAATTGATCATTCCATTTAAGAGTTTAGAATCCTAAGATAATGTTCAATAAGATTGTCAATCTCAAAAATATATTTCAGCTTATTTTCATAAGACTCAAGGTTTGAGATAAGACAACCTTTATAGAACTCATCTCAAGGAAATTAAAGCATGTCTTGCAATATAAGGAGGTTCATCAAAATCAATCCATAAAATTCAAAGTATGCATCAAAATAAAGTGTCTTTGGGATAGGATACTGAATATCTAAAGCTCCCCCTCAAAAGATGCATTCTTCTTTAATCATTTTAAATTGTTGAATTTCAGATTATAGTGATAAACGTGAATAACACTGAAATCCTGTAATATCGAGAATGTAGAGTAATCTAGTATTATTCCAAAATTTGTAGTAATTACTCTTTCTAATCCTTTATGAACAAGTTATGCTTTCTCTTAATCTTAGAGAAAATGTATAGAAATATCAATCAGAAAATGATTCATTTGAAGCTTAGTTTCTTTCAACCGCATTTACATTTTCTTTCTTTTAGAATCATTTGAGTGAGCTGAAATATTTCTAGTTTTAAGATCATTCACTCTATTGATGGAAGTTTTTTTTTTTAATAATGTAGGGGAGAAAAATATATAGATGATCATTGAGGTATATATATTTTTAGAACTCAATTTCTTAATCATAGTTTTTCATGAAGCACAATAAATCTTTTTAATATCAAAATAAAATCATATATTTAGAAATTTTTGTTTGCAATCAAGATCATCGAAAGACACATCATTTGAACCGATATTAGTATACTTTGAAGATAAGAAATGATATGTTTCGGATGCGTATCGGAGCAATCAAAATAAATTCTGTTTTTCTTATATTAACATTTTATTTAGTAATCATATGGAGTTTAAACTTTTATACAAAATCGGATTCTGAATTACATAGGATTTTCAATAGAAGCTTTCTAAGTCATAATATGAGATATGTATCTTTCACAATGTAGCTCATCTTAAATTGTTACGATTGAAAAATACATATTTCAATAACATTAAAGCACTTTCAGAATCTTTGTGTTTAATTTTGAGTTTCGATACAAAATAAAGGATATTTTAACAAGTATTAGGACATTATGTATCAAAGTTAGGCAAGTAGAAAGATAGATCAATATCAATTTATTTTCCCTAAATAGAGATGTTCTTCTCTTCTCCTTTCTACAATTTTATTTAGCTTTCAGATTTTAACAATGATTGTGAATGACAAATCTGAAATTTCTTTTCAATAAAACTAAACAAAAGATGTTATGTAGCAATTCAAACATTCAATCAAATTGTTCAAGTATGAAACATTACAAAATATTGAGAACCCATAAATCAAGACATCATACCATATGCAAAATATACCATGTGTTAAGTCATGCATTAAAATACTAAGAACAAGAATGTCAAGGATCAAAATCAATTCTTTTCAAATAAACTCCCCCTATTTAAATATAATCTTGCAATGATTTCATCCTTAAAGTGTGTTTTCAAGTGATTAAAAATTTGACTTAATTCTACTTTCATTTACTTTGTTTTTCATTTATAACTTTCTTATGCTCTATACTCTATTTGCTCCCTATCCGGTGGAGTTGGGAAGGGGCACGAGGTACTACCACTAGCCTCCCTCTTGTGCCGTCCCTAATATGCCCTACACCGAATAGTTGGATCAAATAGTGCCGGGTACTACCACTAGCCTCCCTATTGGCACCATCCCTATGATGAGCAATATAGAAAGGTTAAAATGTTCACTTCAAACTCTCCCTGTTTAAGTGTAATTAATTATGGATTTTATCACTTCCAAATATGCCGAATATATTATGCTTGTTTTGCTTTTCCTTAAGATTGGAGTACTTGCTTTTGCTTAGATTTTTCATCTCTTGAGTAATATCCATTTTCTTTTCTTTATCTCTCTCCCTTTTTGTTATTCTCAAGTAATTTTCATGAGAGAGCAGAATAGAGAATTAATCTTACATATCATATATATGTATATCATGCAAACAACATTTTCATTATGCTCAAGGATTCATAACTTCTCACAAGTTATTTTACATCAACATTTTAAGCATATACTTGTGTATTTCATGGTTATGACATAGGCAAAGATATATTTTAGTTTGGGCAAACCATGAAATAATTTCTAAAAGTATAAGTCAGTCAATACACATATAGACATGATATCAAAAATTAATAATTAAAGAATTTAATCATGCCATAATAAGATTTAAGTTACTGACTTTGCTCAACTAATTTGTGAGAAAGGTATCTAAATTACCTATTCATTATATGTTCTTCAAGCCAAACTAGATTTCTTATGTGTGAACTTTTGGCTGAAGAAGATCCTCTCTCTTGTTTGCATGTGAATGTTTAGTGTATCTTACATGAAGATATCCTTCAAGTTGAAATTTCTCATTTTTCTTTCTTGAAGGAAGGTCATTAGTTTCTTTAAGATACAAAGCATTCATCCAACATATATATTTTTTTTAACTAGATGACTCAATATAAGATATGACAATAGTTGCATGTTGAGTCACTTTACTCAAGAGATTGCCTAAATATAAGCAAGCACATATCATTTGAACTAAAGAGATAGATTCATTAACCAAGATAGTTTAAGTCAATTTAGTTTAGATTCTATTTGCTTAAGATAATTATCAATAAGATATGTTAACTATGTTTTAATCAATTTATCTTTAACATTTGTTTCTATCAAAATTCAGATTATGATTTATTTGTTATCAATAAAATATGATTAATTAAAGTTAGATTGAAGTCTTGCACAAGGTCACATAATGAGCATACAATCTGGTCTACTAGCTGTATGATAAAATAATTATTCTATCATGCTTCAATACAGCTTTAACACAATAGATCTACTTTGCTCATCCTTTTCAAATTCTACAAGATGGGGTCATAGATATACCTTCTTCATGCCAATCTTCTATAAGAGTTTTCTTGTGGACTAACGTTGGTCAATGAAGATCCCCTTTCCTGTTTGTCTTAATTTGGAGTTTGAGAGAAGATGTTAATTCATTCATCATATTTCAAACTCACTTTGCAATATAACTCTTCATTAGTATAACCAAAAATGATGTCATCAATGCATGCTTTGAGCAAATAAGGTGTCACACATTTTTTGATGCAAAGAATTATCACTATTACCTTCTATCAAAAAGGTTATTTAAGCTTTTATATCATGCTCTTGATGCTTGTATCAAATCATATATTGCTTTATCATATTTGTAATGAGTGTTTTCAAATATGGTGGTTATTTAACATATATCTTCTTTAATAAAGTAAGCACACTTTTTCTTCATTAAGAGCATATCTGAAAAATCCAAGTTGGTTCTAATTATTAACAAGTTTTTCAGATTGTTATATGTAAAAGATTAACCATATACATACATAATTTAATTTTAGTATCTTGATAATAAATCATTAGTCTCATAAAGAATAAAATACCTTGATATTTTTGCAACTAAAAACTTTTCATTGAATACTCTATATGCATTGCTTGATGAATGATATCCAAGGATAGACATATCTCTATCAGATTTGGCATTATTTTCATAAGAGCATATCAAGCATAACATGTACGACTGAAAAATATGAAAGATATGCAATGGTTCATTTTTCATTTTTTTTTCAGAAGATCAAAATTTTCATCAGAAATAGATCTAATAGAAATCATATGTATGACAAGCAGTGATGATAGGTTTTTAAAAATCATTTAAGTAGATGACTATCATACACAATTGTCTTTTTCATTTCTTCAAGAATTCTATTACCCCTATTTTACTTAAGATGTCCTTGGTGCTGAAAACATTGGATTTAATATTATTTTCTGTATAACCTTTATCAGGATTTTGGTTTTCAACACTGTGCCATGATACTCTTTATCTTCACAGTTTGGAAACCTTTATCATTTGAACCACTTTTACAAGATTTAGTAAATACAGAAAAATACTTCAGTTTTATTTTTCAAGAATAAATCCAATGTAAGCTTTTGAAAAACTTGGAGATGGAAACAACATCTTTAGATTTAGAAATGATTTTTGTTTGTTTCCTTAGTTAGCATGCATAGCAAAACTTTGACCTTTAAGTAGATAATCTAAGTAAGCCTATGGCAAGGTCTTTTGAGATTAAGTACATACTAGCATGAGTTGATTTTATATGCCAATGATGGTTTCTTGGTATTCATAGTGCATATATTCAAAAGCATACCAAGTACACATTATCATATCTATGATCAAAAAACAATAATGCCATGGATAATAACTCTCAATCAAGCATATAGAGAATTCATAGAGTTATTCTTAATAAATTGATTAATCATTTAGCACCTTATCCACTAGTGAGTAAAATGAAATGATTTGATTATATTTCCAAAAGTATTTTCTATATCACAAAATTGATCACTACTAGCAAATCATATCAAATACTAAAGCACAAATAATGATGAGATGCAAGAATTACTGATTTCATTATTATTTTTTGTTAATAACTTTTTAAGTTTCTTTATGTTCCATGGGTACCTTGGTACACCTATGTGTACATCCTCATTTTCTCATTTTGGGTACCCAAGCTTGCTTGAGTCCTTGAGAGTTAGGACATACGGTTCCTTTTGGAACCCATATCTGTTTAATAGTAATAACTTTACCATTTGATTTAATTATACTAGAACGATAGGTAAAGTTGTTATTCCCATCCTTTTTATTTTTGAAATAACTTATCTTATTTAATGGTTTGCTTGATGAATTGATAACCTTTTTCTCTAGAGATTTATTGTTAAGTAAAGGAATCAAGCCAAGTTTTGATTTATCACAAGCAACATATTGGCTTTCAAACATCATTTTTAATCGTTCTGAACTTACGGTGAATTTGTTAATAAAAGATTTTAATTGATTAATTTCTTTACTTAAGTTTTGATTTTCTTTAATTAAGCTATGATTTTTCTGAATCAATTCTTCTGAAAATGACCTTAAACTTTTATTTTCAGAATTTAGTTTGTCTTGTATTTCAGTAATAGAATTTCTTTCTTTTGAAATTTCCAAATTTTGCTTTTTAAGATTTTTATTTTTTACAGTTAATTTTCTACATTCACTATACAAATCATGAAAAGCATTTAATAATTCATCATAAGAGAATTCTTCTTGAAAATCATTTGAGGTAAGAGTAGATTCAGATTTTACCTTGTCTTCTTGTGCCATAAAGCACACGTTGGTTACCTCTTGTAGTTCCTTGGAGCTAATATCATCATTGTTGCTCCTAACTTCTATTTTCTTGCTAGACTCTTTCTTGGTCAAGGCTCTCTTCCTTTTTACCTCTTTCTTCCTTTCTTCTTGCTTCCTCTTCTTCTTTGTCTTTAGGAAGCTGATTTGCCTCGGAGTCGACTCGGACCTTATTGGAGTCGACTCGGTGAACTTGAGAGTCGACTCTGAGATACTTGGAGTCGACTCGACTGAGGGAGATTCAACACCCTTTTCTGCAGTCTCATTGTTAGTATATAATTGAAGCACATGTGAGCTAGTCTGAGATTTATCATAAACATTTTCTAAAGTATCCCAGATCTTCTTAGCAGATAAGCATGCAGAAATTTCATTAAAATTTGTTTCTTTAATAGCACAGTATAATATGTTCATAGCATTAGCATTCAACTGTGCTAAGTCCTTTTCATTAAAAGTTTGAGAGAGTGTGTGAAGGTCATTTATTATGATTTTCCATAAGTAATAGTTTTGTGATTGAATAAAAACGCGCATGCGTATTTTCCAATGTGTATAGTTTAAGCCATTAAATAGTGGAGGTGTATCAATTGATTGTCCTTCTCCTAAAAAACTATCTATTTGAGTTGTCATGATCTTTGGCTCTAGTCGGTTAAGACTACAAATAATATTTGAGCACCTGCTCTGATACTACTTGTTGCCCAGTAGATACAACCCAAGAGGGGGGGTGAATTGGGTCTTTTAAAACTTTTATGCTACTTCTAAAACTTTTTGATTAACTATGCTAAGTTGTATAGATACACAGTGAAAGTTAAACTTAGCAAGGTTTTGATGTATAGACTTCGACTTGATTAAATATGCTTGCAACTAAAAGATGTGCGGATAAGAATTAAGCAAGCAATTTATCTAAGTAAGTAAGTGTGTTAGTTAGACAATAACTAGAGGCATTACAAACACAAAGGACATATAGTGGTTCGGTGCACCCCAGCACCTACATCCACTCCCCAAGACCTCTTGGGAATTTCACTATAATCCTACCGATTACAGCCGGTTGTTTTACAAGCTCACAACCCAACTTGTTGTTTTACGAGCGCATAACGAACTCGGTCGGTTTTCCCAGGCTCACCGACTAGAACCACTCCGATTGTTTTCCCGGGCTCACAATCAAACCCTTACACGTTGGTTTTACCCTCGGCTCACCAACAAACCTAAACCCCGTTGGTTTTCCCTTTGGCTCACCAACAAACCTTACACCGTTGGTTTTCCCTTTGGCTCACCAACAAACCTTTACCCCTTGATTCAATTCCGTGATTGAATCAAGTTACAAGATATTATAACAAAGTTTAAGATAAATCAAAGCTTCTTAAACAAGCAAATATAACACTATAAGCAAATAGAGTAAAGTGAAGTCCTCAAACGAGTTTGGAAGATGAAGGAGCTCGACTTCTTCTTTACTTGACCCTCTTCTGATTTGGCATGAAGTGGAGGATCACTGAGGCAGCACACGGATGGAGAGGAAGCTTTCGGATTCACTTGGATGCTCTTCTTCTCTCTATTTCGTTTTGGATGGCCCTTTTGTGCTTGTGGGAGATTTTCTTTGTAATCTCTTTGAGATCTCTTTCCTAGATGATCTCTCCCACTTCCATGAGTTCTCCCCTAGCTCTCTTCTTGTTTTTATAGCTTTAGATGGCGTGGAAACAAGAATATAGCCGTTAGAGACAAGAAAAAGAGCCGTTGGACACAGTCTGCATTTCCTGACAATGTTACCGTTGGGATTGGAGTCGACTCGCGCGATCAGGAGTCGGCTCGCCTGTTGCAGGAGTCGGCCCGTGTTTTACCGGAGACGACTCGGCCATTGTTCCAAATTTGAATTAATGTGCTTGCCTCGACTGGGAGTCGACTTGTCTTAACCTGGAGTCGACTCGCCAACTTCTGGAGCTGACTTGGCAATTTCGGAGTCGGCTCATCCACTGAAGTCCGTGAATCCAATTTTGAATTTTGTCCTCTCGAGTCGACTCGACTGTCCTGGGAGTCGACTCGAATATCAGAACCCGAACTCCCGATCCTCTGTCTTTTGGCTCGTCCAGTCTTGGAGTCGACTCGAACTTCCTTGGAGTCGACTCGGCTCTCAGTTTGCGAAACTTGGTCTTCTGCCTTTTTGATGTGAAGCTGTCTTGGAGTCGACTCGAGCTGTCTGGGAGTCGACTCGAATCTCAGAGGCAGTAACTTGATTTTCTGTCTGTTGATGGTCGCGGAGTCTCGGAGTCGACTCGTGCAATGCGGGAGTCGACTCGAATCTCAGAGTCCCAAAAACGCTCTCTGACTTTTTTCTTGTGTTCCGCTGAGAGTCGACTCTTGCTTTCTTTGGAGTCGACCTACCAACCATCGGAGTCGACTCGCGTTCCACTGGAGTCGACTCGAATCTCAGACCCGAAAACTGCTCTCTGACTTTTCTGCCTGTGACTCCTAGGAGTCGACTCATACTTCTCCGGAGTCGACTCATACTTCTCCGGAGTCGACTCGAATTCCACTGGAATCGACTCGAAGACTGTTCTTTTGAATTTTTCTTTTGATTTTACTCCTCCAATTTGAATCCTTTGAACTTTAAACTTTGGGCCAATAAATTGTAGCTTTCTTCCAACTTGAGAGCTTTGGAGGCCTTCTTGTGTTCTTCCAACTTGCTATGTTCCTTGCAAAATAAATATCTTTCTCCTTGCAACATAAACATTAGTATCTATACTTCAAGGTTTTGTGATCATCAAAATCAATCTATGAATCAATCTTTGGGTCATCACTACCGTCTGGATTTAGTTTATTACTTAGAGACTGCTATTATGTACCTGCTGCTAGCAGAAATTTGATTTCTGTTTCATGTCTAGCACAGGAAGGTCATGTTTTTACATTTGACAAAGACTGCTGTTCTATTTATTTAAGAAATAAAATAGTCGCACGTGGTTTCATAATTGACAGTCTCTATCATTTACATATGGATGTATCTGTGAATGTTACCGAGCAAGATGTGAGTGCCAAAGGATCCAAAAGATCCAGAGATGAGATAAACCAAAGATATTTGTGGCACCTCAGGCTTGGCCATATTGGAGAAGACAGAATGAACAAAATGGATAAAGATGGGCTTTTAGGCTCATTGACTTCCGAGTCATATCCAGTTTGCGAGTCCTGTCTTCAAGGAAAAATGGCTAGACTGCCCTTTGTAGGACATGGGGAGAGGACCACTGAAATACTTACCCTAGTACATACAGATGTATGTGGCCCATTCGATGTGCTAGCCAGGGGACGTTATTCTTACTTCATTACCTTTACCGATGATTATTCGCGGTATGGGTATGTGTATCTTATGAGACACAAGTCTGAGTCTTTTGAAAAGTTCAAAGAGTTCAAGAATGAAGTAGAAAAACAAACTGGAAAACCTCTTAAGGCTCTTCGATCAGATCGAGGAGGATAATACCTTAGTGGGGAATTCCGGGACTATCTCAAAGAAAACGGCATAGTCTCACAATGGACACCTCCGGGTACACCTCAACTCAACGGGGTGTCAGAGAGGAGGAATCGGACCCTATTGGATATGGTCAGGTCCATGATGAGCTTCACTGATCTACCTATGTTTCTTTGGGGAGATGCCTTACTCACAGCGATTTATTTATTGAACAGAGTTCTCTCTAAATCCGTTCCTACCACACCGTATGAGATATGGCATGGTAAGAAACCAAGTCTGGGTCATCTCAAGATTTGGGGATGTCCGGCCCACGTCAAGAGACTACAGGCGGACAAGTTAGAGGCTAGGACCATAAGTGCTCGTTTTATAGGATATCCTAAAGAGTCATTAGGATACAATTTTTACGTCTCAGAGGATCACAATGTGTTTGTGAGCCGTCATGCCATCTTCTTGGAAAATCAGTTTATCCTTGATAGAGGCAGTGGGAGGAAAATTGAGCTTGAAGAGAAAGTCTCTGAAAAGCAACGAGTCATGGATCCTATTGAACCCATTCATAAAGAGCCAGTACACGATGTCCCTCGACCACCTCGTAGATCTAGTAGGGTCTCCCATCCTCCCGATAGATACTTAGGCATACTAGAAGAGGATACCGAGGAAATGTTCCTAGTGGGAGATAGGGATCACATACAGGATCCCAAAACCTACAACGAGGCGATATCTGATATCGATTCCGAGAAATGGCTGGAAGCTATGAAGTCAGAGTTAGACTCCATGCATTCCAACCAAGTCTGGACCTTAGTAGACCCACCAGAAGGTATTGTACCTATTGGATGCAAATGGATCTACAAAAGGAAGATAGGTTCGGATGGAGAGGTAGAGACCTATAAGGCAAGGCTTGTGGCGAAAGGGTATAGTCAGCGCGAAGGCATTGACTATCAGGAGACCTTTTCACCTGTAGCCATGCTAAAATCCATCCGAACATTGCTTGCCATTGCAGCATTTCATGATTATGAAATCTGGCAGATGGATGTGAAAACTGCTTTTCTGAATGGATATCTTGATGAAGATATCTATATGGAACAGCCTTTGGGTTTCACTTCCAGTGATGGAGATCACAGGGTCTGCAAGCTGCAAAGGTCCATCTATGGACTAAAGCAAGCATCTCGGAGTTGGAACACTCGTTTCGATGACGCAATCAAAACGTTTGATTTCATCAAAAACGAAGAGGAACCGTGTGTTTACAAAAAGGTTAGTGGGAGTGCTGTCGTTTTTCTCGTACTGTACGTAGATGACATTCTCCTGATTGGGAATGATATTCCCATGCTAACCTAGGTCAAGGTCTGGTTGTCAAAAGAATTCTCCATGAAAGACCTTGGGGAAGCATCCTATATTTTGGGAATAAAGGTCTATAGAGATAGATCTAAAAGGATGCTTGGCCTATCACAGAAAATGTACATAGAGGAGGTGCTGAAGAGGTTCAGCATGAAAAACTCCAAGAGGGGTCTCTTACCCCTAAGGCATGGAATTCATCTCTCCAAGAAGATGTGCCCCAATACATCTGAAGAGATTCAACGCATGAGCAAGATACCCTATGCATCGGCAATAGGAAGCCTCATGTATGCCATGCTGTGTACACGACCTGATATAGCTCTTGCTGTGAGTGTCACAAGCAGATATCAGTCGAATCCAGGTGAAGAACACTGGACAGCTGTGAAGAATATTCTTAAGTACTTGAGAAGAACTAAAGATTTATTCTTGGTCTTTGGAGGATCATCAGAGTTAAAGGTAGAAGGGTACACAGATTCAGACTTCATGACTGATGTCGATGACAGGAAGTCAACATCTGGATATGTGTTCTTATGCAATGGTGGTACGGTGAATTGGAAGAGTTCTAAACAACCAATCATTGCTGATTCTACTATGGAAGCTGAATACATCGCCGCCTCTGAAGCTGCTAAGGAAGGCTTCTGGTTCAAGAAATTCATTGCAGAGTTGGACGTGATGACATCAGATGCCATAAGACTCTACTGCGATAATAATGGCGCCATAGCCCTTGCTAAGGAGCCAAGGTATCATCAGAAGTCTAAGCATATAGAGCGGCGCTTCCATCTCATACGCGACTATGTTGAGAAGAAATATGTAGAGGTGCAGAGAGTAGACTCCGCGGATAACGTGGCGAACCCGTTCACTAAGCAGCTGAGTCAGCAAAAGACTGAAGCCCACCTTGAGAAGATGGGCCTAAGATATATGACCAATTGGTTTAGTGCAAGTGGGAGATTGTTAGATGTATGCCCTAGAAGCCAATCTGGCTGACACATTATTAATTCTAGGGACATAATTTTGTACTTGACTATTTATTATTGAATAAATAAAAGGCATCTTTTCATTCATATTGTTTATGTGTCTATGAATCGTCCAAGGAATTAATAAGATGATGATACATATTCTCAAGAGTTGAGAATTTGAGCCATGTATCATTGGTGATTAATTTCTAAATGCTCCTGATCAATGGATCATCACGAGGACGGTGATCGATCCGATCAGTGCACAGATCACTTTCCCTCTGGATGGACGAGACTTGAGTCCACAGTGTAGTGACACTGAAGTGATAGTGCAGGTGCTTGTTAGAGAACAAGGGTACTGAGCGTGACCAAGACAAGAAGTCACTTGGATGTCTATCCACTCGTCAATGACTTGCTTGATGTTGCAGTAGTGTGACTGGTCCTTTGACCTGCGGTGCTTCGACTACTCACAGTGAGGTTATTGTAGTTTGACTGCACACATACATGGTCTCTAGCCATATGGGTCCATGCAGTGTAGATTGGCTGCAGTAGGTTCACTGTAGGAGTAGGATATGCACCTACAAGGAATCTATCGACCTTGATAGAAGAGGAGAGATCCTATGTGATTTGTTAGACTGAGTTCTAAGACCTTGGCTCAGTAATATAAAGTGGAGAAAGAGTTTTCCACTATCGAACTCGAGTCGAATAAATCTTGACATATGACAGACGATGGGATTTGACGAGTTGTCCATGACCTCCGTCCTGTAGGGATCCACGATAGTAGGACTGTATCACATGTTAACTGCACCTAGAGGTTCATCATTCCATTCTGCTGGGTAGCCACTATATGCTGCTAGGTGTCACTGGTGGATGGTGGGACTCATAGGGATTATCTTGATGATCGATAAACCCTAACGAGTTGAGTTGGAATCGTTCCAACCCATTGAAAGGAGTTTTCAATGATATTGAGATAGAGATCACAATATATCTCACTACCAGTCAGAGTAGAACCTATGGGGTCACACACACTAGAAGTATTGACCGATCCGATGGTTGAAAAGTGATTATGAATCACGAGTAATCAATTCGATTGATAAGAAGTTGAAGAAGGAAAGGGAATTAATTAATTGGACTTGAAACAAGAATCCTACTTCAGATAGGATACCTAGAGTACTAATTAGATTAGGACTGGGAATCCTAGTTGGAGAAGGACTGGGATTCCTACTTGGAATAGGATTCCTACAATCCTAATGAGATTAGGAATTTTGAATTAAAATTGGATTCCTACTTGGAGTAGGATTCCTAGAAATCCTAATTGGATTAGGACTTCGGATTCAAATAGAGTCCTAATTGGATTAGGACTAAAATTAAACAAATCCTAATTGGATTAGGATTCCTTAAGTCTAAATTAATTATTAATCTAATGAATCAACATGACTCCTAATTGGATTAGGATTGAAGAGTTCAATTGAGTCACGGTTCATTCAAGTCCTAATTGGATTAGGACTAGCATAAATTGAACCCAATTTGGCCAATCCTAATTAGATTAGGATTAAACCATGAAAGAGGGACCTAATCCTCTTTGGAAGAGGATTAGGCTAACCAAGTAAGAGGGGCATCAGCCCCTCTCCACTTGATTAGGTGCGACATGAAGAGAGAGGGGGCCGGCGCCCCCTCTTGGAAAGTTGTCAAGGGCTCCTAACTTGTAGGAGCCCTTCATCCTTATTAAAGGAGGACTAGGGCCGGCGCCCTAGCAGAATCTTTTTCCTCCTCTTCAAGCCGTGGAAGCCCCCTCTCCTCCTCTTAGTTGCAGCCGCAAGCAAGGGAAGAAGATCTCCAAGTGTTGGCGGCCTCCTTCCCTTCCCTTCCTTCATCCAACGCAAGGAACAGAAGAAGGCTGCGTAAGGGGTCATCTTCCTCCTCTTCTTCATCCTTCTTCTTCCTCCTCTCAAGCACAATCAAGGGTTGATTGAACGAGAGGAGATCAGCCATCACAAGAAGTCTTTGCAAGGGAGCTAGCACCTCGGGAAGACAGGAAAGCTTGGATCGATCCTCTGCTTCGTGTGGATACCCGTAGAGGCCGGACGTTTGAACGGCTTCAAGCGAACCCTCTTCCAAAACCACGAATTCAGATTTGCGGTGATCATCTACCCGCGCAAGGGGAAGATTTGATCTTCCTAATAGTTCTAAAAGTTTTAATTCTTACCTAATTACGAAAGGTCTCGAAACAACGTTCATGCGATGAACGTCGAACCCGTGCATGCCGATTCCGCTGCCATCTGATTTTTGTTTTGAAATATCAGCGGCATGGGCGGGTTCCCAACAGGATGTTTCATGCACACGTGAAAAAAAAAGAACTTGTTTTAATGGGTGAATGCATGAACAGATTGAATGCGAATGGCTAAGATGTGATGCAGGAGAATTGTGATAAATGACTGAATCGAAATCTGAGAGGATCTAATTTGCAGAGTGCGTGCGATTTGGGTTCAGAAATTAATGAATTTGACTTGACCTGCATACATTAGATTCGATCAATAAAAATAATCAAACTTGAATTATTTCTAATAATGAAGGTAACACAAATTTTTAGTTGAATTTACAAAATATGTGAATTAAAATAATGATAAGTGCTATGAATAAGATATTAATTTATGCATTATTTAGCACTTATCACACCCCCAACCTACATTTTGCTTGTCCTCGAGCGAAATAATAGAAAAAACTAACTCACTTTATTAGGAATCGCGATTGCATTTACCGTATGCAATAAGGCTTTAAACCCCTAGGTGGCCCTAGTGGACGAGTTTTGTCTCGTGAGGGTTTTCGGCTCAGATACCCACAAACTGCTGTTGAAAGAATTTATTTTATTATTTTATAAAATCTAATTTTAAATGCATAAGTGCCAAGAATTTCAAAAGCACACAAAGTTTTAATTACTAAGTCAGCCCAAATCCTAAGTCAGTATGCAACTTGAGTTGAAGTCATTAAGTTTCTGTTAGGAAGTTGTAAGGCTAATTTATACTTGGGTGCTCGATGATATCTGGACCATACACAAGCTAAGACTTTAGATTCTCCAAAATATTGCTAAAACTAGTAGTTTCCAAGAATTGGTCCGATAAGACTTAATCACTGATTCAAAATCATCCTACCTTGCAGGATTTCGAGAGTTGTGGATGTTTACTTTAATACCTCATGGGCTTTATCTGTAATATTCCAGTTTACTCGAATTTTTTGCAACGACGGCTTTCACACTATCGTCTTTTTCAAGGCCAATATTATTTTCTTTTTTCTTTTTTTTCTTTTTTTTCTTTTTTTTAATTTATATTTTTTTTGTATTTATAAATAAATTATGCACTTTTACTCTTGTAATGATTCCTCCATGTAGCGAGCATTAAGTCAACAACTCCCACACCAGATGGCATAAGGTGTTAGGCATCAAGACTCCCCTACGGACCTATGCTCGGATTCATCATTGCAAGCCCGCTGACCTTTGACAATAGGTAGCCCTTTTCGATGTACCTGACTAAATTCACTTTTTTTTTTCTTTCTTTTTTTTTGAGATAAAAGAGAATTAGATAAGTATGATTCATCAGGACTCAAGGTTGCTACCAGACTTAACAACATAATGTTGAACCTAACCCTTAGAAATGCAGGCCATGTGTGTTGTGAAATTCCAAAGTAAAAATGATCTTACAACTCGCTAAAAGAACCTTTAATAAAAAGAACTTAAATTGTCTTACTCCTGACTAATCATTGGGCTTTTAGATTTTATATACTTCGTGTGTTTATCATTTCAGCACTAAGGCATAGAAATAAGTTTTTTTTTTCCAAAAAACTTATTCAATAATGCAAAAATTTCTTATAAAATTCGAATCTTATACCCCCCAACCTAGATCAGACATTGTCCTCAATATTTTATATATATATATATTTAATAATAATATATTATTATTATTATTATTTTATTATTTTTTTATTATTATTTTTATTTTGGACGAAAATATGATGCATATGGAGGATAGAAGCATTTTACCGTAGTTGCATCAGTAATATGAGGGATTCTGTTAAAAAAATACAACAAGAAAATATGCAAAAATAACCTACGAGAATTAGGTTGCCTCCCAACAAGCGCTAAGTTTAACGTCTTCAGCCAGACGCAGCGCATCCTTATCAAATCATACCGGGTTCATGCCGAGTTCTTCAAGGAAGAAAATTTGTGGAAGACTGATTGTCGAGCAAGGAGTTGACGGCTTCTATAGCTTTGTCTATATCAAAGTCAAAATAGGCCAAGTATGTTTTCAGAGGATTATCTGCCAAAATATAGGGAAGGGTTTCTTCTACAAGATTGTCCATTTTGTCTATTAGGAAGCACTCAACTTCCTTTGCAGGTTGATCAGAGGCACGAAATATATTTAACCTAACCTTCATATTTCCAAAAGATATATTCATCACCCCAGTTCTACAATTTATACTCGCATTGGCTGTAGCTAGAAAGGGACGACCTAGAATCATAGGGATCTGTTTCTTAAAGTTCGGCACTGGTTCCATATCAAGGACGATAAAATCGACTGGGAAATAGAATTTGTCTACCTTGACTAGGACGTCTTCAATTGTTCCTCGTGGTATTTTAACAAATCGATCAGCCAATTGCAGGGACACCAAAGTTGGTTTTAACTCACCTAACCCAAGTTTCTCATAAACTGAGTAAGGTAAAAGGTTGACACTTGCCCCTAGATCTAAGAGTGCTCGATCAATGAAATTATTTCCTAAGACACAGGAGATGGTGGGAGCACCAGGATCTTTGAATTTCGGAGGGGTGTTGTGTTGGAGAATAGAACTCACTTGCTCAGTTAGGAAGATCTTTTTAGGCACATGTGTTCTAGATTTTCGCTTTTGGGTACAAAGATCTTTGAGAAATTTGGCATAGGAGGAAACTTGTCGAATAGCATCAAGAAGCGGAAGGTTAATTTTTACTTGTTTGAAAATTTCCATCATCTCCTCTAGTGAAGTTCCTTTCTTGCCAAAGGGAGTGGGTGCATTAAGTGCTTCAGAAAATGGGGCCTTTGGAATGTGAGTTTTGGCAGAAGGTAGACTAGCTGAAGATAAAGAAGGTTTTGGATTTTCATGTGATACATTTTGCTCCTCCTCTTTACCTTCCTTATTATTACCCTTCCCAATCTTATTGTCTACTACACGTCCACTCCTTAGGGTAGTCAGAGCATTGGCTTGTTCATGATGAATTGTATTTAGCTGATTTTCTTGAGCCATGTATTGTCCCCTAGGATTACTCACTGGTTGGCTTGGAAGCTTTCCTTCCTCTCGCTTGTTCAGTGCATTAGCTAGTTGCCCCATTTGGGATTCTAGCTTGGCGATAGATTGTGTGTGAGAGTGCACCAATTGTGTAATAGTTTCCAAACCTTGAAGGGAGGTCAACACTTTCTCCTTAAAGGCTGTGTTTCTTTGGGGTGAAGGAGGAGTGTGTTGAAATTGAGTCAAAGGACGGTAGGGATTAACATTCTGGAATGGTTGAAAGTTTTGGGAATAAGGCTGGGAAGTATTGGAAGTCTGCTGCTTCCAAGAGAAATTTGGATGGTTGCGCCACCCCGGGTTATAAGTGTTAGAATATGGATCATTACCCGGTCGAGACTGTGTTTGGGCAGCATTTACTTGCTCTTGCACAAATTCAGAGAAATGTGCTGCCGAAGGGCATTCATGAATAGGGTGAGACGGGCTAGAACAAAGAGCACAGACTTGTGCTTGGGAAAAATTTGGAAGTTGTTCTCTAGACATTAGCTGGTCCAATTTGTGGGATAGTGCATCTACTTTCTCAGATAGACCTATGGACTGGCTAACTTCATATATGGTCCCTTTTCTTTGAGAACTCGGGGGGTGCTTGACGAGCGGAAGAGGCATGGTGGAGAGAATTTTCATTAAGGTTTTCAAACATCTGCCATGCCTCATGCTCACTCTTAAACATGAAAGTACCCCCGCATGCGGCATCGATCATCTGACGGTTTCGTTCAGTCAATCCGTCATAGAAACATTACACTAATTGCCATTTGGGTATTTGATGATGTTGGCATTTTCGGAGTAAGTCTCTAAATTTTTTCCAAGTTTCATGAAATTCTTTCCCGTCAGATTGGGAGAAGCTCGTGATAGCACGCCGAAATTGGTTTGTTCTTCCTATGGGAAAATATTTCTTTAGAAATTCATGTTGCATTTGAGCCCATGAGAGAATGGAATTGGCTTCTAATGAATGGAGCCATTGTTTAGCTCTGTCCTTAAGGGAAAAAGGAAACAGCCTGAGTTTCAGAGCATCATCAGTGAAGTTCTGAATTTTGACAGTAGTGCAGATCTTAAGGAACTCATCTAAATGTTTGTATGGGTCTTCATTATTAAGTCCATAAAAAGAGGGAAGCATTTGGATGACACTAGACTTAATTTCAAACTGCACAGCAGCAGTGGTATCAGGTAGTCGGATACAAGATGGAGAGGTATAAATGGAAGGAGTAAAGTACTCCTTTAACAGCTTGGGTTGTTCTTCAGCCATCTCGACAAGTGGAGCAGATTCTATGGTTCTATAGGTGCGGATTTCAGCTCGAAGGGCCCTAATAGAACGCTCTATCTCAGAATCAAAAGGTACTAATTCAGGAGATCTGGAACGACACCCTAGTATACACTAAAATTCTTCGGATCAATCAAGTGCAATCAAGCATGCATTAAAAGAAAATCACATCAAATCCTTATGTTTGCCCTAAAATTGCTAGACAGCTCCTAACTGGTTTGAAGAGCGCACCTAAGCCTCCAATCCGGTCTAATGAACTGAGTTGACCAGGTAAGCTCCCAGGTAAGTGGGGGGGTCACGATGCGTTGCAAAGGTCCCACTTAAAAACCACTTGCCTCGAACAGATGAACTGTCTACCTTAGGACAAAGCTTGCCTAGACATCAACTGAGCCACAGAGCGAAATTGGTGCAACTTTCGGTGTCTTCTTCCTATTGAGCTTGAATGTTCCTAGGGGCCAACGTCTAATTGATTTTAATTAACGTGATGGCTATGTGAGAATTGGTTCACCTAATTTGGGCAAGAATCTGGTGATGAAATCCAGTTCTTATCTTGTAGGGGTAATTGCCCTTACTATGTGCGGATTAATTGGTGTATGTGTATCAAGCATGCATTCACACTTTTGCTGAATTTAAAATCAAACAATCACCACAAAAGGGAATTTAAATAAGAAAGGTTTAGAGGTTACCAAAGGGAATTTCCCTAGCAATTTTGAAAAAAATTTAGGCAAACCTCGACAGCATTCCTTTTCCAGCAGTTCCCTTTTTGATTGCCCCAGATGCTCTCTTTGATTCCTGATCAAATCATACAAAAAGAAAAACCCAAAAATTAGTAAGAGAGAAAAAAAAAGGATAAGTAAAGTAACAAAAATAGAAAATATTTTTATTATTTTTTTAGATATATATATTATTATTATTTTATTTTTATTTATTTTTTTTAAATTTTTTTTAATGAAAAGAAAAACAACTATGCTAGCAATCCCCGGCAACGGCGCCAAAAATTGATAGTTAACTTTAAAGACCACGCAATAGCATGTATCTAGTAGGATAGTGATTACGGGTATCGATCCACAGGGATTGGGGTACAGTTATTTTTCTTAAAAATAAAAATATTTAAAAGGAAGAGTTTGTGAAGAAAATTAAGCTAAAAAATTTAATAAAAGAAAATGCAATTAAAAGGATATCAGTTTAGAGAATCTAGGACAAGAAATTCACCACTAACATCAGAACAAGGGTTATTTATAATTTATTTCGTTCTTGGATTAACATGCAAATTGGGTACAAGCCTAATAAGCATTCGAATGGAAATTCACAAAAGTAATTTAGGCATAATCCATCTTCAGTTGGCATGAAATGTTTACCCTAATCTAAGGCGGCAGCACATTGCATCTTCCCTAAGCATGGACTATCTTATATTTACTTAGTGATCATGAAGAACAGTTGTATAAACATCATACTTAAAATCACAGAAATTAAATATGATTCAAAAGAAGATATCCATTAAAAACAATAAGTTCATACAACCCCCAGAATATAAAATAAAATATAAAACCCATGTCCCTGTGTTAGGGCTGCATCCAGCCCTAGAGAGGAGATCAGCCTTCTATGGAATGGTAGACGGCGGCAGCAGCACAGCAGCAGGCTCCCATTTCTTCTTTTCTTCCTCCCTTCCCTGGGTCTCTCCTTCCTTCTCTAGCAATTTATTATTTTTTTCTTTTGGGAAGTCATTCCCAAAAAGACCCAAAATATTCTCTCCCTCCTCTGTTTCCTGTGGGACTTCCACCCGAGAAGAGATGATGCTCCAAGGAAGAAAGCTCTCCTCCTTTTATAGCTTTCACCAGCCCCCTCTCCTCTCTGTTTCGAGTGCAAGATAAACTTCTACTCCTTGATCCTTGGACGCGGTGGATGATTTCATTCTATCCGTGTCTGCTGAAGCTTATCTTCCTGCTGGCGAGAACATGGGATGCTGAAATCTCGGATGAGAGTTGATCACTTCGTTAACGCCGAAGGGAATGCAGATAGCTGGGAATGAACTGGGACCATGAATGTTGAGAGGATCTCGGACGGCTGGAACAAGCATGGGCGAGATGGGATGTTGGGAGATTACATGAAATTACGCTGGAAGAGGATGGGATCCCGTGAATTATGCAGAGGATTTGGCTCCATTTCAGAAAGATAATCTGAGAGATAATCTTTGCATTCAGTTCGGTGTTGAAGACTTATCCGTGGATGAAGGAATCGTTGGTCAAGAAGTTTGCTGGGGTCAATCTGACGGAAGAGGATGGGTTGGTTCGGAATGAACACGGAGAAACAGGGGATGATGTGGATGAGGCTCACGGCTGACCGTGGGATGCTGGGAAATTATCTAGAAAGGCGTTTGAAGAAGTTGGCTTGGCTCGTGGATGTGGGAGAGATCCGTGGACGAGGAAGTTTGGAAGATCCGGGATAAGGATGAGTTCTAGAATCGGTTCCGCTGGGAAGAACGCGGAGAAGTTTGAATCACAGAGGGATTACGGTAGAAGAGCTTGGATCCGGCTGTGAGATGAAGGCGTTGAAGAGCTGCTGGGAGAATCCGGAAGAAAGCGGTGCTGGATTCGGCTGGAAAATAAGCTTGATCATGCATAGAATGCTTCATCTCTTCCGGATCAACTTGAAACAGGGGATGGAGCGGGAATGCTGGGAAAGCATTGGATTTGGTTCGGAAGAGGGATACGGGGAACAGAGGATCTATGGATGCAGAAGGATGTGTGATCCGGAGGGAGTTTGAACTGATGTGGAAGCCGATCTTGGACGGGAGGAATCCGGAAGAAGATCTGGGAAGAGATCAAATCTGGAAGATGGTTTGATGCCACTCGGAAGAAGTTGGAACTCTTAGATTTGCTGGGAGTTTTGTTCTTCACGGCTGAAAACAGGGAAATCGGTTTGGATGAGGATGAACGCGGAAGAAACGTGTGAATGAGAGGATGATGCTGGACGTTTGGAGGGAAATCTGGGAGTTCGGTTGGGAGGAACTGGGATCAAGCCGTGGACGTGGAAGGAATCGGCGGACGATGGAGCTGGATGCTTAGGACTTGATCCGGAAGGATATTGGAATTCTTTTGTGATTTAAAGCTTATTTGGAAGCTGATCTTGCGGAAGGGAGCTTGAACTCGGTTGTATCTTGGATGAATTAATTCCGATGGGATGAGGATGCATGGGATTCGGTCCATATTTGATTCTAGATGTATGTCCTGAATGCAGGGGGGCTGGGAAGGACACTTACGTGGATGGTGTGCAATGAGAAAGATCTTGGCTGTGCTTATGGCTAGGAAGGCACGGGAGGTTGGCTGGGATGTTTTATGCACACGTGAAAAAAAAGAACTTGTTTTAATGGGTGAATGCATGAACAGATTGAATGCGAATGGCTAAGATGTGATGCAGGGGAATTGGGATAAATGACTGAATCGAAATCTGAGAGGATCTAATTTGCAGAGTGCATGCGATTTGGGTTCAGAAATTAATGAATTTGACTTGACCTGCATACATTAGATTCGATCAATAAAAATAATCAAACTTGAATTATTTCTAATGATGAAGGTAACACAAATTTTTAGTTGAATTTACAAAATATGTGAATTAAAATAATGATAAGTGCTATGAATAAGATATTAATTTATGCATTATTTAGCACTTATCAGTATCTGGTAGGATAGTGATTACGGGTATCGATCCACAAGGATTGGGGTATAATTATTTTCTTGAAAATAATATTTGAAAAATAGAGTTTGTGAGGACTATGAACTAAATAATTTAAAAAAAAATGCAATTAAAGCGATATCAGTTGAGAGAGCCTAGGGCAAGGAATTCACTTCTAACATAGTAACATTTGTATTTTAATTTGTTCTTAGATTAACATGCAAATTGGCTACAAGCCCTATAAGCATTCAAATAAAAATTCACGAAAGTAATTTTAGAAAAATCCATCTTTAGTAGGTATGAAATGTCTACCCTAAAATAAAGTGGCAGGACACTGCATCTTTCTTAAGCATGGATTATCTTTATACTCACTCAGTGATCATGGAAAACAGTTGTACGAATATCATACTTAAAATCACAGAAATTAAATATGAGATGAAAGAAAAATGTTTATTTAAGAGTAAGAGGATTCATACAACTCCAAGAACAGAAAATTAAATATACAAAACCCTTATTTCTCTGTTAGAGCTTCATCCAGCCCTAGTGACGAGTTTAGCCTTCCATATAGACGCGAACAGCTGCACTACGGGGGACTTCATGACGATCGGCTCTCCCTCCCTTCCGCCTGCTCCCCTCTCAGACTACTCCATCACCAGAAGAATTATTGGGTGCGAATCAATAGGAAGAGTGAATGCCCCTGGAAGAGAAGAACTCCCTCCTTTTATAGCTTTTGCTGGACCCTGTTATCACACCATGTCGTGGGAGGATAAGAGGGAAGAAACTGACACGAGCAAGATGTGGAGGAAAGGTTGGATGGCTCAAGATGCTGATCCGCATTGAAGAAGGTGATGATCTCGATCACATCCCAGAATGAGTGCGGATGCAGTTGGATTTGGAGCTTATCCCGTGTGACTCTGTTCTGCTGGGAGAAAGTGATCCGTAATGCGGAGATGGAGGAATCACGTAGATGATGGAGCTGGATGCGAAGATCGTGGGATATGGCCTCGGAAGATCATCCACGGATGCTGAGATCGACTGGGAATTGAGATTGGACGCGTTGGTTTCATGCAGATGGCTGGAACGAGCACGGGACGCTGGTGATGCAGCTTCAACGCAGAGGACGCATGGACATTTGAGATGATCTCGGAGGGATGAGATGGCTGGGAGCGAGCTGGGAGGATGGACTTGGATTCGGCTGGCAGTTGGGATGAAGCTCGCGATGGGGAGACTCAAGCTTTGTTCCACTGAAGCAGGGGAAAACTCGGAACGGGGGGGGGGGGGGGGGGGGGGGGGGGGGATGGGAGATGATCCGTGAAGCTTGGGATGCTGGGAACAGATGCCCAGGTTGGCTCAATCCGTGATGAAGGGATGATGGGATGCATGCGGGGAAGATGCGTGAGCTAAAAAGATGATGCTGGATGCGAAAAAGACGCGTACGGTCGCTTGCAAACGGTGGATACGACTGGGATGCTGATCCTTATGTTGGGAAGAAGATGATCGCAGAGAAGAGCTGGGAGCGAAGGCTGGATCTGTGGAGGATGAGCAGTTGGATGCGATCGAGAATGGAGTAGATCCGGCAGGAGGTTGGGATGCTGAGATTTGCTGGGATTGGGCCGTGATAAGATGATACTTTGTTCTGAAGCAGAGGATAAGGATGAAGGTTGGGTTTGATAGGAAATCTAGGATGATCATACGCGGATGGGATGAAGGTGGATCACGGAAAAAACTGGGAATCCGGAAGAAGAGGGTGGCTGCTAGCTTGGTTTTGTTCGCGGGACACGGGAGCTGGGAAGGACGTGGAGGAGTCTGGATGCACGCGGACACTCATCCTAGCTGAGATCTAGCAGAAGAAGCTGGGAGATTCGGAGAAGGATCGGATGATGCAGATGACGTGGAAGGAAATGAAATGAAGGAGGAGCTTATCCGGGCTTATCCAGGCGCGAGAGACTTGGGAATCCGGCTGGGATCAGAAGAGGATGCGGCTTGTTCTTGGATGGGCTCTGTTCGTGGACGTGGAGGGATCCGTGGATACGGAAGTTTGGATTCGGCTGGGAGGAGTGGGTTGCATCATGGAGAGGTGAACATGCTTGAAAAAATCCGGAACCAGAGGGAACTCTGATACGTGGAAGGATTAGATGGATAATTTGTTTGCAAAGTAATCCCGCCATCCAAGCGTTCATGATCCTTCTTACTTTTGAAATCCCATGTACTTTGGCATATAGGCATGTGTCACTCGGGATGGCTGCCACGTGTGCTCTAGTGTGATCAGTCTTCATGGTTATGAGCCAGATAAATGATGGGTTCGACCCGACCTGCATACGTTGAATTCGACCAAAAATCAAACAAACCTGAATTACTTTTGATAAGTTATTAGAATGCAATGTTGAAGGGAAATATATTTTTTTATAGTTAAATTTACGAAATATGTGCATAATAATAATAAGTGCTATGTAAAATCGATAAATTTATTCATTATTTAGCACTTATCATTCATATTTAGGATCAATTTGAGCTTGAAAATTTTATAATTTGAAAAAAATAATATGGCAAATTTTAAAAAAAGAAAAATTTTAAAAAAATAAAAAATAACATAAAATTTAGATTAATATATTTATTTAATCAGCAACAACAGCAAGCATGTGACAACATTTCTGTCACAATAATAAGCTCTCCACGAAAAACAAAGAGGAACGTACCCTTTGGAGAGGTTTGTGGATAAATGTTTAAGGTGTTCATAGTTAACAACTGAAGGAGAAAGAGGAGTTGAGTGGTATCAAGCAGAGAGAGGAAGATAGCTTAGCGGGCAGTATTCCCCAGCAAATAAAGAAAAAACTTGCTCCAATGAGATATGTAGTTTCTCAAGTTATATCTTTGATAATGGGCTACAAATTTGTCAACAAACCACTATAGTTTGGCTATTAGGGTCTTTTGATACTTCGTATAGAGAGAGATAACAAAAGAAGTGGAGCCCTATGATAACGACTCATAGCCTAAAAAGCCTTCCTGTCATGGATTCACAATCCAAAATGCTTAAGCTATTGGGTGGAAAACCGGCCGAGCCTTATAAATCCATGTGGTAGCCTCATATCAGCCATGTGGAACTATGATAACCTCTCCCACACAACCTCGTGTTGTCCTCATCACGAATTTGCTCCTACTTGAGAGGAGAGGTCCACTAATGGCCTAGGTCCTACATGATCCTAGGTATCTTCAGTGACGGATCCACATGACTGATAAGACTATGACACATACTAGACCTGGTTTTGATACCACATGTCAAGGACTTACTGCCCAAAAAGTTTTAGCTATGGGGTGGAAAACTAATTGAGATTTATAAATCCACGCGGCACCCTCCTATTAGCCATGTCAAACTATGACATTTAGCTCAAAAATATGAGAGATAGGGCTAGAAATGGGCTCAGGCTGGCCCAAAGCCTATCAGGCCAGGCCGACTCGGGTTGGGCTATGGGCTAGGCCTAAAAAAGTTCAGTTCGGTCTTGGACCTAAAGATAAAGCCCATTATTTTTTTAGATGGGCTTAGGTTGTTATTGGCTCAGCCCGAGCCCAAACAAGGTTTGAAAAGGAGCCCGAATTCAGGCCTGAACCCAATTATTTTTGTATGAGAAAGTAAAGAATGAATTAGAATGGTTTCAGCAGAGAATAAGGTGTCATGCATCATTTATTTGTGTTATAAGAGAGCTCTCTATTTTTGGATAGTCCATTTATGAAATATTAAACTTCAATCTAGTTCGGGCTAGACCTATTTTTTGACTCAAATGGATAATTCGGTCTGGCCCAATCGAGCTCCAATCGGGCTCGAGCCTGGATTATCCAAAAATTTTTTGAGCCTAAGTTCGGCGCAAAGCTGAAAATAATTCTGGCCGGATTTGGGCAAGGGCATGGCCCAGCCGAGCTTGGCCCACTTCTTGCCCTAATAAGAGACAAGGAAGGTAGAAGATGAAAGATTTTTCTTATTTTATTTATTAGACCTCATAAGTCACGATAGGAGAGTTCAGTTGAGGTGCTAGGCTTTGACTGCATTTTGGTCGTTTCTTTGAAAGCCTACGAGTTTCAAAGTCCATGGCACTAAGTGTCACCAACCATTCATTTGCTAGCAGTCTGTTTGTGAAATTCATGAATTTTACAACACATCCATGACTAAATCGCAAATCAATGAGTATATGGCATAATTATTCAACTGATCCTTGCTACAATATTTCTTGAATTTTTAAAAAATCTACCAAATATTGGTACATTTCTTTTGCAAAGATTTAATTCATTAACTATGCTAGTACATGATATAGATTAGAAAGTTAATAACAAATTTAAGATTAACCTAAAATATTTTGTTCTTGTTTGAAGTGAAGAATGACCTCCTACACATTGAATCCAAAAGAGATTACCTATTGAAACTATGACACTCGTGATTGTGTGCCTATTTATGTCTGTGCATCTACAAAATAACTACCATAATCACCTACTCTAATTCCTATTATCACTAAAAAAAAAGAAGCTAAGCCGACTCTTGAATGCCGATGCTAAGAAGATGTGTCGGTTAATTTGGAATAGACGATGCTTAAAAGCATCGTCGTAGGCCTCAACCTAAGACGACGTTGGAAAGTGTGGGGAGTGGAGATGGGACGATGCTTTTAAGTGTCGTTGTTGTCCTTCGACCTAAGACGTCGTCGAAGGTCAAGACCTAAGATGACGTTTATAAGCGTTGTCGGAAGCGAAGACCCCCTCCAAACCTAATGCCTGACCCCGAGCCCTCATTTTGCCCAAGCAACTCCCCTTTTTCTCTTCTCCGGTACTGCCCTAGCCCCCGTCTTCCTCCTCTTCGGTGCTACCCTAGCCCCTATTTTCCTCCTCTCCGATGCCGACCGTCCGACTCCAACCTACTCACCTCCTCCCTCCGCTCCGGCGCCGACGAACTGACCCCAACCCCCTCCGCCCGAGGTATTTTTCTCCTTCTCCCTCCTCTCCCTCCTTCTCGCTTGTTTTCCTCCTTCTCCTCCTCCTCTTGTTTGTGTGTTCGTTGGTGTTTTTCCTTCTTTAATTTATTCTCTAGCTTTGCCTCCGCCCAAGGATCTCCTCCTCCTCCCTCCTCTTTGGCGCCGACCGAGCAGCCCTCAAGTCTCGATCGAGCTTCGCGACAGCCCTCCTCTCCGGAGACTGGCATCGACCGACCGGCCCGAAGCAACGATCGATCGAGGTCCGCCTTCGCCCGAGGTAATGCACTATCTTTCTTTTATTCTTTTGTGCTTAGTCATGTACTCTAGGTTTTAAATTATCAATTTGAATTTTTTTGGTATATAAGAATTAAAATAGAGCTATGCAATCATTAAATTATCTGATCAACTCCTAAAACTGAGATGCAATCATTCAATTAAGTCAGTTCCACAGCATGAAACTTGTTCTTACAACTGGGGTTCATTCTCCTTCATTTGCTCATTGTGCTTGGAAGGATATTGGTGGATCGAGACACAGAACATGCTGATGCATAATACTGTTGTCAGATCAAAACTCTGAACACCCTCATCAAAAACATTCATGTTTTCAATATATCTTCACCTCTTGGTTGAAATTTGGTAAAGTTGACTAGACTGTTAAAGAATTAAGGTATATACCTTCTCAATATTTGGAAACTGTGCCCGCATCATTTGTAGAGCTATCAACGTATCACTAAATGTCAGATTATTCTCTGCAGTTATATAGTTGTAAGATCCAACTAATTCTGCAAATGAAGCATTGTATAACAAGTAAATATATCATACTTTGTAACTAGACAGAAATAACAGATACTCCATCTTCATGATAAATTATTACTAGTCATTCTCACACACCTGTTCATGTGTGCAAGCACATGCATACCCACAGACATGCAAACGCATGCAACTGGAAACATGCAACAAAACCTGAAAATAAATTCACAGCAATATACCAGATGGCAGCAGGATGGCTTGCTTATTCGGGTTATTATGTAAAATTACATATTGACACATGTAATGCATATGAGAGGAATGCTGGGCACCTGTGATTCTTTTATTTAGTTGACAATTTAAATGATATAAAAATGGTTCAGATGCCGATTTCTATGGATAAGCACCTGATATTTTCTCTAATAAATTGTAAACTAAACACTATTTCTAACCTTCTACATATTTATTCTAGATGTTGTATTACTGCATCTCGGCATATGGAACAAAATGTCATGGGCATACCAACTCTCTTTTTACCAAATTTTTCCTATCCAATTTTATTGGATGCTATTCCTGTGTTTTTGGCAGAATGCCCATGCCCATTTGCAGTTGAACTTTTGCACCTTCCATCTTGCAGTGAAGATGTCACCATGGCAAATGTTCATGGCATTTGACCTATCATTAGTTTTGCTAATAATAGAGGGTAAATTTATTTAGCTTAATGGAGGAGATAGGGACGAAGAGGGACAAGCCTGCCTTGGACATATTATTAGAAAATAACAGATTTAGTGGAGGACAACAAGTAGCCGTAATAGGTGATGAGCGTATAGTTATTGATCAGTCCATGCATGTTGAGGAACTTATACATTCTTATGATACAGCTCGATAAGATAACTTGGTAAAAGATTGTGATCAAGAACTGTATCTGAGTTGTAAAAATTTTACGAAGATTTTTTTATTCTGCATTTATTACATTTGAAATATTTGAATGGGTGGTCCAGTAAGTCTTTTACTATGCTTCTTCAATTATTAAAGAATGCATTTCCGAAATGTGTTACTTTGCCATCATCTTTATATGAAGCCAAAAAACAAGTAAAAGAGTTGGATCTTGGATACGAGAAGATACATAGTTGTCCGAATGACTGTATTTTATATCGCAGTGAAAATATTAACCAAGAGTCGTACTGAATATGTAGAACTTCACGATGGAAAAAACATAAAGAAGACGAGAATAATTTATTGACTAAAGTGGTTGCTGCACCGACTAAGAAAAAACTGGCTAAAATTTTGAGGTATTTTTCTCTTATACCTAGATTGAAAATGATGTTTGCATCACTGAAGACGGCTTCCTCGATGAGATGACATGACGAAGGCCGTATAAAGGATAGAATGTTAAGACACCAAACAGATAGTCTCGCATGGAAAGCATTTGATGATAGGCATCTCGAATTTGCTTCTGATGTTTATAGTGTTATGCTAGATTTAGCTACTGATGGGTTTAATCCATTCCAAACGATGAGTTCTACATACAGCACTTGACTGGTTGTTTTGATTTCATATAATTTGCCACCGTGAATGTGTATGAAATTGTCTTCACTAATTTTGTCAATGGTTATTTTAGGTGACAAGGGCCTAGGTAATGATATTGATATTTTTCTGTAGCCTTTAATAGAGGAATTGAAACAATTATGGGAGGGTATTGATGCATTTGATGCTCACTGGCCAAAGATTCAAATTGCGTGTAGTTTTTATTTGAACCATCAATGATTTTCCTGTATATGCTAATTTATCTAGTTGGAGCACTAAGGGGCGTATTGCATATCCTTCTTGTGGAGATTCAACCCATTCGTATTGGTTAAAATATGGAAGAAAGTTTTGTTATATGGGTCATCGTCGATGGTTAGAAGCAAACCATTCATTTCGATTTGCACTAATATGGTGGGTTGTTAACTTGTTATGCTAAGTTGCTTTGCACTAAATCTAGAGTTTCTATTTTTCTGTGGGGTTTCTCGGTAATGTGGTGACCTTTGTTGGACCACTTGGTCCGCGTTTGATTCCAAAGTATATTCTTATAGGTGATGGGGTGATAATGAGTGGTCAACTTAAGATCTAGCATGTTGTGGTTCTTTCAATTGATGTGTTTATTTTGGAACTGTATTCATATTGGGGACTCAAAAAAATGCTTATGACTTCCTTTTGTTTCTCAAACTATTTTATAACATATTTGATGCAATTTTGATGCTCCACTAGGGGTGCATCTCCTCCACTATTTTAAGTTCCAAGCGTTCATCTCAAACTTTACATGCATCATAGGTGCTATGAAAGATAACATGCCATGAAAGATAAAGTAGTAGGATCAAGGCAGCAATAGCCTTTATGATTCAAACCACACCCGATACACACAGGCGAGACCGGCACCTCCAACTTGTATTTTGCTTAAATAAAAAAAAAAGGTTACTATAGTGATTGTACTTGTAGAGTCTTAGATGCTGAAGACAAAATATAGCCTCCAATGCATGCACTATGGAGGTGGATTATTATGTCAAAGAATATATTGTTATCCATCCATTGCTAATCATATTTGTAATCAAATGTGATTTTTTTTTTAATGCAGGATTAGTATATGAGAAGTCCTGGCTGAAATTAGAGTGAGGGCGGGACTTAGTCCTCATTCTGTAATCAAGTTAAAATATCAAAGTAGGTGTTTGGACTAAATGTGTTTCTATGGGAGACCAAGTTTGATCAAGAAGTTCTACTTCACTCTGCATAGTATAACATGCACCATATACTAGGATTGTATAACTTATGTGAGAACATTTTCCAAGAACAACATCCCTGAGACAGGATCTCTGCAAAAATTATAGACTTTGACATCGGTTGTCCTCTCTATATGCCATTGGTGAAGTACACGTCTGGAAAATTGATCATGGCTGTTCTCAAAATACAGCAACAATAGCTTATAGACTTTGACATGCAACCTTTTGAATTAGCTGAATCTGATGGCCTCTCAAACCTGTCCTGGGTGTATAACTTGGCAATCAGCCTGTGAGGGCAAGGTGAGCCTGGCCTTATCAGCAACCTCGTGAAGCTCCATGGATATCCTCGAACTCATTATATAATTTTATCCCATTGATAATTGTCCTTGATGTCCCCATCGGGCTTAGTTTTTCGAATCCATTACGTATATTTTGGCAGAATACTTTTCGTCTGTTCTTAGATGAGAAATCTGATTATTGACATGTTATAGTTTGACCGAAAAAGAAAAAATATCATAACTTGTCACTTTCTCCACGAAAGAACGCAACAGGCCAATATTCAACTTTGAAGCTTCATCATCAGAAGTCTGATTGTCCAAAAAATTCAAAAGTACATTCCTCCCATTCTCTTCAAAGATTGGAAGACTGTCGCTGCCATTTAACATTCAAAGTCCATTACTACCTTCTCTGACCTTTTGTCTGCTTTGTGAACTCTTCCAAAACTTGCACCTCTACATTTTATTATCTTATCTCTCTATTTCATGCTCCACATGCAAGTAAACTACTACCATTAACACATTTGAGTTAGGAATTCCTGATTCTTCCTAAAACATGTGTTCCAAAGAGGCCTGCCCACCACGGTTAAAATTCAAGAGCTAACAGTGTCTGGTACGGCTGAGGATGACAATGTTCACTTGCAAAGGGCAAAGATAACTAGGCCAGGTGATGTACCCTTTATATTATCCCAAAGAACCATACTCTTCTGACCTTGCAGTGACAGTGAATCAATGAGGCAATGAGCCGAACCAAAGGATGGTCTTGGCTCAGCAAGATCAAGTGCAAACTCCCACAAATGTCCGGTTTCCAAGCCCAAGTTCAGCATTAGTTAGCTGGCAAAAGTTGATGACTTGGGACAGTGGAAGTCTGTTGAATGCACCAAGACTTCTGGCAAGAACAGCCAAGTAGAGTCAAGTGAGAGTGGAGCAATTAAGGGCCTGTCCGTGCTTAAAAATTTCATGGTCCTCCGAGATTGTTGAAACAGAGCTCTGGGACCATTTTAGCCATCTAGAGCTCGTATTATAAAGTAATTAACTATTCATACCCCCACTGCATGGTGATCTTTTAGAGAATTGGTATAAATCTTTAGGGAGTGAAAACAGAACAAAACAAAATGAAGAAACCTTCAAATAGATGACACTATGAATGATTCTGTAAAAGGATAATACAGCTTGTTTCGTGTTAAGTTGAGCTTCAGATAAGATGGTCAAGGCTCAAAAATCACACACAATTTTTGAGATTCAATTTTTCTTTGGCGTGGATATCCGAAGGTGACCTCTGGTGGAAACTTACAGTTAGCCATCTTGATGCAGTCCAATTTGGCTTCCACTGTGACTTTTGTTGTCCAAAGTCTAAGCACATGAGTTGAAGACAACTTAATCAAACATCTTCACCATTTGGTTTAAACATGAGTGTTGAATTTATTTGTTTCGTGTCACGGCAAACAAGTGTAATCTTTACTGCTTCATCACCCTTCAAGAGAATGCACAAGTATCGGATGGTGATTATAGAAGGTGATCCGTGGAAGAAAATTAAAGCTAGCCATCTGGATGCGGTCCAATTTGGCTTGAACTTTGATTTTGGTTGACCAAGTGTAACCCCTGGCTGCCATATGTTGAATTTATTTGTTGTTGATTCGTGATATTTGAAGGTAGCGTACATGCCAATAGGTTACATAAGTCAACATTGATGACTAATGTGGTCCCTATAAGACCACCTCCATCAAACTTGGTCCATATGGCGCCTGGTTGTCGCTGCTTTTCAGGTTGCTAAGTTATGGTGTAAACAAGTGGTTAATTAAGAAAGCTTATATCAAGTGTTTTTCAGTCACTTTCATTTGTTGTAAAGAAGAGAGAGTGGAGAGAGCTTATTATGTACAAAAATTAAAACCACTAACAAATCTTAATTTGCTATCTCATTCTACAATAGAGACAAATATTAACCACTTCTAGGTTTAGTTCTTTCAGAGTAGGAAGCTGCTCCTATCCAAGATCCAATACATAATTTCTGGAAGTTGGATGATGGTCTAAATTCTGGATATAATTTGACCCTATCAATTTATCACTTGAAAAAGCTTCAAAAGTATCAACTCTAGTGTACTATAGTCATTAATTACTTTACCTTCTAACCCTTTTTGTACAAGATACAATAGTAAGAATTATGCATCGATTTTTTGTTAGTGCTTATAATAATTAGTTTTCTGTTTTACCAACCGTAAGGAAAAACTTTGATCTACGGAAGAAATTTGCAGTGAGAAATTCCCCCTAGGATGTAAATACAACATTATAACTTCAAAGAAATGGTAAAATCTAACTACATACGCTGACTTATAGTAGAAACATGATAATTTTCAACCATTGTTTAGAGCAGAATCAACCATTTTATTTGCTGCATTTCTAGATAATGAACAAAACATGGACTTCGAAGGGTCATCACACCGTCGCAATCAAAATTCATTAAGCAATACAAGCTTAAACTAAACCATCTACCAAGCACAATCACTAATTCAAGTAATAGTTATACAAGCCTTGGAGGGAATATATATAGTTGACCATCTATTTTACATTCCTTCTTTTTATCATTCTCAAATAGAATGAAAGAAATTATTGTTAGAGGTCTCATGCACACTAGTTTGGGATTTATACGCACCGATTTTATTTTCTACATAAACTCGTTAGACTGAAGAAAAATTGCCTCAATCTCATGTCTACCCTATTTTTTAACAAGTGGCAAGATTATCTTAGTACAAGGACAGCAAGAGAGGTTGTCTAAGGAGTGCTTGAGTGTATGCTGAAGGATGATTATTCTGAAAACCAGAATTCTTTCCCCACAGTGGAAGAAAATCAAGGAAAAAATCCTACAAAACAACAAACAGGGTGAAAAAAACATAGATCTCATCACCAGCAACCCAAGCGTGTTGCCTCCCAAGAGATCCACGCTCACTATCTCTTTCTAGATTTTTGTGGCTCTCGCAACTTTTGCGTGACTTCTCTTATGGTTCTGATGGCCAACCGTGACTATTTATAGCCACTACATAAAACCCTAGGCAATGATATGCGTGGGATCCTTAGAAATCTCTATTCTCGGCCGTAGGATCACTAAAAATTAATTTTTCACAAAACCCCTTATATTTTTTAAATTGTGAATTTATGGGCTTCTACAATTTGGAAAAATGTCCATCAACACTTTGCAATTGACCCATGAGAAAAGAAGATTAATTTAGCGAAATTCCTTTTGCTTACCTTTTTGTTTATTTATCCTTTCATTATACTATATTCCACATAAGCCAATAGGACCAAAAAAATATCACTAATTAAATCTTTGGCTTGTATAATTCTTAATTCTTATTCTATAATTCAGTTAGACCCCAAAAATTATTTCTAAAATAATTAAACAAATAAATATTTTATTTATAATAATAATAAAATATAATAAAAATAATTTTCATTAATTTCATTGGCCAGTTTTTCTTTTGGTCCAACCTCATATAGACATACTGAATATACTACCTCAAATTGAGGTTGGTAGATTTCTCATTGAGCATCTATATAAATTTATTTAGTGCACTCAAGACCCAACTTTGTCTGCATATTTGATCTTGAGAAGGCTATCAATAATTGGCTCAGTCAAAGCGTAAGAATATACTAAATATATCTGCATAGACCTCTCAAGTCAAAGAACATATAAACTAATTGTGCTGAATACTCTTCTTAAGATTAGTGATCACTTCCAGAAGGTATTCATATTGGATCTTGTTCAGTGCATGTACTCTTACAGTGCACCCACTGATGAGTTACGCCCTGTTCGATGCGACGTTCGCAGCGGAATTCGAACGGGACGTCGTTCATCGTATGAACGCGCCTCAGATCGTAGAATTCAAAAATTTTTCTAGATCCAAATCCAGAAGATCTTTAAACTCATTAGGGAGGAAAGATTAGGATCTGAGGAGGGTTGATTAAGATTTATAAAACTGAAACAAAATCAGAAGTTATTAATTTGAAGATCTCATTTTCAAAAAATTCTACAGGTGTAGAACACCGCAGCCTGATGATCTTTCTAGGTTTCTGGTTAAGCCGCACATGTATCCGGCCTCTACAGGTATCCACATGAGGATTTAATCATCTGAGTTAAGGTCTTACCGGAGTGCTAGCTCCTTGCAAAGATCTCTCATGACTATCATAATATAGGAAGATAAAAATCTGCAACATACCTCCTTGAAGAAGAATCCTTTCTTCTTTGATCTTACTCGCAACGGAGGAAGAGGATGGAGGAATCTTTGCCGCGTGGATCTTCCTTGCCTTGATGCCGTGGAAGAAGAGGATATAGAGGACCCCCTTGCTGCCGTGGAGAAGGAGGAAGAATGGACTTGGGCGTGGAGGAAAGAACTCCTTCTTTCCTTGGGCGAATTGATATCTTGCTAGGTTCTTCTTGTTTCTTTATTTCCAACACTTGGAAGAAGATGAACCTGATCTCCCTTGTTGCCGTGGGAAGAAGAAGGGAAGCCTCTTGCTGCTATGGGAAGGGAGAAGAAAAGAGAAAGGAAGGCGTGGAGAGGAAGAGGAGAGAATTAATTCATAATGTCTCCCTTGCTACCCTTTTATAGATTGGGTTTAGGGCTTCTCCTAATCTTATTGGGAGTATGGGACTATAACCCACCCTTGGATTAATGCCAAGTGTCCAATCCTTGTGCTCATAGATGCATGACATGTGTCCACTTAATTAATTAATTAATTTTCTAATCACATTAGGATTCCTAATCTCATTAGGAGGATTAATTGATTTAGGAGCATGCATCCTACGACGCCATGTAGAATTTAGAGTCCGCATAGTATGAACGTGACTTAAGTCATATTCATCCTACGACGACATGTGGTCTTTAGAATCTGCAGAAACCTTGGTTTAATCAAATTGACCCAATCATGAACCCAAATCAATTTGGGTTGAATCCAATTTAATTTGGCTCATTAAATCAGCCCAATTGCAATTCAATTGCAATCAATTCCACTTAGTTCTTCTTCCATTAACTTACTAACACTTAGTGGGTTAATTCAATCACCAATCATATTGATGATTGATTTCTATTGTGATTCCAAATCACAATTATGATAGTTTGATTAATTAAATTCTCTATGTGTGTGACCCCATAGGTTCTATTCTAACTGGTAGTGAGACATATTGAGATCTCCATCTTAATATCACTAAAACTCCTTTCAGTGGACTGAAACGATTTCAATTCTACTCTCAGGGTTCACTGATCACCAAGTGAATTCCTTCGAGTCTCACAATCCACTAGTGACACCTAGCAGTATATGGTGGCAACCTAGTAGAATGGAATGTCTGAACCTCTAGGTGCAGTTAGCATATGATACAGTCCCTCTATCATGGATCCCGACGTGACGGAGGTTATGGAAATCTCGTCAAACCCCATCATCCGTCATATGTTAAATTTATACGACTTTCATTTCGAGATATGGAAAACTCTTTTTCCAAAATATCTGGCCAGAAATTTATCGAACTTAGTCTCATAAATTACATACTCCTAATCTATCAAGATCGATAGATTCCATCTAGATGCAACCCTATTCCAAAATGAACCTACTGTAGCCAATCCGTACTACAAGGACTCAAATGGCTAGAGCCCAAGTTCACATACTCGTCAAACTACAGTAACCTCACGGTGAATAGCTGAGGCATCGCAGGTCAAAGGACCAGTTATACAACTGCAGCATAAGTAGTCACTGACGAATGGATAGACATCCATGTGACTACTATCTTTGGTCACGCTCAGTACCTTGTTCTCTGACAAGTACTTGCATAATCACTCTAGTGTCTCTACACCGTGGACTCGAGACTCGTCCATCTGACTAAGTGATCTGTGCACTAATCTCAGCAGATCGATCATCGTCCCTTGTGATGGATCCATTGATGAGGAGCATTTAGAAATTAATCCCTAATGACACATGCCTCAAATTCTCAACTTCTTGAGAATATGTGTCATCATCTATTAATTTTTTTGACGATTCATGGACACATACAAACATGAATGAAAAACAAATTGTCCAACCTTATTTATTAGTAAGTGTCAATTACAAATTTATGCCCCAGATTACAAATATATGTCAGCCACGTTGGCTTATAGGGCATACTTCTAATAATCTCCCACTTGCACTAAAGCCAATCAGACAAGTATTTAAGTCCTATTTTTTCAAGATGGACTTCTAATTTCTTCTAACTCAGTTGCTTAGTGAATGGGTCCGCCAAGTTATCAGTGGTGTCTACTCTCTGCACCTCTATATACTTCTTTTCGAGGTAGTCGTAAATTAGATGAAATCGCCGCTCTATGTGCTTGGACTTCTGGTGAGACCTCGGCTCCTTAGCCAGTACTCTGGCACCATTGTTGTCGCAGAAAAGGGTTATGGCATTTGATGCTATGACTCCTAGCTCTTCGACAAACTTCTTGTACCAGAATGCTTTCTTCGCAGCATCCGATGCAGCAATGTACTCTACTTTCATGGTAGAATCTGCAATTATCGGTTGCTTGGAACTCTTCCAATTTACCGATCCTCCATTGCATAAGAATACATCTCCTGATGTAGACTTTCTATCATCAGGGTCAGTCATGAAGTCTGAATCAGTATATCCTTCTACCTTTAATTCTGTGCATCCCCAAAGACCAAAAACATATCCTTAGTCCTTCTCAAGTACTTAAGGATATTTTTCACAGCTATCCAGTGCTCCTCGCCTGGATTTGACTGATATCTGCTCGTGACACTCATAGCATGTTCTATATCAGGTCGAGTACATAGCATGGCATACATGAGGCTCCCTATTGCCGATGCATAAGGAATCCTACTCATGCACTGAATTTCTTCAGATGTTTTGGGGTACATCTTTTTGGAGAGATTTATCCCATGCCTTAGGGGTAACAATCTCCTCTTAGAGTTTTCCATGCTGAACCTCTTCAGCACTTTCTCTATGTACATTTTCTGTGATAGGCCAAGCATCCTCTTAGATCTATCTCTATAGACCTTAATCCCCAAAATATAAGATGCTTCACCTAGGTCTTTCTTGGAGAACTTCTTAGACAACCATAACTTGACCGATGTGAGCATGGAAATATCATTCCCAATCAGGAGTATATCATCCACGTACAATATGAGGAATACTATAGCCCTCCCACTGATCTTTTTGTACACACATGGTTCCTCTTCGTTCTTGATGAGATCAAACGATTTGATCACATCATCGAAACGAGTGTTCCAACTCTGAGATGCTTGCTTGAGTCTATAAATGGATCTTTGCAGCTTGCAGACCTTGTAATCACCATCACTGGAAGTGAAACCCTGAGGCTGTTCCATATAAATATCTTCCTCAAAATATCCATTAAGGAATGCAGTTTTTACATCCATTTGCCATATCTCATAATCATGATAAGCTGCAATGGCAAGCAACGTTCGAATAGACTTCAGCATGGCTACCGGTGAAAAGGTATCCTGATAATCAATGCCTTCGCGCTGACTATAACCTTTTGCCACCAACCTTGCCTTATAGGTCTCTACCTTGCCATTCGATCCCATTTTTCTTTTATAGATCCATTTACATCCAATAGGTACTATACCTTCAGGCGGATCTACTAAGGTCCATACTTGGTTGGAATGCATGGAGTCTATTTCTGACTTCATCGCATCCATCTATTTTTTGGAGTCGATGTCTAACATCGCTTCATTGTAGGTCTTGGGATCATCACTATGATCTCTTTCTCCCATGAGGAACTCTTCCTCTATTTTCTCTGTAAGCATACCTAAGTATCTTTCAGGAGGATGGGAGATCCTACTGGATCTACGAAGTGGACGAGGTTCTTCATTTATTGGCTCAATGTGAATAGGTTCACTAGGCTCAATTGCTCGTTGTTCTTCATAGACTTTCTCTTCGAGCTCAATTTTTCTCCCACTGCCTCTATCAAGGATAAACTGTTTTTCCAAGAAGATGGCATGTTGGCTCACAAACACTTTGTGATCCTCTAGGATGTAAAAATTATATCCTAACGACTCTTTAGGATATCCAATGAAATGAGCACCAATTGTCCTAGTCTCTAACTTATCTTCCTGTTGTCGCTTGACTTGGGCCGAACATCCCCAAATCTTGAGATAACCAAGACTTTTCTTACCATGCCATATCTCATACGGTGTGGTAGGAACAGACTTAGAAGGAACACTATTCAATATGTAGATAGCTGTAAGTAGGGCATCTTCCCACAAGAATAAGGGTAAGTCAGTGAAACTCATCACGGACCTGACCATATTAAATAGGGTCCGATTCCTCCTTTCTGACACTCCGTTGAGTTGAGGTATTCTAGGAGGTGTCCATTGTGAAACTACACCATTTTGTTTGAGATAATCGTGAAACTCTCTACTAAGGTATTCTCCTCCTCGATCTGATCGAAGAACTTTAATGAGTTTTCCTGTCTGTTTTTCTACTTCAAATCTGAATTCTTTGAACCTTTCAAATGCTTTAGATTTATATCTCATAAGATAGACATAACCATACCGTGAAAGATTATCGGTAAAAGTAATAAAGTAGAAAAATTGACCCCTAGCCTGCACATCGAATGGACCACACACATCAGTGTGTACTAGGGCAAGTATTTTAGTGGACCTCTCCCCATGTCCTATAAAGGGTAATTTGGCCATTTTTTCTTGAAGGCATGATTCACAAATCAGATATGACTCAGAAGTCAATGAACTCAAAAGCCCATGTTTCTCCAATTTGTTAATTCTATCTTCTCCTATATGACCAAGTCTGAGGTGCCATAAATACTTTTGATTTATCTCATCTCTAGATCTTTTAGATCCTATGGTACTCATTGTACGCTCAGATACGTTCATAGATACATCCATATGTAAGTGATAGAGACCGTCAATCATAAAACCACGTCCAAATAGTTTATTTCGCAAATAAATGGAAACGTAGTCTTTATTGAAATTGAATTCATAATGTTTCTGTGCTAGACAAGATACATAAATCAGATTTCTGCTAGCACTAGGTACAAAATAATAATCTCTAAGTATCAAACTAAATCCTAAAGGTAAATGCAAAGGAAATGTGTCTACAGCAACAGTAGCAACTCTTGCTTCATTGCCAACCCGTAGGGTTACTGCACCTTCCGTAAGCCCTCTACTTTTCTTTAGACCCTGCATGGTAGTACACAAGTGAACACTAGAACCAGAGTCTATAACCCAACTGAAAATAGAAGAAACCGTTAGATTAGTTTTAATAATGAGTATATTAGACATACCTTCAGAAGGCGTGTCACTCTTCTTGCTCTTTATGTTTTCCATGTAGATAGGACAATTCCTCTTCCAATGGCCATCTTCATTGCAATGGAAACATTTTTCTTTGGGTTCAGTCTTCTTCTTAGGAACTTCCTTCTTGGCTTTTTCTCGGTCTTCTGCTTCTTCGCAGGCTTCTTCTTCTTTCCAGAAGACTTTCTCTTGAAAGTAGAAGCTAGCTCAGTAGCGAGAATTGTGCCCCTTGAATCTTTCATCGCTCCCTTTGTTGTCACCAACATATTCAACAATTCAAGCTTGGTGCATTCAATTTTATTCATATGGTAGTTTACAATAAACTGCCCATATTAAGATGGCAACGATTGTAGGATCAAATCCGTTTGCAAATCCTTGTGCATGGTCATGCCAAGCTTCTCAAGCTTCTCAAGATCCTTGATCATGGTCAAACCATGTTCATGGATGGACTGCCCATCGCGCATCTTGGCTTTGAAGAGTCGCTTGGACACTTCAAACCTCGCTGTACGACTCTGTTCACCATACAACTCTTGTAGGTGATCAAATATGTCCTTAGCAGTCTTCATGCTCTCATGCTGGCATTGCAATTCGTTGGACATGGATGCGAAAATGTAGCACCTAACCTTATTGTCGTCATCCAACCATTTTGCATGCGTCTCACGCTGCTCATTGGTTGCACGGGCTGGTAATACCGGGAGTTAATGGTCAAGGACATAAGCTATCTTTTTGCAACTCAAGACAATTTTCAAGTTGCGGAGCCAGTTTTTATAGTTTGGTTCAGTCAACCTATTATTATCTAGAATTCGAGCTATCGGGTTGGAAGCCATTGACATTTGTAGAGAGTAAAGATTCTAATTAGAAATTTGTATTTGGATCAAATCCTCCCACCATTTTTCGGATCTCTCACACTTCCCTGGTAAAGATACAGAAACCTGTGACTTAGGATTTCGAGTGGGGTGCTGCGGTCCCACCAATCTATATGTCACCTCACCTAACAATTATTGGAGACACATAGATGATGAGTGTACAATTCTTGTACATTGCTTCGTAAGCATATTGAGCTAACCTGGTCTCCAAGTCATAAGGACCTCACCTAACAGTTATTGAATCCGTTCCTTGGTTAAGTCAGACCCACCGTATATCCCGCGAAAATAAAGCTGTGATTGGGTCCTCACCTAACAGTTTTTGGAGCCCAACCCCATCTTTACCCCACAACATCTCATGTTAATAGAGAGGTCCAATCCCCCAATGCAACTAGCCCACTATATCCAGCCGAGACTAATCAACGTCGGAAAGATCTTAGCAACTCTACTATGGTGGAAGACCAATCGACTTAATATTAGGTAATCAGATCTTAGTGATTCCAACTTTGAGCTTTCCATAGGAGGTAATCGATCAATTGGCCAGGTAAGCAGGTGGGAGGCTCTTCTTACTCAGAGAGTAAGGTCCTAATTAAGTAACCACCTTTGAGCTTTCCTAGACACCAATTAGATCAATTAATCAAATATGGCTAGCTCAATGTATCGTTCACTTTCGATTGATTTAGGAAGATTTTAGGTCTCTTGGGATTTACATCTAATGTAACCATCTACTCCATACCATATGTCATTCAATTTACATCTTATGTAAATGTCACATTGGTTCAGGTTTACATCCTATGTAATTATGAAACCCTTTCATATATTATGTGATTACATCTTATGTAAATGACATAATTGTTTCAGTTTACATCTTATGTAAATGTCCTATTGTTTAAGGATTTTATTTACATCTCATGCAAAAAAATTTTGTTTAACTAATACATACATCTCATGCATATATTGTTTTAAACATAACCTTAAACAAGTATGAACATTATGATTACCACATGCATCTCTTGTATATTTTTCAGATCTGAAACTTTTAATCTATTATGCTTTCTCTGAATTTTAGATCATGCATTACTTGATTTCAAACATTATAATCTAATTACAATTCTAAAACAATTTGCAAGATCAAAGCAAATAAAAATCTGCATTCTGAAAATTTCAGCACGCAGAAAATCCAGCAAGCATAATTCTTTAAAAATCAGATTAAAAATGTGGTAATCAATCCTTAAGTCCTAATCATGATCCCTAGAACCTGGCTCTGATACCACTGATGAGTTACGCCCTGTTCGATGCGACGTTCGCAGCGAAATTCGAACGGGACATCGTTCATCGTATGAACGCGTTTCAGATCGTAGAATTCAAAAAATTTTCTGGATCTAAATCCAGAAGATCTTTGAACTCATTAGGGAGGGGAGATTAGGATCTGAGGAGGGTTGATTAAGATTTATCTTGAAGATCTCATCTTCAAAAAATTCTGCAGGTGTAGAACACCGCAGCCTGATGATCTTTCTAGGTTCCTGGTTAAGCCGCACACGTGTCCGGGCTCTACAGGTATCTATACGAGGACTTAATCATCTGAGATAAGGTCTTACCGGAGTGCTAGCTCCTTGCAAAGACCTCTCATGACTATCATAATATGGGAAGATAAAAATCTGCAACATACCTCCTTGAAGAAGAACCCTTTCTTTTTTGATCTTACTCGCAACGGAATAAGAGGAAGGAGGAACCTTTGCCGCATGGATCTTCCTTGCCTTGATGCCGTGGAAGAAGAGGATGCAGAGGACCCCCTTGCTACCATGGAGAAGGAGGAAGAATGGGCTTGGGCGTGGAGGAAAGAACTCCTTCTTTCCTTGGGCGAATTGATCTCTTCCTAGGTTCTTCTTCTTTCTTTCTTTCCAACACTTGGAAGAAGATGAACTTGATCTCCCTTGCTGCCGGGGGAAGAAGAAGGGAAGCCTCTTGCTGCCGTGGGAAGGGAGAAGAAAAGAGAAAGGAAGGCATGGAGAGAAAGAGAAGAGAATTAATTCATAACGTCTCCCTTGCTACCCTTTTATAGATTGGGTTTAGGGCTTCTCCTAATCTTATTAGGAGTATGGGACTATAACCCACCCTTGGATTAATGCCAAGTGTCCAATCCTTGTGCTCATAGATGCATGACATGTGTCCACTTAATCAATTGATTAATTTTCTAATCACATTAGGATTCCTAATCTCATTAGGAGGATTAATTGATTTAGGAGCATGCATCCTACGACGCCATGTGGATTTTAGAGTCCGCATAGTGTGAACATGACTTAAGTCATATTCATCCTACGACGACATGCAGTCTTTAGAATCCGCGCAAACCTTAGTTTAATCAAATTGACCCAATCATGAACTCAAATCAATTTGGGTCGAACCCAATTTGATTTGGTTCATTAAATCAGCCTAATTGCAATCCAATTGCAATCAATTCTACTTAATTCTTCTTCCATTAACTTACTAACACTTAGTGGATTAATTCAATCACCAATCATATTGATGATTGATTTCTATTGTGATTCCAAATTACAATTATGATAGTCTGACTAATTAAATCCTCTATGTGTGTGATCCCGTAGGTTCTATTCTAACTGGTAGTGAGACATATTGAGATCTCCATCTCAATATCACTGAAACTCCTTTCAGTGGATTGAAACGATTTTAGTTCTACTCTCAGGGTTCACTGATCACCAAGTGAATGCCTTCGAGTCTCACAATCCACTAGTGCAACCTAGCAGTATATGGTGGCAACCCAGTAGAATGGAATGTCTGAACCTCTAGGTGCAGTTAGCGTATGATACAGTTCCTCTATCATAGATCTCGACGTGACGGAGGTTATGAAAATCTCGTCAAACCCCATCGTCCGTCATATGTTAAATTTATACGACTTTTAGTTCGAGATACGGAAAACTCTTTTTCCAAAATATCTGGCCAGAAATTTATCGAACTTAGTCTCATAAATTACGTAGGATCACTCCTAATCTATCAAGATCGATAGATCCCATCTAGATGCAACCCTATTCCAAAATGAACTTACTATAGCCAATCCGCACTACAAGGATTCGAATGGCTAGGGCCCAAGTGTTGGAAATTGTATCCTAATAGTCAATCGTCAGCATATTGATGATTGAATTTTGTAAATGAATTGACAAATTAATAAAGTGTTATTTGGCATTATTCATCATTTTACATCTTCAAATGAACTCTTATATGATGAAGTCCTTAGAACTTATTAATGATAAAGGAGGATTTATCTTCAAGTCCTTAAACCAGTTCACGACCAAATGATATGTTGTTACTAGGACGACAGTATTATCGAGATTAGGTCATTGTGTGACATATACGTTGGTTGTCCTCTTAACTAAGGAGTGTAGAGATATTGGTATGCCACACAGGTGAATTCTAGGAGTACATTTCACTGAACGTGACCAATTCCGAAACACTCTACTGTCAAGAGATGTTCCGAGTGGATATGGGTATAAGTTTGGCCCTCTGACCTGAGACCGCAACCTGTGACTAGCATGCAACTCATTGTACTTTGGTACCGGACTACCTGAATTTCTAATTCAGTGATGGAAGGTCACTGGGTGCAGTCAAGTACTTGCGTAGTCAGTTGTGAGTCGAGATGGAATTGACCCCTCTTGGAAACAGGAGATAATGTCTTGCGATTAATTTAGCAAAACTTGGCTAGGGTAATCCCAGTGAGGAGTCAGGGATATCTAAAGTTAATTACATAATGGATGTACTAATTATAATAAGGTTGACAGTGAGCTCTAAGTCATCCTGGCATTAGGAGTCAAAGGGATTGAATTATACCATAACCATAGTTCAGGATTCCAGAATATTTGCTTCGCATATATTCGGCCTATCCGGACGTTAGGTACTATTGCTAGATGGTCACATCGATTAGTGTAGAAAGTCGTTCCTATACTACGGCTTAGGTTCGAACCTATGAGGTCACACGCATAGAAGATTCTTGATTGATCAAGAAGGTTGATGAATGATTAAGAATCATTCAGGGGTAATTTGGTCAATTCGATTGGTAAATTATCTTATAAAATAATTAAATTAATTATCGGAGGATTAATTAGTAATTAGTTTGCTACTGAACTCAATTGGATTGAGTAATTAGACTACGGATGAGCCAAATTGAATTAGATTCAATTCTGGGTTCAATCAAAATTTTTGACCTGATTGGATTAGGTTTGAATCAAGAGGACTTAGGTTGACCAAACTAAATTAGATTAAATTTATGCTTAATTAGAGATTGACCTAATTGGATTACATTCAACCCATAGTAATTGGATCATTCTAATTGTTAGAATTTAATTAAATTAAATGGGTTTGATCTGAAACTATTCGGATCTTGAAATCCACTTGTCACATATCCATGCATGGCCCCATAAATTAATTTTTAATATGATTAAAAAATAATTTAATTTATTTAATGGTGCCATGGGATATTGGCAACATCATGGACCTCTTTCATCATCAGATGGGGTGACATGGAGAGATAAATTCATGAAAAAAATTGAATAATATCAAATTCTCTCTCTTCATGGCATATGTCATCCTTATCTTTATCTCACTTCTAATTAATGTTGAATTTCGAATTTAATCACCACAAAATCACCATGACCCTCTAATCTGATTGGGGGCATGGAAATTTCAAAATTAAAAGAGGGAAGTGGCAACATGATGAATGGTTTAGATTAGATCAAGCTTCATCATGTAATGGCGCATGAACTTGAATTTTGAATTCAAAATTCAAAACCCCACAAAATCCTCCTCAAATATGGGATGGTTGGCATGAAGTTAGAGGGGATAGCAACATTAAAAAGAGCTCCATCAACTGGTGGTCGAATTCAAGGGAAAAAAAGAGAAAAAGAAGAAAAAAAGGAAAAAGAAAAGAGAGGAACCCTAGTTCATGCATAGAAAAATTCTGCATTCAATCTAGCCGACTTCTTCCTCCTCTAAGTCCATCGCACCATTAGTGTTAGGGGTCCCTGATAAGAGTCTTTAGATCAGATCTAAGTCCTCTTCAATCCTCCAAACCTTTCCTCCAAGTTCTTCCCAGAAGGCGGTTCAAAAGTTGATAGCGTTGGGAAGATCAAATTTCAGCCTTAAGAAATTCTGCGCAAGCTAGCACTTCTGCAGGATTAGATCTTTTTAGAAACTTCGCGTGTACTTCTCGTAGAGGCCATTCATGTGCGTGGCTGCGAAGTCAAGGATCAGATCCATAACTTTCATCCATCATAAAAGGTATTAATCTAGCATTAATCATTTATTATGGTGTCAAAATATAGATCCGATTTTCCGAGGTTTTATCCTCTTTTGGGGCTCCTCATGAAGATATCTCCAGAATCCATTCGATGGATATTCGGAGATTAATTGGAATAGAGTTCTTAAGTTTCAGATCTGATAGTTAATCATGCATGAAAGTTTTAGCATAATTATTTAAACGATTCCGGCATAATCATATGTGTTCTTAAGGTGCTGATTTCTAGATTTGATCTTGTAAGCATGCATGAATTAAATTGTTTGATTCGGTTTTTCTGCTGCATTTTTGAAACTTAAAAAGAACTACGTATGGCTTGATCTCCCTTATGAAGGGGTACGTAGGCAACCCGATCAGGTTCAGCCATGGTTTTCACAAAAAAAAAAAAATTCAGCATGCTAAACACCAAAGAACCTAGGAATCACTTTCAGTGGTATCAGAGCCAGGTTCGTGTTTAAACTTTTATGTTTTAATTTTTGTAATTAAATCTAAAATCGTGAACATGTTTAGATTAGATCTAAAGTATTTTTTATGATTGATTTAATTACTGCTTATGCATGATTAACTAGATCTGAAATTTTGGCTGGATATGATGCATATTTCTGTTAAGATTTGTAACATAAATAAATCTAAAATCATAATATTGTTTAGATTAGATCTAAATAAAATTTATGATTCATATGATCTCTGATTTTAATGAACAAATTAGATCTGAAAATAAAAGTAAAAAAATAAATACATAAGATGTATGTTGTTTGTATTAATTCATGTTGTTATGTATACGTGATGAATGAACATTAAATATAATGACTTAAACATGAATTAAATATGATTACATGTGATTAATTACAAAAACTCAGATCTAAAAATATGTTTTAAGAACTGAAAGATTGTAATTAATATGTAAGTAAAAAGAAATATGCAATGATCAAAACTTTCATAAGTCTAAACTTAATTGAGAATTAAGTGTTATGAAATAGAATTGTAACTCAATTAATTGACATTGCATAATTCTTTGGGCATATGAGTTAGCTTGAATCAAGTTCCTAGAATTGGGTTAGACCTAAGGTTAGAATCATACATGGACAAATAGAATTAATTGATCAAATCTAATTAAGTAGTAACTAGATTAGGTCAAAAAAATTCTAGGTCAATTTACAATAGTTGTAGATGGATCAAGTCCATATCTTTGATTAGACCAAGATGGAACTTGATTTAGGCTCAGAGGTGTAGCCCGAATCATTTGAGTAATCAAATCGAAATTATTTATATTGCCCAAGGTGACAACCCAAGAGGGGGGGTGAATTGGGTTTTCTAAAAATTATGTTCCCTTTTGAATTGAATGCAGCGGAATGATAAGATATTATTTACTTAAGCTCTAGGCAATTACAAGTAAAGCAGTGGAAAATTAAGCTAGAGCAATTATATTATGGCTTTAGGGTGCAATTGAACTAAAATCAACTTATAGTTGTATGATCAATTTTAATCTATGTGAATGGTAAGAATGGAGTGGAAGCTAAGCAAGTTCTAAACAATCACTTATAAATCAATTGGAAACAAAGCTAGAGATATTACATAATCAAGTATGAACGTAAGGCATGAAATATAAGAGATAAGGCATCACAAACACAAAGATGTATAGTGGTTCGGTGCACCCCAGCACCTACGTCCACTCTCCAAGTCCTCTTGAGAATTTCACTATAATCCCTCAGATTACAGCCGGTTGTTTTACAAGCTCACAACCTAACTTGTTGTTTTCACGAGATCACAACGAACTCGGTCGATTTTCACAGGCTCACCGACTAGAACCAACCGATTGTTTTTCGGGTTCACAATCAACCCAGTTGGTTTTTCCAAAGGCTCACTAACCACAATCTTACAACGATTGTTTTCCGGGTTCACAATCAACCCAGTTGGTTTTCCCAAAGGCTCACCAACCACAACCTTACAACGTTGGTTTTATACTTGGCTCACCAACAAACCTTAATCCCTTGATTCAATCCCTTGATTGAATCAAGTTACAAGATATTAGAACAAGAGTTTAAAACAAATACAAGCTTCTTAAATAAGCAGATATAACAATGTAAACAAATAGAGTAAAGAGAAGAAGCCTTCAAACAAGTTTTGAAGATGAAGGAACTCGGCTTCTTCTTTACTTGACCCTCTTCTGATTTCGCACGAGGTAGAGGATCATTGAGGCAGCACACAGTTGGAGAGGAAGCCTTGGGATTCACTCGGATGCTCTTCTTCACTCTCTTTTGCTTTGAATGGCCCTTTTGTGCTTTTGGGAGGTTTCTCTAGAAATCCCTTTGAAATCTCTTCCCTATGTGTTCTCTCCCACTTCTTTAACGTCTCCCCTAGCTCTTCCCTTGATTTTATAACTTTGGATGGCATGGGAACAAAGATCTAGCTGTTAGAGACAAAAATAGAGCCATTGGAGTTGAGAAAAAACTAGCCGTTATGCCTCCCAGCATGCTCGAGTCGACTCGGCTGAAGTAGGAGTCGACTCGGCTGAAGCAGGAGTCGACTCAGCTGGGAGTCGACTCGGCTGGGAGTCGACTCGAGCACTGCAGCGCTGAAAATTAACTCTCTATCTTTTTATCTGTTCTCAGTCGGAGTCGACTCGCAAAATTCCAGAGTCGACTCGAGCACTGTTTCTTGAAACTCCAGAGTATCAGAGTCGACTCTGAACTTCCAGGAGTCGACTCGAGGACTATTCTTTTGAATCTTTCTTTGAATTTGCTCCTCCAACTTGAATCCTTTGAACTTGAAACTTGGTCCAATGAAGTGTAGCTTTCTTCCAACTTTTCTTGAGAGCTTTTGAGGCCTTCTTGTATTTTTCCAACTTGCTATGTTCCTTGCAAAACAAATTATCTTTCTTCTTGCAACACAAGCATTAGTAATTATACTTCAAGATTTTGTGATCATCAAAATTAATCTTAAGTTAATCTTTAAATCAATTTTTGGGTCATCAATCTTTCCCTTTTTGATGATGACAAAACTTGGAGTATATGCAATATAAAATAGATTGTGTTCTAGAACTAATGCATAACTAAGTTGCATGAAGTAGAAAACATATATCTTTAAAATATACTTCATGATAATGCTTTAGATTTAATCACCTTAACATAATCAATATATAAAGCATTATGAGCATATACTCAGATATTTCTTCTCCTTTTTGACAACATCAAAAAGGTTGCAAGATAATGAAACATTAAGCACAAAGATAATGATACTCAAATATTTTTTTTCTTATTGTACTCTGATTTTCAGTTAATGTATGTCAAATTATTGCAAGAATATGAATCATATAACTCAAGGCAATAATGTCAGAATGAGATTAATTAGCATAGATCAGAGCCAATTAAGATGATTTCAGAGCAAATTATAAGGAGAGCACATCGAATGGGATTCCAAAGATAGTTTTTAAATCAAGTGTAGGTGGAACCTTTTTCAAATTAATTCAAGGAGCATCAAGACTGATATTCAAAGAAGGCACGAATGGAAATCTAACCCCCTTTTTTGAAAGATCTTTAATAACAAGTATGAAAGCTTGTTTATTTAAGATCTTTTGCCCAATATATTAAGTATTTAGCAATTTAATTAATTTTCAGAGCATAAAATCAAAACTTATATACTTGAAAAACATACCATCATGTTGGATCATTAATTCTTAATGACTTCAAAGTTTTTTTATGATAATAAGAGCATTGGGGCACAAATACCAAAATATGAATTCATGTAATTTTTGATACATCTTGGAGCTCTTTTAAAGACTTTCTTTTATTTCTTTAGAGAGAAACACATTTTGATATATATAAAAATGAATTGGCACAGGATTGAAACTCTAAAGACCAAGCCAATAAGAACTCATTAGTGAATTCCAAAATAGATTTTCTAATAGAGACAGATGGATTTTTTTAAAAAAATAATTTTCAAAATAGTTGATTTGCCAATTAGGTGTATTTTACCATCTATAAATCTATCACATATAGTAGTTACTTTAAATTTGTGTTCATAAGAAATACTGAAGAAAATTTAGCTCAACACATTATTCTCCTCCTCTTTCATTAAACTAGAGACTCTTAAGATCAACTGTTTGAATTGTAATTTAGTTCATGATTGATGCACTAACCAAATAACAAGCCTCAAGGTGTATCATACAGATTTTTAGATTTAAATTTCAGATGATACATAATGGAGAGTATTAGAATCACTTCTCATTTAATATTCTTTCTCTCTCCTTTAGTTATGGATTTATGCGATTAAGCTCCATATGATCTCTCCTCCTAAAATTTTTTTTCTTCCCCTTAATTGAACATTTCATTTAAGAGTTTAGAATTTGAAGATAATTTTCAATAAAATATTCAAATTGTCAATCTTGAAAATATATGTTCTATAAGTTTCAGCACAGCTTATACTAATGAGGACAAGTAAAACTCAACTCAAGGTATAGGCTTTATATAATTAGGACAAGTAATGACAACACAAGGAGGTTTATCAAAATCAATTCATAAAATATTCAAGGTATGCATCATATGATGGTAACTTTTGATAAGATGAAGAAGGATTGATATGTCTAAAGCTCCCCCTCAAAAGATGCATTCTTCTTTAATCATTCTTTTCTTTTTGTTAAATTTCAGATTTTAATGAAGAGCATGAATAAAACTGAAATTCTATGATATCAGGAATGTAGAGTGATCTAGAATTATTCAAAATTTATAGCAATCACTCTTTTTAATCTTTTAAGAACAAGTTATACTTCTTCTTAATCTTTGAGAAAATGTTCTGAAATATTAATAAGAAAATAATTCATTTGAAGCTCAATTTCTTTCAAAAGCAATTGCATTTTCTTTCTTTTAATAGTCATTTGAGTGAGCTGAAATGTTTCTAGCTTTAAGATCATTCACTCTTTTAAAAATAGCTTTTTTTTTGGTGATGGAAGTAACAATCATGCAGAAAGGGATATAGAAGATCATTCAAGTGAATGTTTATAGAATTTAATTTTTTACTCATAGATTCATAGCAATGTATACATGAAATACAATGAATCTTTTTAATATCAAAGTAAAGTCATATATTTAGAAACATTTGTTTGCAATCAAGATCATTGAAAAATACATCATTTAAACCAATTTTAGTATACTTTAAAGATAATAAATGATATGTTTTAGATGCGTATCAGAGCAGTCAACCAAGGCATCAAAATTAATTCTATTTTTCTTAAGTTAAGATTTTTTATTTAGGAATCATATTGAGTTATTCTCCTGAATGATGCGATCATTGAAGCAGATAACTAAGGTTACAAAGATGTAACGATATAAGCATTTTTAAATTAAGTTTAAGCTTTTATACAAAATCGAATTTTGAACTTCATAAAGATTTTCAAGGAGGCTTTCAAAGTTATAATTTGAGATATGTATCTTCCACATTGTAGCTCATCTTAAATCATTACGATTGAAAACACATATTTCAAACATATTAGAGCATATTCAAAATATTTGTATTTAATGTTGAGTTTTGGTACGAATTAGAACATTATGTACCAAAGTTAGGCAAGTTGAAAGATAAAACAAAATCAATTCATTTTGCCTAAATAGAGATATCCTTCTCTTCTTCTTTTTACAAATTTATTCAATTTTCAGATTTCAAAGATGATTGTGAGCGACAAATCTGAAATTTCTTTTCAATAATACCAAAAAAAAATTTATGTAGTATTTCAAACATTCAATCAAATTATCCAAGCATGGAGCATTACAAAATATTGAGAACCCATAATTCAAAACATCATGCCACATGCAAAATATATTATGTGTTAAGTCATGCATTAAAATATTAAGAACAAGCATGTCAAGGATCAAAATCAATTCTTTTCAAATAAACTCCTCCTATTTAAATATAATCTTGCACTGATTTCATCCTTAAGGTGTGTTTCCAAGTGATTAAAACTTGATTTGATTTTTCTTATATACTTTCATTTACTTTGTCATTCATTTGCTCTTTTTTTAAATTTTTTTTCTTAACCAATTAACGAATATTTTTATTTTATTTTTCGTTTTTACTTTCTTATGCTCTATACTCTATTTGCTCCCTATCCGGTGGAGTTGGAAGGGGCACGAGGTACTACCACTAGCCTCCCTCTTGTGCCGTCCCTAATATACCTTACACCGAATAGTTGGGTCAAATAGTGCTGGGTACTACACTAGCTTTCCCATTGGCACCATCCCTATAATGAGCAATATAGAAAGGTTAAAATGTTCACTTCAAATTTTTTCTGTTTAAGGGTAATTAATTATGGATTTTATCCCTTCCAAAAGAATGCTCACATAAGTCTCATAAATGTGCCGAATATATTATGCTTGTTTTGCTTTTCCTCAAGATTGGAGTATTTGCCTTTACTTAGATTTTACTTCTCTTGAATAATGTTTATTTTATTTTCTTTATCTTTCTTTCTTTTTGTTATTCTCAAGTAATTTACATGAAAGAGCAGAATAAAGAAATAATCTTATGTATCATATAGATGTATATCATGCAAACAACATTTTCATTATGCTCAAGGATTCATAGCTTCTCACAAGTTATTTTAAATCAAAATTTTAAGCATAAACTTGTGTATTTCATGGTTATGATATAAGCAAAGATATATTTTAGTTTGGGCAAACCATAAAACAATTTCTAAAAGCATAAGTCAATCAATACATATATAGACATGATATCAAGAAATTAATAATTAAAGACTTTAATCATGCCACAATAAGATTTAAGTTATTGACTTTGCTCAGCTAATTTATGAGAGAGGTATCTAAAATTACCGATTCATTCTGCATTCTTCAAGTCAAATACCTACTAGATTTCTTATGTGTAAACTTTTGGCTGAAGAAGGTCCCCTTTCTTGTTTGCATGTGAATATTTATTGTATCTTATGTGGAGGTGTCCTTCAAGTCGAAATCTTTCATTTTTTTGCTTAAAGATCCTACATTATTAACAAAATCTTTTTCTCTCTTGAAGGATAGTCATTAGTTTCTTTAAGATACAAAACATTCATACAACATATTTCTTAACTAGATGACTCAACATAAGATATGGCAATAATTGAATATTGAGTTACTTTATTCAAGAGATTGCCTAAATATAAGCAAGCACATGTCATTTGAACTAAAGAGATAGTTTCATTAACCAAGATGGTTCAAGGACAAGCATGTGAGGCAATAGGAAGATTCATCAAGGTCAAATCAATTTTTTGTTTTCAGAATTAATTTAGCTTAGATTCTATTTGCTTAAAATAATTATCTATAAGACATGCTAGCTAAGTTTTAATCAAATTATCTTAAACAGTTGTTTCTATCAAAATTCAGATTATGATTCATTTGTTATCAATAAAATATGATTCATTAGAGTTAGATTGAAGTCTTGCACAAGGGCACATAATGAGCATACAATCTGGTCTCTTAGCTGTATGATAAAATAATTATTCTATCATGCTTCAATACAACTTTAGAATAATAGATCTACCTTGCTCATCCTTTTCAAATTCTACAAGATGGGGTCATAGACATACCTTCTTCATGCCAATCTTCTATAGGAGTTCTCTTGTGGACTAACTTTGGTCAATGAAGATCCCCTTTCTTGTTTGTCTTAATTTGGAGTTCGAGAGAAAATGTTAATTCATTCATCATACATATTTCAAACTCACCTTGCATGAGCTTAGTAAAATCCTCATATAAATCTTCATTAGTAGAACCAAAAGTGATGTCATCAATGTATACTTTGAGCAAATAAGATATCACAAATTCTTCTTTTTGATGCATAGATTTATCACTATTACTTTCTATCAAAAAGTTACTCAGGCTTTTATATCATGCTTTTGGTGCTTGTTCCAAATCACATATTGCTTTATCATATTTGTAATGAGTGTTTCCAAATAAGGTGGTTATTTTACATAGATCTCTTTTTTTAATGAAATAACCACATAGAAGTGCATTCTACATATTCATTTGACAGAATATAAAGCTCATAAAGCAAACAAATGATAATGGTGATCTTTACTTTTAATCATGCAAGAATTTCATCAGGATCCAATTCATCTTTTCTTGATTGAATCTTTTAGTAGTCACCAATTTTTCTTCATTAAGTGTATTTCTGAAGAACTCAATTTGGTTCTAATTATTAACAAGTTTTCAGATTTCATCGGCAAGATTTCAAATTCTATCTCTTTAAAAAAAATGATTTAGTTTAACTTGACCAATTATAATCTTGTTCATTCTTAAGTGTTTTAGTTTCAGATTGTTATATGCAAGCAAAAAGATTCATCATATACATATCAAATAATCTGATTTTAGTATCTTGATGAAAAATCATTAGTCTCATAAAGAATAAAATGAATTGATATTTCTACAACTAGAATTTTTTCATTGAATATTCTATATGCATTGCTTGATGAATGATATTCAAGGATAGAAATATCTTTATCAGATTTGGCATTATTATCATAAGAACATATCAAGCATAATATGTACGACTGAAAAATATGAAAGATATGCAATAGTTCATTTTCTATTTTTCAGAAGATCAAAAGGAGTTTTCATCAAGAATAGATCTAATAGAAACCATATGTATGACAAGCAGTGATGATAGCTTTTAACAAAAATCATTTAAGTAGATGAGTATCATACACCATTATCTTTTTCATTTCTTCAAGGATTCTATTAGTCCTATTTTACTTATGGTGTCCTTGGTGCTGAAATAATTGTATTCAATATTATTTTCTGTATAAACCTTATCAGAATTTTGGTTTTCAACATTGTGCCATGATACTCTTTATCTTCATAGTTTGGAAACCTTTTCATTTGAAACACTTTTACAAGATTTAGCAAATACAGAAAATACTTCAATTTTATTTGCCAAGAACAAATCCAATGTAAGCTTTTGAAAAACTTAGTGATGGAAACAATATCTTTAGATTTAGAAATTGATTCTTGTTTGTTTTCTTAGTTAACATGCATAGCAAGCTTTGACCTTTCAGAAGATAATCTAAATAAGCTAATGACAAGGTCTTTTGAGATTAGGTACATACTAGCATGAGTTGATTTTATATGCCAAAAGTGATTTCTTTACTCTTGTTATTCATAATGCACAAAAACATACCAAGTACACATTCTTATGCCTAAGATCAATAAAAGATAATGCCATGGATAAAAACTCTTAATCAAGCATATAGAGGACTCAAAAAGATATTTTAAGAAAATTGATTAATCATTAACAAAGTATCCATCAATAAGTAAAGTATAACATAGAAGGATGGAAGAATTTAAATTTATTTCTTCTATTTTAATTGCTTTTCTTGATTATATTTTAAGTTCCATTCTTTAACGTGTGTCTAGAACACCCATTTGTATGAAAGTTCTATTTGTTCCATAGGTATCTTGGCACATCTACATCTACATCCTCATATTTTTATTTTGGGTACCCAAGCTTGCTTGGGTCCTTGAGAGTTAGGACATATGGTTCCTTTTGGAACCCAAATCTGTTTAATAGTAATAACTTTACCATTTGATTTAATTGATTTAATAGAATTTCTTTCTTTTGAAATTTTCAGATTTAGTTTTTTAAGATTTTTATTCTTCATAGTTAATTTTCTACGTTCACCATACAAATCATGAAAAGCATTTAATAATTCATCATAAGAGAATTCTTCTTGAAAAATATTTGATGTAAAAGTAGATTCAGATTTTACCTTATCTTCTTGTGCCATAAAGCACAAGTTAGTTATCTCTTGTAATTCTTTGGAGCTAATATCATCATTGTTGCTCCTAACTTTCATTTTCTTGCTTGACTCTTCCTTGGTCAAGGCTTTCTTCCTTTTTATCTCTTTCTTCCTTTCTTCTTGCTTCTCTTCTTCTTTGTCTTTAGGAAGCTTTTAAATTTTTTTGTTGTTTCTTCCTCGAGTCGACTCGGATTTACTTGGAGTCGACTCGACTGACTTGAGAGGCGACTCGAGATCTTCGGGAGACGTCTCGTTCTCAGAGGCCTAAAATATGATTCTCTATCTTTTGAACTGATCTGCCTCGGAGTCGACTCGGGCTTTGTTGGAGTCGACTCGGCTAACTTAGGGGTCGACTCTGAAATACTTGGAGTCGACTTGTTCACAGGATCTCCAAAACTGAGTCTCTGCCTTTCAGACTGTTTTCCTCTAGGAGTCGACTCGGACAAACTGGGAGTCGACTTGGCTGATGTGGGAGATTCTGCAGTCTCACTGTTAGTATGTAATTGAAGCACATGTGAGCTAATCTGAGATTTATCATAAATAATTTCTAAAGTATCCCAGATTTCTTTAGTAGATAAGCATGCAGAAATCTTATTAAATATAGTTTCATGGATAGCACAATATAGTATGTTCATAGCATTAGCATTCAATTGTGCTAAGTCTTTTTCATTAATAGTTTGAGAGAGTGTGTGAAGGTCATTTATTATGATATTCCATAAATCATAGTTTTGTGATTGAATAAAAATGCGCATGCGTGCTTTTCAATGTGTGTAGTTTATGCCATTAAATAGTGGAGGTCTATCAATTAATTGTCTCTTTTCTAGAAAACTATCTATTTGAGTTGTCATGATCTTTGGCTCTTGATCGTGAGATCAACAATTAATCTTAGAGCACCTGCTCTGATACCACTTGTTGCCCAAGGTGACAACCCAAGAGGGGGGTGAATTGGGTTTTCTAAAAAATATGTTCCCTTTTGAATTGAATGCAGTGGAATGATAAGATGTTATTTACTTAAGCTCTAGGCAATTACAAGTAAAGTAGTGGAAAATTAAGCTAGAGCAATTATATTATAGCTTTAGGGTGCAATTGATCTAAAATCAACTTATAGTTGTATGATCAATTTTAATCTATGTGAATGGTAAGAATGGAGTGGAAGCTAAGCAAGTTCTAAACAATCACTTATAAATCAATTGGAAACAAAGCTAGAGATATTACACAATCAAGTATGAATATAAAGCATGAAACATAAGAGATAAGGCATCACAAACACAAAGATATATAGTGGTTCGGTGCACCCCAGCACCTACGTCCACTCCCCAAGACCTCTTGGGAATTTCACTATAATCCCTCAGATTATAACCGGTTGTTTTACAAGCTCACAACCTAACTTGTTGTTTTCACGAGATCACAACGAACTCGGTTGGTTTTCACAGAATCACCGACTAGAACCAACCGATTATTTTTCGGGTTCACAATCAACCCAGTTGGTTTTCCTAAAGGCTCACCAACCATAATCTTACAACAATTATTTTCCGGATTCACAATCAACCCAGTTGGTTTTCCCAAAGGCTCACCAACCACAATCTTACAATGTTGGTTTTATATTTGGCTCTCCAACAAACCTTAACCCTTTGATTCAATCCCTTGATTGAATCAAGTTACAAGATATTAGAACAAGAGTTTAAAATAAATACAAGCTTCTTAAATAAGCAGATATAACAATGTAAACAAATAGAGTAAAGAGAAGAAGCCTTCAAACAAGTTTTGTAGATGAAGAAACTCGGCTTCTTCTTTACTTGACCCTCTTCTGATTTCACACAAGGTAGAGGATCACTGAGGTAGCATACAGTTGGAGAGAAAGCCTTGGGATTCACTCAGATGCTCTTCTTCACTCTCTTTTGCTTTGAATGGCCCTTTTGTGCTTTTGGGAGGTTTCTCTAGAAATTTCTTTGAAATCTCTTTCCTATGTGTTCTCTCCCACTTTCTTAACTTCTCCCCTAGCTCTTCTCTTGATTTTATAGCTTTGGATGGCATGGGAACAAAGATCTAGCCGTTAGAGACAAAAATAGAGTCGTTGGAGTTAAGAAAAAACTAGTCGTTATGCTTTCCAGCATGCTCGAGTCGACTCGGCTGGGAGTCGACTCGAGCACTGTAGCGCTGAAAATCAACTCTCTATCTTTTTGTCTGTTCTCAGTCGGAGTCGACTCGCAGAATCCCGGAGTCGACTCGAGCACTGTTCCTTGAAACTCTAGAGTGCCAGAGTCGACTCTGAACTTACAGGAGTTGACTCGAGGACTATTCTTTTGAATCTTTCTTTGAATTTGCTCCTCCAACTTGAATCCTTTGAACTTGAAACTTGGGCCAATGAAGTGTAGCTTTCTTCCAACTTTTTTTGAGAGCTTTTGAGGCCTTCTTGTATTTTTCCAACTTGCTATGTTCCTTGCAAAATAAATTATCTTTCTTCTTGCAACACAAGCATTAGTAATTATACTTCAAGGTTTTGTGATCATCAAAATTAATCTTTAAATCAATCTTTGGGTCATCAGATTAACCAGTCGGTGTCTAAGGTAAGTTTGGCAGTTTTGACCGGTGGTTTTTAATTGAGAGCTACTCGCACTGATTCGTCTTTATCGAATTAATGGCATATCCCTTCCACCAATCTCACTTACCTGGCCGACATGGTCAATCACATTTTGATTGGATCACTTAATGATTCGAGTTAGCCTATGCCTGTAAGAAAAATCAGTTTGACTGATTTAGGTGCCTCCTTAACCGGTTTCAGTCTAATCTGATTTGGTGAAGTCAGTGGAAGAAATTAGATTAACCGGATCTTCTCATCTATCCTAATTATAAAATCCTCTAAAATTATTAGGTTCTTAAAATGAAATGGTTATGGTGATAACTAGGTCATAGCCTCCCATTAAGTTGGATGATAATGGGTCCAATATTTTGATAATTATTGGAGGCGCGACACGCTTGGTACTTATCAAGCATTGGAATTGTCATTCAATATATGATGAGTTAAGTGTACCTTCAATAGGCGGTCAGGTGAGCCGAGCCACACTCGGACTTGGTCGTCTATTAGTTGATTAGACTTAACCCTATCATTTAATGGTTGAACCTGACTAGGATATTCGGTGGAGGCACCACACGCCTGCCGAAGAACCTAGGGCAAAATTATTACTAGAAGTTGCTTGGTGAAGCAACTGGTTTAGAACCTACCAATAGGTGCATATGGTTTAGCCGAGCCACACTCGGGCCTATATGCGATCTATTGGGTTCTAGTGCCCACTAAAAATTAGAAGTAATTTTTCGAATTGGAGGTAGAGGCTACCAATTTGTATAAAATAGTGGGAGTATCTTTAGACTAAAGTCCAAGTCTACTATGTTTAGTCAATTCATATACTAATAGCCAAATTTTCTTTTATGTAGAAATGGCCACAAGTTTGTTACTTTGCTCATTATTGGATAATGACAAGTTGACTGGTCCCAACTTCAATAATTGGTATAGAAAGCTGAAAACTCAGCATAGTCAGACCAAAAAGATTAAGGATGACCAAAGTCAGGCAGAATGCTTCTATTGTAAGAAGCAGGAGCATTGGAAGAGAAATTGTCCTCAGTACCTTACCTCACTTGACCCGAACAGGCCAAGCAAGAAAAAAGGGCAATCAATTGCTGATCAAGATATTTATATGATAATACCTTGTAATTTCTCTATATGTGATAATTCGACTTGGGTATTAGATACTGGAAGTTCGTTTAATATATGCAATTCGTTGCAAGGACTTCAGGTCAATGAGAGATTTGAAAACAGCGAGAGATTCCTGAATGTTGGAGATGGAAGATCTGTTCCAGTTCTAGCTTTAGAAAATCTCAAACTTATTTTCAATTCTTATGTAGTTGTCTTGCTTGACTCTTCCTTGGTCAAGGCTTTCTTCCTTTTATCTCTTTCTTCCTTTCTTCTTGCTTCCTCTTCTTCTTTGTCTTTAGGAAGCTTTTAAATTTTTTTGTTGTTTCTTCCTCGAGTCGACTCGGGTTTACTTGGAGTCGACTCGACTGACTTGAGAGGCGACTCGAGATCTTCGGAAGACGTCTCGTTCTCAGAGGCCTAAAAAATGATTCTCTATCTTTTGAATTGATCTGCCTCGGAGTCGACTCGAGCTTTGTTGGAGTCGACTCGGCTAACTTAGGGGTCGACTCTGAAATACTTGGAGTCGACTTGTTCACAGGATCTCCAAAACTGAGTCTCTGCCTTTCAGACTGTTTTCCTCTAGGAGTCGACTCGACAAACTGGGAGTCGACTCGGCTGATGTGGGAGATTCTGCAGTCTCACTGTTAGTATGTAATTGAAGCACATGTGAGCTAATCTGAAATTTATCATAAATAATTTCTAAAGTATCCCAGATTTCTTTAGTAGATAAGCATACAGAAATCTTATTAAATATAGTTTCATGGATAGCACAATATAGTATGTTCATAGCATTAGCATTCAATTGTGCTAAGTCTTTTTCATTAATAGTTTGAGAGAGTGTGTGAAGGTCATTTATTATGATATTCCATAAATCATAGTTTTGTGATTGAATAAAAATGCGCATGCGTGCTTTTCAATGTGTGTAGTTTATGCCATTAAATAGTGGAGGTCTATCAATTAATTGTCTCTTTTCTAGAAAACTATCTATTTGAGTTGTCATGATCTTTGGCTCTTGATCGTGAGATCAACAATTAATCTTAGAGCACCTGCTCTGATACCACTTGTTGCCCAAGGTGACAACCCAAGAGGGGGGGTGAATTGGGTTTTCTAAAAATTATGTTCCCTTTTGAATTGAATGCAGTGGAATGATAAGATGTTATTTACTTAAGCTCTAGGCAATTACAAGTAAAGTAGTGAAAAATTAAGCTAGAGCAATTATATTATAGCTTTAGGGTGCAATTGATCTAAAATCAACTTATAGTTGTATGATCAATTTTAATCTATGTGAATGGTAAGAATGGAGTGGAAGCTAAGCAAGTTCTAAACAATCACTTATAAATCAATTGGAAACAAAGCTAGAGATATTACACAATCAAGTATGAATATAAAGCATGAAACATAAGAGATAAGGCATCACAAACACAAAGATATATAGTGGTTCGGTGCACCCCAGCACCTACGTCCACTCCCCAAGACCTCTTGGGAATTTTACTATAATCCCTCAGATTATAACCGGTTGTTTTACAAGCTCACAACCTAACTTGTTGTTTTCACGAGATCACAACGAACTCGGTTGGTTTTCACAGAATCACCGACTAGAACCAACCGATTATTTTCCGGGTTCACAATCAACCCAGTTGGTTTTCCTAAAGGCTCACCAACCATAATCTTACAACAATTGTTTTCCGGATTCACAATCAACCCAGTTGGTTTTTCCAAAGGCTCACCAACCACAACCTTACAACGTTGGTTTTATATTTGGCTTTCCAACAAACCTTAACCCTTTGATTCAATCCCTTAATTGAATCAAGTTACAAGATATTAGAACAAGAGTTTAAAATAAATACAAGCTTCTTAAATAAGCAGATATAACAATGTAAACAAATAGAGTAAAGAGAAGAAGCCTTCAAACAAGTTTTGTAGATGAAGAAACTCGGCTTCTTCTTTACTTGACCCTCTTCTGATTTCACACAAGGTAGAGGATCACTGAGGTAGCATACAGTTGGAGAGAAAGCCTTGGGATTCACTCAGATGCTCTTCTTCACTCTCTTTTGCTTTGAATGGCCCTTTTGTGCTTTTGGGAGGTTTCTCTAGAAATTTCTTTGAAATCTCTTTCCTATGTGTTCTCTCCCACTTTCTTAACTTCTCCCCTAGCTCTTCTCTTGATTTTATAGCTTTGGATGGCATGGGAACAAAGATCTAGCCGTTAGAGACAAAAATAGAGTCGTTGGAGTTAAGAAAAAACTAGTCGTTATGCTTCCCAGCATGCTCGAGTCGACTCGGCTGGGAGTCGACTCGAGCACTGTAGCGCTGAAAATCAACTCTCTGTCTTTTTGTCTGTTCTCAGTCGGAGTCGACTCGCAGAATCCCGGAGTCGACTCGAGCACTGTTCCTTGAAACTCTAGAGTGCCAGAGTCGACTCTGAACTTACAGGAGTTGACTCGAGGACTATTCTTTTGAATCTTTCTTTGAATTTGCTCCTCCAACTTGAATCCTTTGAACTTGAAACTTGGGCCAATGAAGTGTAGCTTTCTTCCAACTTTTTTTGAGAGCTTTTGAGGCCTTCTTGTATTTTTCCAACTTGCTATGTTCCTTGCAAAATAAATTATCTTTCTTCTTGCAACACAAGCATTAGTAATTATACTTCAAGGTTTTGTGATCATCAAAATTAATCTTTAAATCAATCTTTGGGTCATCAGATTAACCAGTCGGTGTCTAAGATAAGTTTGGCAGTTTTGACCGGTGGTTTTTAATTGGGAGCTACTCGCACTGATTCGTCTTTATCGAATTAATGGCATATCCCTTCCACCAATCTCACTTACCTGGCCGACATGGTCAATCACATTTTGATTGGATCACTTAATGATTCGAGTTAGCCTATGCCTATAAGAAAAATCAGTTTGACTGATTTAGGTGCCTCCTTAACCGGTTTCAGTCTAATCTGATTTGGTGAAGTCAGTAGAAGAAATTAGACTAACCGGATCTTCTCATCTATCCTAATTATAAAATCCTCTAAAATTATTAGGTTCTTAAAATGAAATGGTTATGGTGATAACTAGGTCATAGCCTTCCATTAAGTTGAATGATAATGGGTCCAATATTTTGATAATTATTGGAGGCGCAACACGCTTGGTACTTATCAAGCATTGAAATTGTCATTCAATATATGATGAGTTAAGTGTACCTTCAATAGGCGGTCAGGTGAGCCGAGCCACACTCGGACTTGGTCGTCTATTAGTTGATTAGACTTAACCCTATCATTTAATGGTTGAACCTGACTAGGATATTCGGTGGAGGCACCACACGCCTGCCGAAGAACCTAGGGCAAAATTATCACTAGAAGTTGCTTGGTGAAGCAACTGGTTTAGAACCTACCAATAGGTGCATATGGGTTAGCCGAGCCACACTCGGGCCTATATGCGATCTATTGGGTTCTAGTGCCCACTAAAAAATTAGAAGTAATTTTTCGAATTGGAGGTAGAGGCTACCAATTTGTATAAAATAGTGGAAGTATCTTTAGACTAAAGTCCAAGTCTACTATGTTTAGTCAATTCATATACTAATAGCAAATTTTCTTTTATGTAGAAATGGCCACAAGTTTGTTACTTCGCTCATTATTGGATAATGACAAGTTGACTGGTCCCAACTTCAATAATTGGTATAGAAAGCTGAAAACTCAGCATAGTCAGATCAAAAAAATTAAGGATGACCAAAGTCAGGCAGAATGCTTCTATTGTAAGAAGCAGGAGCATTGGAAGAGAAATTGTCCTCAGTACCTTACCTCACTTGACCCGAACAGGCCAAGCAAGAGAAAAGGGCAATCAGTTGCTGATCAAGGTATTTATATGATAACACCTTGTAATTTCTCTATATGTGATAATTCGACTTGGGTATTAGATACTGGAAGTTCGTTTAATATATGCAATTCGTTGCAAGGACTTCAGGTCAATGAGAGATTGGAAAACAGCGAGAGATTCCTGAATGTTGGAGATGGAAGATCTATTCCAGATCTAGCTTTAGAAAATCTCAAACTTATTTTCAATTCTCATGTAGTTGTCTTGAGTGATTGTCACTATTGTCCTACGTTCTTATTGAATGTAATTTCCGTAGGCCTTTTGGCCATGAACGATTATGAAATTTCAATAAAGAAATGTTCTTGTGATATCATTATGAATGGTATTACTGTAATGAAGGGACAATTGAGTAATGGAATTTACATATTATCACAGCCTGTTAATGTAATATACAAGTCAAGTAAGCACCCTAGAATAGATAATATCACGGATGTCTTTCTTTGGCATCATAGGCTAGGTCATATTAACAAGAATAGGATGAACAGGTTAAGTAAAGAGGAAATCCTCAATGTTAGTGATTGTGAATCATTGACAACCTATGAGTCATGTCTTCTTGATTAGATGACCAAATCACCTTTTACCCAAAAAGGTGAACGAGCCAGTGATTTATTGACCCTTGTACATTCTGATGTATGTGGGCCAATAAGCACAGATGCTAGAGGTGGGTATTCATATTTCATTACGTTTACAGACGACTTTTCTAGGTATGGTTATGTCTATTTAATGAGACATAAATCTGAATCATTTGAAATGTTCAAATTGTATCATAATGAAGTAGAAAAACAAACTGGAAAGAGTATTAAAACTCTTCGATCAGATCGAAGAGGCGAATACCTTTCCAATGAGTTTTTGACATATCTAGAAGAGAATGGGATTCTCTTCCAATAGACTCCTCCTGGTACACCATAGTATAACGGTGTATCAGAAAGAAGAAATCAAACTCTGCTAGACATGGTTTGATCCATGATGGGGTTTGCGAGTTTGCCCATATCCTTTTGGGGATATGCTCTTGAGTCAGCCTGCTATATTCTAAATAAGGTTCCAAGTAAGTTGTAAATAAAACACCACATGAGATGTGGATTGGACGTAAGCCGATGCTCTCTCACCTTAGGGTTTGGGAGTGTCCAGCGTACGTCAAACGTTTGAAGACAGACAAACTTGAACCCAAGTCTGACAAATGTTTCTTTGTTGGTTATCCTAAAGAAACTAAAGGATATTATTTCTACTTTGCTGAAGAACAAAAATTGTTTGTAAGCAATAGAACTATTTTCCTAGAGAAAGAATTTCTTAGTGAAGGAACTAAAAGCTCTAATGTTGAGCTTAGGAAGGTTCAACATGTAGAAAATCCGACACCATCCACTGAACCAATTGAGTCGGATTTGATTAGAACAGATCCAGAACCCATCTTAGATGCACTATTAAGGTGATCAGGTAGAGTACCACGTTAGCCGGACAGATACTACGGTTTCTTGGTCCGGGACGGGGATCCTATCGAACTTGATGAAAATAATGAGGATTCGATCACATATATGGATGCAATGCAGAGGTATGACTTTGATAAATGGCTTGGAGCCATGCAATCCGAAATGAAATCCATGAAGGTCAATGATGTATGGACATTAGTTGATCCATCCGAAGGGATTAAACCCATAGGATGTAAGTGGATATTCAAAAGAAAACGGGGCACAGATGGAAAGGTAGAGACCTATAAAGCCCGTCTGGTTGCCAAGGGATATCATCAACATTATGGTATTGACTATGACGAGACAATTTCTCCTGTGGCAATGCTCAAGTCCATTCGGATTGTGCTTACGATAGCAGCACATTTAGACTATGAAATTTGGCAAATGGATGTAAAGACCGCATTTCTAAATGGAGATTTATAAGAGGAGGTATATATGATACAACCTGAAGGTTTTACATCTACAGATGAGTCTAAGGTGTGCAAGCTACAAAGGTCCATTTATGAATTAAAGCAAGCTTCACAGAGTTGGAATATACGTTTTGATAAGGTAATCAAAATATATGGCTTCATTAAGAATGAAGAGGAACCTTGCATTTATAAATAGGCAAATGGTTCTGTTATTATATTTCTTATTTTGTATGTGGATGACATTCTTTTAATCGGAAATGACATTCCTGCATTACAAGGAATAAATTTATGGCTATCATCTCAATTTGCCATGAAGGATTTGGGAGAAGCATCTTACATCCTACGGATGAAGATCTATAGAGATAGATCTAGAAGATTGCTTGGATTATCCCAATCTACATACATTGATACTATACTGAAGAGGTTCAGTATGATTAATTTCAAGAAAGGCTATCTTCCGATGGACCATGGAATTAACCTCTCTAAAGGGGATTGTCCACAACCCCTCAGGAAAGAGAGAGTATGGATAGAATTCCATATGCTTCGGCAGTGGGATCTATAATGTATGCCATGATATGTACTAGACCAGACGTGGCATACTCACTAGAAGTAGTAAGCAGATACTAGTCTGATCCAGGTAGCAACCACTGGAAGGTTGTAAAAACCATCCTTAAGTATTTGAAAAATACTAAAGACCAGTGGCTTGTCTATGGTGATTCTGACTTAAAACTTGAGGAATATACCGATTCAAGTTTTCAGTCAGATCAAGATGATAGCAAGAGTGTGTCGGGATATATCTTTACTCTTAAGGGAGGCCATCTGCTGGAGGAGTTCCAAGCAGCATACAGTGGCAGATTTTACATGTGAAGCAGAATACTCTTCACATCGCAGCATCTGATGCCGCCAAGGAAGCTGTATGGTTGCGAAAGTTCATCACCGAGCTTGGAGTGACACCCTCCATTGATGGTCCAGTGCCTATATTTTGTGACAATACTGGAGCCATAGCTCAAGCAAGAGAATCCAAAGCACATTAGCGGACCAAGCATATTCTACGTCGCTACCACTTAGTTCGAGAGATCGTCGAACGAAGTGATATTGATCTTCAGAAGATCGACGCAAAAGAAAATCTGGCTGACCCATTTACCAAAGTCTTCGGCATTAAAGAGTTCAACGAACACAAGTCAAAGATGGGTATTAGATACTGTGCCGATTGGCTTTAAACTAAGTGGGAGTTGTTGGAAATTATATCCTAATAGTCAATCGTCAGCATATTGATGATTGAATTTTGTAAATAAATTGATAAATTAATAAAGTATTATTTGGCATTATTCATCATTTTACATCTTCAAATGAACTCTTATATGATGAAGTCCTTAAGACTTATTAATGATAAAGGAGGATTTATCTTCAAGTCCTTAAACCAGTTCGCGACCAAATGATATGTTGTTACCAGGATGACAGTATTATCAAGATTAGGTCATTGTGTGACATATACGTTGGTTGTCCTCTTAACCAAGAAGTGTAGAGACACTGGTATGCCACATAGGTGAAGTGTAGGAGTACATTTCACTGAACGTGACCAATTCCGGAACGCTCTACTGTCAAGAGATGTTCCGAGTGGATATGGGTATAAGTTTGGCCCTCTGACCTGAGACCGCAACCTGTGACTAGCAAGCAACTCATTGTACTTTGGTACCGGACTACCTAAATTTCTAATTCAGTGACGGAAGATCACTGGGTGCAGTCAAGTACTTGCGTAGTCAGTTATGAGTCGAGATGGAATTGACCCCTCTTGGAAACAGGAGATAATGTCTTGTGATTAATTTAGCAAAACCTTGGCCAGGATAATCCCAATGAGGAGTCACGGGATATCTAAAGTTAATCACATAATGGATGTACTAATTATAGGGTTGACAGTGAGCTCTAAGTCATCCTGGCATTAGGAGTCAAAGGGATTGAATTATACAGTAACCATAGTTCAGGATTCCAGAATATTTGTCGCATATATTCGGTCTATCCGGACGTCGGGTACCATTGCTAGATGGTCACATCGATTAGTGTAGGAAGTCGTTCCTATACTACCGGCTTAGGTTCGAACCTATGAGATCACACGCATAGAAGATTTCTGATTGATTAAGAAGGCTGATGAATGATTAAGAATCATTCAGGGATAATTTGGTCAATTCGATTGGTAAATTATCTTATAAAATAATTAAAGTAATTATCGGAGGATTAATTAGTAATTAGTTTGCTACTGAACACAATTGGATTGAGTAATTAGACTAAGGATGAGCCAAATTGAATTAGATTCAATTCTGGGTTCAATCAGAATTTTTGACCTGATTGGATTAGGTCTGAATCAAGAGGACTTAGGTTGATCAAATTAAATTAGATTAAATTTATGCTTAATTAGGAATTGACCTAATTGGATTAGGTTCAACCCATGGTAATTGGATCATTCTGATTATTAGGATTTAATTAAATTAAATGGGTTTGATCTGAAACTGTTCAGATCTTGAAATCCACTTGTCATATATCCATGCATGGCGCCATAAATTGATTTTTAATATGATTAAAAATTAATTTAATTTATTTAATGGTGCCATGGGATACTTGGCAACATCATGGACCTCTTTCATCATCAGATGGGGTGACATGGAGAGATAAATTTATGAAAAGAATTGGATAATATCAAATTCTCTCTCTTCATGGCATATGTCATCCTTATCTTTATCTCACTTCTAATTAAGGTTGAATTTCGAATTTAATCACCACAAAATCACCACGTGACCCTCTAATTTGATTGGGGGCATGGAAATTTCGAAATTGAAAGAGGAAAGTGGCAACATGATGAATGGTTTAGATTAGATCAAGCTTCATCATGTAATGGCACATGAACTTGAATTTTGTATTCAAAATTCAAAACCCCACAAAATCCTCCTCAAATATGGGATGGTTGGCATGAAGTTAGAGGGGATAGCAACATTAAAAGGACCTCCATCAGCTGGTGGTCGAATTCAAGGAAAAAAGAGAGAAAAAGAAGAAAAAAAAGGAAAAGAAAAGAGAGGAACCCTAGTTCATGCATGAAAAAATTCTGCATTCAATCTAGCCGACTTCTTCCTCCTCTAAGTCCATCGCACCATTAGTGTTAGGGGTCCTTGATAAGAGTCTTTAGATCAGATCTAAGTCCTTTTCAATCCCTCCAAACCTTTCCTCCAAGTTCTTCCAAGAAGGCGGTTCGAAAGTTGATAGCGTTGGGAAGATCAAATTTCAGCCTCAAGAAATTCTGCGCAAGCTAGCACTTCCGCAGGATTGGATCTCTTCAGGAACATCGCGTGTACTTCTCGTAGAGGCCATTCGTGTGCGTGGCTGCGAAGTCAAGGATCAGATCCACAACTTTCATCCATCATAAAAGGTATTAATATAGCATTAATCATTTATTATGGTGTCAAGATCTAGGTCCGATGTTCCAAGGTTTTACCCTCTTTTGGGGCTCCTCACGGAGATATCTCCAAAATCCATTCGATGGATATTCGGAGATTAATTGGAATAGAGTTCTTAAGTTTCAGATCTGATAGTTAATCATGCATGAAAGTTTTAGCATAATTATTTAAATGATTCCGGCATAATCATATGTGTTCTTAAGGTGCTGATTTCTAGATTTGATCTTGTAAGCATGCATGAATTAAATTGTTTGATTCGGCTTTTTCGCTGCATTTTTGAAACTTAAAAAGAACTACGTATGGCTTGATCCCCCTTATGAAGGGGTACGTAGGCAACCCGATCAAGTTTAGCCATGGTTTTAAAAAAAAAAAAATTTCAGCATGCTAAACACCGAAGAACCTAGGAATCATTTTCACCAAGTTCATATACTCGTCAAACTATAGCAACCTCATAGTGAATAGCTGAGGCATCGCAGGTCAAAGGACCAGTCATACAACTGCAGCATAAGTAGTCACTGACGAGTGGATAGACATCAATGTGACTACTATCTTTGGTTACACTCAGTACCTTGTTCTCTAACAAGTACTTGCATAATCACTCTAGCGTCTCTACACCGTGGACTCGAGACTCATCCATCTGACTAAGTGATCTGTGCACTAATCTCAGCGGATCGATCACCGTCCCTTGTGATGGATCCATCGATCAGGAGTATTTAGAAATTAATTCCTAATGACACATGCCTCAAATTCTCAACTTCTTGAGAATATGTGTTATCATCTATTAATTTTTTGGATGATTCATGGACATATACAAACATGAATGAAAAACAAATTGCCCAATCTTATTTATTAGTAAGTGTCAAATTACAAATTTATGCCCCAGATTATAAATATGCGTCAGCCATGTTGGCTTCTAGGGCATACTTCTAACACCCACTAGTCTGCTTAAGATCTCTACCTCAATGACGAATCCTATCATCCTATTTATATAGCGACACAACGAGTATAGGCCTAGAATAACATGAGTTAACAAGGAACCGAAAGGCCACCACTCCACGCCTATGATTCATTAATCATTAGTGTAGTCCTTCTACAATATTTTACTCAATAAACAAGGAACCGAAAGGCCACCACTCTACCATGTGACTATCTCATGTCACAATTAAATACCCAATAAACAAATAAACATATATGTGAAAAGAAGAAATAAATAATACAATAATTATTAAAATTGATTTACAAATTAGTTTCTGAGGGCATATATCTAACAATCTTCCACTTGCACTCAAAATCACTCATATACATATCTGATTCCCATTGACTTAAGATGGTTCTCAAACATCTTCTGTATCAAGGTCTTTGTAACAGAACTACAATGTTCACTTTTAATGTTATCTTTAACATCACCACATCGCTACGGTTCATGATGTTGCGTATGAGATGAAATCTCCTCTCTATGTGTTTCATCCTCCTGTGAGCCCTTGGTTTCACTGCTTGTGCAATTGCGCCATTATTGTCATAATAAATGGTGATAGGAGACTCAAACGATGGGACGACCTCAAGTTTCTGAATGAACTTGCAAATCTGCACAGCTTTCTTTGCGGCTTCACTTGCAACTATATATTCTGCCTCAGTGATAGATTCTGCAGTCGTATTTTACTTGATGCTTCTCCAACTTATTGCCCCTTTACCCAGTATAAACATATATCCAGATGTAGATTTTCTATCATCAATATCTGATTGACAATCTGAATCAGTATAACGTCTGACAGCTAGCGGATCCTCAACTCCAAACACTAGAAAATAGTGTTTAGTTCTTTTTAGATACTTGAGGATATGCTTTACTGCTATCCAATTTTCAGGGCCCGGATCAGACTGATATCTACTCACTACACCGACTGCATAACTGATATCTGGTCTTGTACACATTGCATACATGAGGCTCCCAACTGCTGAGGCATAGGAACAGCTCTTCATCTTATATCTCTCCTCTTGAGTCTTAGGACTCATTTTCTTTGAGAGATGAATGGCATGCCTGGAGCGTAAGAACCCTTCCTTGGAATCATGCATGTTGAATTTGACCAGTATCCTATCAATGTAGTTAAGCTGTAAAAGTCCCAAAAACCTCTTCTTTCGGTCTCTAAACAATTTGATCCCAAGAATGTAAGATGCTTTCTTTAGGTCATTTATTGAAAAATGGTTAGACAACCATACTTTCACAGATGACATCATCCCGATGTCATTCCCTATGAGTAGAATATCGTCTACATAGAGGACTAGGAATATGACAGTACTCCCACTAATCTTCTTATAAACACAAGGCTCATCTATATTTTTTGAGAAACCAAACTCTTTGATTGACTCATCAAATTGGATGTTCCAGCGACGTGATGCTTATTTTAGTCCATAGATGGACTTGATCAACTTGCACACCTTAGATTCATTTTCAGGAGATATAAAGCCCTCAGGTTGTTCCATATAAATCTCCTCTTAGATGTACCTATTTAAAAATGTGGTTTTAATGTTAGATGTATGCCCTAGAAGCCAATCTGGCTGACATATTGTTAATTCTAGGGACATAATTTTATACTTGACTATTTATTTTTGAATAAATAAAAGGTATCTTTTTATTCATATTGTTTATGTGTCTATGAATCGTCCAAGAATTAATAAGATGATGATGCATATTCTTAAGAGTTAAGAATTTGAGCCATGCATCATTGGTGATTAATTTTTGAACGCTCCTGATCAATGGATCATCACGAGAATGGTGATCGATCCGATTAGTGCACACATTGCTTTCCTTATGGATGGACGAGACTCGAGTCCACAGTGTGGCGACACTGTAGTAATAGTGCAGGTGCTTGTTAAGAACAAGGATACTGAGCGTGACCAAGACAAGAAGTCACTTGGATGTCTATCCACTCGTCAGTGACTTGCTTGATGTTGCAGTAGTGTGACTGGTCCTTTGACCTGCGATGCTTCGGCTACTCACAGTGAGGTTATTGTAGTTTGACTGCATATATACATGGTCTCAGCCATATGGGTCCATGCAGTGTAGATTGGCTGCAGTAGGTTCACTGTAGTAGTAGGGTATGCACCTATAAGAAACCTATTGACCTTGATAGATAAGGAGAGATCCTATGTGATTTATAAGACTGAGTTCGCAAGACCTCGGTCGGGGCAGATTGTATAGTGGAGAAAGAGTTTTCCACTCTCAAACTTAAGTCGAATAAATCTTAACATATGACAGACGATGGGGTTTGACGAGTTGTCCATGACCTCCGTCCTGTAGGGATCCATGATAGTAGGACTGTATCACACGATAACTGCACCTAGAGATTCATCATTTTATTCTGCTGGATAGCCACTACATGCTGCTAGGTGTCACTGGTGGATGGTGAGACTCACAGGGATTATTTCAATGATCGATAAACCCTATTGAGTAGAGTTGGAATCGTTCCGACCCATTGAAAGGAGTTTTCAATGACATTATAATAGAGATCACAATATATCTTACTACCAGTCAGAATAGAACCTATGGGGTCACACACACTAGAAGTATTGACCGATCCGATGGTTGAAATGTGATTATGAATCACGAGAAATCAATTCGATTGATAATAAATTGAAGAAGGAACAATGGAAATTAATTAATTGGACTTAAACACGAAACCTAATTGGAGTAGGATTCCTAGAGTCCTAATTAGATTAGGACTGGAAGTTCTACTTGGAGTAGGATTCCTACAATCCTAATTAGATTAGGATTTTGAATTCAATTTGGATTCCTACTTAGAATAGGATTCCTAGAAGTCCGAATTGGATTAGGACTTCGGATTCAAATTAGAGTCCTAATTGGATTAGGACTAAAATTGAATAAATTCTAATTGGATTAGGACTAAAATTGAATAAATCCTAATTAGATTAGGATTTCTTAAGTTCTAATTAATTATTAATCTAATGAATTAACAAGACTCCTAATTGGATTAGGATTGAAGAGTTCAATTGAGTTAAAATTGATTTAAGTTCTAATTAGATTAGGACTTACCTAGATTAGACCCAAAATTGGTTTACCCTTGGACTAAGCCTAATTAGATTAGGGCTTAGCCACATTAGGGCATCCCAATCCTCCTCCTTAGTGCTAAACAAGAGGGAGGGGCGCCTCCTTGGTGCGGCAAGAAAAAAGGTGCCGGCGCCCCTCTTGGAAATAAGTCAAGGGCTCCTAACTTGTAGGAGCCCTTCATGCCTTTAAAAGGAGAAGTGGGTGGCACCCTAGGTTATTCAATTGAAGCCCTATTCCTCTCCAATTCGTGGCCCCCTTCCTCCCTTTGGTCTTTAGCCGCAAGCAAAGAAGAACAAGAAGAAGGCCTTGGCGGCCTCCTCCCCTTCCCTTCCTTCTTCCAACGCAGGGAAAAGAAAAGGCTGTGTCTAGCCTTTGGTTCTTCTTCAAAGATCCTTTCTTCTTCTTCCTCCTTCCAAGCATAATCAAGAGTTGATTAAAAGGGAAGAAATCAGCCATCAAAAGAAGTCTCTACAAGGGAGCTAGCATTCGGGGAGACAAGGAAACCTTGATCGGTCCTCTACTTCGTGTGGATACCCGTAGAGGCCGGACGCTTGTGCGGCTTCAAGCGAATCCTCTTCCAAAACCATGATCATCAAGTTGCGGTGATCACCTACTCGCACAAAGGTGAAGATCTGATCTTCCTAATGTTTCAAAAGTATTTAATCCTTATCTAACTACGAACGGTTTTTGAACAACGTTCATGCGATGAACGGTTGATCCCGTACATGCCTCTTCCGCTGCGCCTGAATTTTTAAAAAATTTTCTACGGCATGGGCGGGTTCTAACATTTAACATCTATCTGCCATATCAAATAATTATAGTGAGCAGCTATAAGCAATAGAATTCTTATGGACTTCTGAGTATAACCCTTTGCCACTAGTCTAGCCTTAAAGGTCTCCACTTTTTCAATAGGTCCTCTTTTTCTTTTGTAGACCCATTTGCAACTTATAGGCTTAATGCTTTCTGGTCGGTCTACCAATGTCCAGACCTCATTGGAATCTCTCATTCCATTGCCACTTTCCAGTGTGCAGTATCTTTATCGTTCATTGCCTCTGAGTAAGGGGTGCAAAAATAAAATTGCTCTCCCAAGTGCAGGAGAATCGCACAAGTAGTATAACTCGAAAGTCCGAGGTCGATTCCTCAGGAAACGATCTATGGGTTATTAGCTTAATTTTAGATTAATTGATTCAATAAATTTGTGGATTAAGATGATGTTTTGCAAATAGAAAATCATTCAGTAAATAGAGAATCAAAGTTTGGATAGATTAAGATGGTGTAGGGATCTGGAATCCCCCTTGATAATCTTGCATTCAATAAAATAAATTCTTTGGTTCTTGATTAAAGATGTAAAAGTAGAATAGATCAAAGCATGGAATATATTTTTTTTTGGACATATGAACTCTATTTCTAAGCATTCATCGTGCCTATTACATCAACGACAAATCAAATACTAAAGCGGTCCATATGTCAATCAACATAAACCATTAAAGAACTATCTATAAAATAATTATGCAAGAATCCATAATATATTGGAAATATAAATCTATAAAAGTAAAGGTTTAGAATTTACTTCAAATAAAGCAAAACATCAAAGGTTCCTCCATCACCCTTCACCTAGGACTTTAGCCTTCCATTAAAAACATTATCCTCCCTCTCATCACTTTTTTTTTTCTTTTTCTTTTTGGAAATAGGGCATACCCTGTTTCCTTCTTCTCTTTTCCCTCAACCGCAACAGCTGGCTCCCCTGTTTTCTTTCTTTCTTTTCGGAATTGGAGCCCCCCATTCGAATGAGAGCTCCCCCTTCATATAGATCTCCAGAGCCCTCTTGACAACGCACGGTTCCCTAATTGCACGTGGAGAGCAAAATGGAACGCGATTGCTGGGATCCGTGAGCTGAAGAATCGCTGGGATGCGTGGGATGCAGATGGTGCCGAGACGCTCTCGAATGGCTGGAACGGAGGAAGAAGTGGGCTGCTGGGAGGCGCTGATCACGGGCTCGGGCAGACGCTGTGGAGGAGGCGGAATCGGTGGAGGAGCGCAATCTCTTCCGGACGATTGCTGGGAGGCTTCACGGGCTCGGGCGCTGAAGCTGATCTTGGCTGGGTGGTGATCGCGGGAGAGGTGGACGCGCTGATGGAGTTGCAAATCCGGAAGACTGGGCGGAGGCGGACGGCCGGGCGATGATCGTGGACTCGCGGATGCTGTGGAGCTGAGGAATCAGTGGATGAAGTTGATAGAAGGGGGATCTCGGGAGGTTGCACGGACACGGGAGCTGGGACTGGGATGGAAGGTTACTGCGTGCAGTCAAGTACTTGCAAAATCGGTGCGTGAGTCAAGATGGAATTGACCCCTCCTAGAAACAGAAAATAATGCTTTGTGTTCAATTTAGCAAAATCTTGACCAGGATAATCCTTGTGATGAGTCACAGGATTTCTAAAGTTGATCACAGAGTGAATGTACTGATTAGAGAGTTGACAGAACTCTGAGGTCATCCTAGCATTAGAAGTCAAAGGGATGAATTATACAGTAACCATAGTCCAGAGTTTCAAAATATTTGCTTCGCATATATTCGGCCTATCCGAACGACGGATACCATTGCTAGATGGTCACATCGATTAGTGCAGAAAGTCGTTCCTGTACTACTGACTTAAGTTCAAACATATGAGGTCACACGCATAAAAATTTCCTCATTGATCAAGATGGCTGATGGATGATTGAGAATCATTAAGGAATAATTTGATCAATTTGATTGCCAAATTATCCTATAAAATAATTAAAGTAATTATTGGAGGATTACTTTGTAATTAGATTACTAATAAACTCAATTGGATTGAGTAAATGGACTAAGAATGAGCTAAATTGAATTGAATTCAATTTTGGGTTCAATTAGGGTTTTGACCTGATTGGGGTCGACTCGGAGTAAAGAAGGCTCGACTCGAGATGGGCTGGGGTTGACTCAAACTTGGCTGGGGTCGACTCTGTCCGAGAATCCAGAGAACGACTTCTTCTATTTTCCCAGGTGGGGTTGACTCGAGTTTTCTTAGGGTCGACTCGAGCACGATGGGGTCGACTCGCTGGGCGTATCAAGGGAAGAAACTCTCTGTCATCTCAGCTGGGGTCGACCTGCAACTCTGGGGTCGACTCGGGTGGACTTTGGAGTCGACTCGAAGGGGAAGGAGCTGACTCGAGTCGACGTGGAGTCGACTCGAGATCGGGAAGGCCGACTCTTTCTGAAAATCCTGGAACTCACGGACGGGCTGAACTCGAGGAATTCGATCCGGACATGGATTTTCAATGAAAAGTGATGGGATTTGGATCATGCAAGATGTGGAAGAATGGCTAGATGATTATCAATGGAATTTCAAATTAAAATTGTATGGAAGATCCAACACCATCCACTGAATCTATTGAGTCAGATTTGATTAGATCAGATCCCGAACCCATCTTAGATGCACCATTAAGGCGATCAGGTAGAGTACCACGTCAGCCGGACAGATACTATGGTTTCTTGATTTGGGACGGGGATCCTGTCGAACTTGATGAAAACGATGAGGATCCGATCACCTATATGGATGCAATGCAGAGGTATGACTCTAATAAATGCCTTGGAGCCATGCTATCCGACATGGAATCCATGAAGGTCAATGAGATATGGACATTAGTTGACCCACCCGAAGGGATTAAACCCATAGGGTGTAAGTGGATTTTCAAAAGAAAACGGGGTGCAGACGGAAAGGTAGAGACCTATAAAGCCTGTCTAGTTGCGAAAGGATATCGTCAGCGTTATGGTATTGACTATGACGAGACGTTTTCTCCTCTAGTAATGCTCAAGTCTATTCGGATTATGCTTGCGATAGCAGCACATTTAGATTATGAGATCTGGCAGATAGATGTTAAAACCGCCTTTCTAAATGAGAATTTAGAAGAGGAAGTGTATATGATACAACCTAAAGGTTTAACATCTGCAGATGAGTCTAAACTGTGCAAGCTTCAAAAATTCATTTATGGATTAAAGCAAGTTTCACGGAGTTGGAATATACATTTTGATAAGGTAATCAGAACATATGGCTTCATTAAGAATGAAGAAGAATCCTACATTTATAAATGGGTCAATAGTTCAGTAATTATATTTCTGATTTTGTTTGTGGATGACATTCTATTAATTGGGAATGATATCCCTGCATTATAAGGAATAAAGGTCTGGTTATCATCTCAGTTTGTCATGAAAGATTTGGGTGAAGCATCTTACATCCTTGAAATGAAGATCTATAGAGATAAATCTAAAAGATTGCTTGGATTATCCCAATCTACGTACATTGATACTATACTGAAGAGGTTCAGCATGATTAATTTCAAGAAAGGCTATCTTTCGATGGGCCATGGAATTAACCTCTCTAAGAAGGATTGTCCGACAACTCCTTAAGAAAGAGAGAGTATGGATAGAATTTCATATGCTTCGGCAGTGAAATCTATAATGTATGCCATGACGTGTATTAGACCAGACGTGGCATACTCACTAGGAGTAGTGAGTAGATACCAGTCTGATACAGGTAGCAACCACTGGAAGGTTGTAAAAACCATCCTTATGTATTTGAGAAATACTAAGGACTAGTGGCTTGTCTATGTGTGGAGTGATTGATTATACCCCTATTTGATTTTGATGAGCTCAAAGTATTTGAGTATATTTCATATTGTACTAATGAATTCAATCTAGTGTTTCAGGTGAATATATATGAATTTATTTTTAAGAGCATCGAGCCTTGGTTCAAAGTAATTTGGCTAAGTGTTGAACTCAATTGAGCCAAAGTCTGAAGCTCGAGTCGACTCCGGAAGATTGCGAGTCGACTCCGAAAGATTGCGAGTCGACTCTAAGTGTTTCAGAGGGTCTGGCACAAGCTCGAGTCGACTCCGGTACACTACGAGTCGACTCCGACTGAGAACAGACAGAAGAACAGAAAGATGAATTTCAGACCCTGTCACCGAATCGACTCCGAAAATTTCGAGTCGACTCCGATGCTTGCCGAGTCGACTTTCGACAGTTCCGAGTAGACCCCAAAGGGTAACAGACAAAAAGACAGAACGATGTTTTTTAGACCCTGTTACCGAGTCAACTCTAGAAGGCTTCGAGTCGACTCCGATGCTTGACGAGTCGACTCTCTACAGATCCGAGTCGACTCCAAGGAGTAACATACAGAAAGACAGAGAGGTGTTTTCTAGACCTTGTTATCGAGTCGACTCCAGAAGGCTTCGAGTCGACTCCGATGCTTGACGAGTCGACCCTCTACAGATCCGAGTCGACTTCAACGAGTAACCGACAGAAAGACAGAGAGGTGTTTTCTAGATCCTGTTACCGAGTCAACTCTAGAAGGATGCGAGTCGACTCCAACGTTTGGCGAGTCGACTCCTAATCATGCCAGAGTCGACTCTCAGAGGAAAGCGGACTGAAAGGTAGAAAACCAAACTCAGTGACCCTGTGAACGAGTCGACTTCGAGAATTCGAGAGTCGACCCCAAATCAGCCGAGTCGACCCCAACAAAGTGCGAGTCGACTCCGAAGCAGCTCAGATCAACAGACAGAGGATCGATTTTTCGGGCTCTGAGAGCCGAGTTGATTCCAAGAGGATCCGATTCGACTCGAGAGAGAAATGCAGAAAAATAGATCTCTGGAATCCTGAGAACGAGCCGTCTCCAAAATGCCGAGTCATCTCCAGATCTTGGCGAGTCGACTCCAGGGTTTGACCGAGTCGACTCTAGGTTGGGACGGCACTTTAATTCAAATCTTGAACAGTGGGCGAGTCGTCTCCAGTAAAGCATGAGTCGACTCCAGTAACAGCCGAGTCGACTTCAGATCGAGCGAGTCGACTCCAACCCCAATGGATACATTGTCAGGAGGTGCAGACCGTGCAGAACGGCTACAAATCAGTGTCTAACGGCTATTTTTCAAAAGGGACTGTTTAAATAGCCAGAGTAAACAGTAGTAGATAACAAAAGAGTTACTCCATCTGTGCATTAAGTCGTTTCCAACTACCAAGAGTCCATTAAGAGAAAAGACAAGCAAAAGAAGGAAGAAACGCATTCAATTCATTCCTAGAAGTTTTTTCTTCGCATTCAAGGCTCTTCTTCTGACATCAAATCTTCAGTGCACTCAAAGAGGAGACTCAGAGTTCGAGAGGCCCTTTCTTCCTCTTCCGAAATCTGTTTGAGGGCTTCTAACTTTACTCTATTCATATTGATTCATATTTGCTTTTTAAGAAGCTTTCCTTGTATCTTTTCCCAAACTGTTTTTCTTACTTGATTCAATCAGGGGATTGAATCAAGGTTGTAAGGTTTGTTGGTGAGCCAAAGTTAAAACCAACGGTGTAAGGGTTTGATTGTGATCCCGAAAAAACAATCGGATGGTTCTAGTCGGTGAGCCTGTGAAAACCGACCGAGTTCGTTGTGATCTCGCGAAAACAATAAGTTGGGTTGTGAACTTGTAAAACAACCGACTGTAATCCAAGAAATTATAATGAACTCCCAAGTGAAGCTTGGGAAGTGGACGTAGGAGCAAGGGTTGGCTCCGAACCACTATAAAATTTCCTTGTGTTTGCATTAACTATTTGTCTCTTCCAATCGCCTCATCAAGTAGCTTAATTAACCTGCTTGCATTAGATTTAATTATTTACTAATCAAGTTTTAATTTGTCAATAATTAATCAAAACCCAATTCACCCCCCCTCTTGGGTTGTCTCCTTGGGCAACAAGTGGTATCAGAGCAGATGCTCTCATATCAATTAGTGTTCTAATCCGTAAATAGAATCAAAGATTAAGATGACAACCCCTTTTGGGTCTTCTTTTAGTGAAGGGCAATCCACCAATAGACCTCCATCGTTTAATGGAGCTAATTATACCTATTGGAAGGCTAGAATAAGGATATTTATTCAAGCTCAAGATTATGATGTTTGGGACATCATAATTAATGGACCACATATCCCTTCTATCTATGTTGATAACATTGCTATACCCAAGCTTGAGAAAGATTGGGATGATAATGATAGAAGGAAGGCACAACTAAATGCTAAAGCAATGAATGTTCTTTATTGTGCCTTAGACCATAATGAATTCAATAGAATCTCTACTTGCAATTCTGCAAAAGAGATATGGGATAGACTTGAAGTGACCCACGAGGGCACAAATCAAGTTAAAGAAACTAAAATTAACATGCTAGTTCATAAATATGAACTATTTAAAATGGACTCTAGTGAAACCATCTCTTGCATGTTTACTCGATTTACTGATATTATCAATGGCCTAAAAAGCCTTGGCAAAAGTTATACTAACAGTGATCTTGTCAGAAAAATTCTTCGCTCTTTACCAAGGTCATGGGAAGCCAAAGTCACGGCAATACAAGAAGCAAGGGACTTGAATAAGCTGCCACTCGAGGAGCTTCTTGGATCCCTAATGACGCATGAGCTCACAATGTAACAACATAGCGAAGAAGAATTCTCTCATAAGAAAAAGGTAATTGCCCTCAAATCTACTTCTTCTAACAAGGATCTATCTTGCAGTAGCAGCAGTGAAGAAGAAGACAATGAGGGAGACAATGAAGAGGCTCTTCTCGTGCAAAATTTCAGAAGATTCATTAACCAGAAGAAGTCTTTTCATTAGAAGAGAGGTTCCTCAAGTTTCTTCAACAAGGATAAAGGTAAGAAAAGGAAAAGTGAGGGAATCGGATGCTATGAATGCAAGAAGCCGGGACATTTCAGAGTCGACTGTCCCTTGCTAAAGAAGGGCAGCAAATACAAGAAGAAGAAAGCTCTTGTCTCCACTTTGACAGACTCCGATCAATCATCATCATCATCGGATGAGGAACAAGAGGAAAAAGCAAATCTTTGCTTTATAACAAATGAAAATGAGGTAACATCTGAAACTTATTTAGATTTTACTTTTGAAGAATTGTATGATGCCTTTAATAAGCTAATGGATGAGTATAAATTAATAAATCTTAAAAACAAAGATTTGAGGCTAACTAATCAATCTTACAGTCATAAAAATGACAATCTGATTATGGAAAAGGGTTCCATTGTTAAGGAGAACTTAGAACTTAAAACAAGCAACCAATTGCTAACTCTAAAGAACTGTACTCTAATTAAAGAGAAAGAAAGACTAATTAAAGAAATTTCAGAACTTAAAAATAATAATCAAACTCTAATAAATAACCTTACAAAAGACTTAAGCTTACTAAAAATAGAGAAACTGAACTTAACAAAAGAACTTGAAAAATATAAACCTATTGTTGAGAAGTTTACCTATAGCTCTGAAAAATTAGAAATGATTCTTAACAAACAAAGAGTTGTGTTTAATAGAGCCGGTTTAGGGTATAAGCCAAAGAATAAGCAAAAATTTCTTAAATTTTTTTTTGTAAAAGCCGGAGAAAGTAAAACTAAAAATATAACTTATTTCTGTTGTGGAAAAGTAAGACATAAAGCTAATGTGTGTAACCATAGAAAAATAGAAGCTAAAAGAAAAATTAAAAAGGTTTAGGTTCCAAAAGGAACCAAAATAGCTAACCTTGAAGGATCCAAGAAAACTTGGGTATCTAAGATTATATGATTTCCTTGTGTAGGAGTGTCTTGCAGCCAAGCTTAATAAAAACTGTTGGTACTTGGATAGTGGCTGCTCAAGACACATGACGGGTGACAAGGAGCAATTTTTCGCCTTAGAACCTAAGAAAGGAGGTGTGGTGACTTTTGGAGATGATAACCAAGGTCACATCATGGATATTGGTAAGATACAAATCACACCTTCAATCTTTATTGATAATGTTCGGTTTGTAGATGGTTTTAAGCACAATTTACTTAGCATTAGTCAATTATGTGATAAAGGTTTTGACGTATTGTTTAAGCCATCTATGTGCATCATAACCAACTCAACTAATAATGGTTTAGTTTTCAAAGGACTAAGACGTGACAATGTTTATGTAGTAGATTTTGAAGATCTTGCTAGAAACAACCACTGCTTAGTAGATAATGATATTAAGCTTAGTGAGGCAAGTTGGTTATAGCATCGTAAATTAGGTCATGCAAACATAGACACATTATCTAAATTAGTTAAAAGAGATTCCGTGATTGGTTTGCCAAAGCTGAAATTTGAGAAAAATAAAATCTGTAAAGCATGTCAATTTGGCAAACAATCTAGAAGTTTTTTTAAGTCCATAAATTGTGTTTATACAACTAGACCCCTTGAGCTACTTCATATGGACTTTTTGGACCAACTAGGACCACAAGCCTTGGTGGAAACAAGTATGGACTTGTTATAGTTGATGATTTTTCTAGATACACATGGATCATGTTTTTTGCTCGTAAGTATGAAGCATTTTCAGTCTTTAAGAAATTTCACAAGGAGGTAACAAATACAAAAAATAGTTTAGTTATAGCAATTAGAAGTGATCATGGAACGAAATTTGAAAATTATCTATTTGATGAATTTTGTAGTAAAAAGGGAATAACTCATAATTTCTCTGCACCTAGGACACCACAACAAAATGAAGTTATGGAAAGAAAGAATAGAACCCTAGAGGAAATGGCTAGGACCATGTTGTGTGAAAGTGACCTCCCAAAGTATTTTTGGGGAGAAGTCATTAACACATCATGTCATATAATAAATAGAGTTCTATTAAGACCAATTATAAGAAAAATACCTTACGAACTTTGGAGAGATAGAAAGCCCAAAGTAAACTACTTTTATGTGTTTGGCTATAGGTGTTTCATTCATAATAATGGCAAAGATAACTTAAGTAAATTTGATTCCACATCTGATGAAGGTATCTTTTTGGGATATTCTACATTAAGTAAGGCTTATAGAGTTTTCAACAAAAGAACCCTTGTTATTGAAGAATCCATCCATATTGTTTTTGATGAGTCTAATGATGCTTCCTCTAGCAAGAGAGAAGTGTTTGATGATGATGCAGGAATAATTGAAGAAAAGATGGATCACATGACTTTACAAGAGGATGAACCCAAGTAAGTTGAAGAAACTTCAACAAGCCAAGAGGTAATTGCCGAACATGGGCTTTCAAAGGCTTGGAGGTATGCTCACGGTCACCCTAAAGAGTTAATCTTAGATGATCCATCTCAACCAGTTAGAACTAGAGCCTCTCTTAGAAACTTAAATAATCATCTTGCATTTGTTTCACATTTAGAACCTAAAAACATTGAAGAAGCTGAAAGTGATGTAAATTGGATAAATGCTATGCAAGAGGAACTTAACCAATTTACAAGAAATAAAGTATGGAACTTAGTTGAAAGATCCACTGAATACTCAATAATAGGAACTAAATGGATATACAAAAATAAACTTGATGAAAATGGAGTTGTGGTTAGGAACAAGGCTAGACTAGTAGCAAAGGGCTATTGTGGAGTGATTGATTATAACCCTATTTGATTTTGATGAGCTCAAAGCATTTGAGTATATCTTATGTTATACTGATGAATTCAATCTAGTGTTTCAGTCAAATACTTGTAAATTTATGGTTAAGTGTCTCTAGATTTGGTTCAATACATTTTGGATAAGTAAAGAATTCAATTTGAACCAAAGTCTGAGACTCGAGTCGACTCCGGAAGATTACGAGTCGACTCCAAGCGTATCAGAAGCACTGGCTCAAGCTCGAGTCGACACCTGTACATTACGAGTCGACTCCGACTGAGAACAGACAGCCGGATAGAAAGATTCATCTCAGAACCTGTCAACGAGTCGACTCCTGGAGAATTCGAGTCGACTCCAATGCTTGCCGAGTCGACTCCAGCGTAGTACGAGTCGACTCCAGGGAGTAACAGACAGAAACACAGAGAAGCTATTTTGGACTCTAAGAGCCAAGTCGACTTCCGAAGAACTCGAGTCGACTCCGATGGTTGGCAGGTCGACTCCTAAGGAAGCGAGAGTCGACTCCCAGAGAAAAGCAAGGCTAAAAGTCAGAAAGCCAATTTCGGACACTGAGAGCCGAGTCGACTCCCGCAAAGTCCGAGTCGACTCCAAGGCAGCGCAACCCAAAAGACAGAAGACGGTATTTTCGTCTCTGAGAGGCGAGTCGACTCCAAGACAGTTCGAGTCGACTACAAGGCAGCGCAAGCCCAAAGACAGAAGACTCTATTTTCATCTCTGAGAGCCGAGTCGACTCCGAGAATATCCGAGTCGACTCCAAGACGGCACAAGTCAACAGACAGAAGATCGAGATTTCGGGCTCTGAGTGCCGAGTCGACTCCCAGAATATCCGAGTCGACTCGAGTGAGCAAATTTGAAAGCAACATCTCTGGATTCCTTAGAACGAGTCGTCTCCAAAAGTGCCAGGTCAGCTCTAGACATTGGGGAGTCGACTCCAGGTTCAGTCGAGTCGACTCCAAGTCAAGACAGCACTTTAATTCAAATCCAGAACAGTTGCCGAGCCGTCTCCAGAAAAGCATGAGTCGACTCCTACAACAGGCGAGTCGACTCTAGATCGCGCGAGTCGACTCCGATCCCAACGAAAATATTGTCAGGAGTTGCAGAACGTGCAGAACGGCTAGATCTTGGGGTCTAACGGCTAGTTTTCTTGGGGAATGGCTTAAATAGCCACAGAGAATTGTAGCAAGGAAGGGAAGTGACATTCCATTCAAAGAAAACAAGTAATCTCCACCTACCAAAGGATTTCAAAGGAAATACACGTGAAAGGAGGAAGAGAGGCATTAAACTCCATCCAACCAACTCTTTCCAGCATTCAAGAAGTCTCCGTCAGTCATCAAATCTTCTAGACATTCACGTGGAGACTCCGAGTTCGAGAAGCCCTCCTCTACATCTTCATAAATCTATTTGAGGGCTCCTAACTTCTCTCTTATTAGTATCGCTGAATATCTGCTTATTAAGAAGCTTCCTTTTTCTATTTGTTTTCAAACCATTTGTTTCTTACTTGATTCAATCAGGGGATTGAATCAAGGGTTGTAAGGTTTGTTGGTGAGCCTAGGTTAAAACCAACGGTGTAAGGGTTTGATTGTGATCTCGGAAAAACAATCGGGTGGTTCTTGTCATGACCCCCGCCCCGTTCCCGGTGGGCCGCCGCGACGGTCCTAGGGTGCGGGTAGGCATAAGGCCACCAGCCACCGCGTAGAACCCTACTACCTATCAATCATCAATAAATCTTGAAAATTTTGGCATGATACATGCACAAAATGATCATCTTTCCTATGGTGACCTGTCAGGATTATCTCATTACATACAACAATGCTACCTGTCAGAGCAGCAATCACATAATCTGTCACATAATGAACCTGGACAATATATATCAATACATCATCTCAGGCATATAACTCATCTATATAAAAATCTGGTTCCCATTTCATCCATGGTCAAACCCATATCCACAACAGGATCTATGACTGTAACTATACACTAATACAACAGAAGGTTTATAATACACCAAAAGGGGATAAACCTCTATCTACATTATACTATGCTACACTATGGAGCGGCACAGCTAGCAGGCAATCTCTAACCCTGCTCTTCTCTATACAATACCTGCCCTGCAATCAAAAACACCAAACTGGGGAGTGAGTATATGAATACTCAGTGAGTGGAGTAGAGAGTACTATGCACATGAGACAGAATATAATCATGGCTCGAGATGAAATCTCAAGATCAATAACAACATGAACATGAACTCAACGTAGAGAATATAGAGTAAATCATCAATATCACCACAATCAATATCAACTCATCTGAAGCATATATGGAATAATCAAGTAAACATATATGCTACTCATGAATATGCTCAACAGATCATAATGCTGGAACATACAAATCAGGTGTCAATATGCTGAAATCATCACTAGACAGCTGTCGGGAGGTGGGTTTTACGCCCCAGGCGAACCAGCAACAACTCCCTACTGTCACATGCATATGCAGGATAAGACACCATACCGATAACATAAATGCTAGACAGCTATCGGGAGGTGGGTTTTACGCCCCAGGCGAACCAGCAACAACTCCCTACTGTCACATGCATATGCAGGATAAGACACCATACCGATAACATAAATGCTAGACAGCTATCGGGAGGTGGGTTTTACGCCCCAGGCGAACCAGCAACAACTTCCTACTGTCACATGCATATGCAGGATAAGACACCACACTGATCATATAAATGCTGGCCAGTATCCAGAACAGAAATCCATCTCACATCTACATACTAAACGGCACCTCGCGGGAATTCTACATCCACGGAAAGCCATACTGCACCTCGCGGGGTCTTACTATGCCCGGCGGTAAGCAGAATATAAGTCGTAGGACCGGCCGATCCTACGCCTAGGGCCGTGTCCCCCCCTAGGAAGGGACTGGGCTCCGCCCACCCAGAAGGCTACTATGTGCACAAAGGCCGATGTTCAACCCCCATCGACTATAGGTGTCCTGCAGATACTGCCAAGCCATGCATAAATGCCATAATGCACCCTCCCAATACTCTACTAAAAAGGAGTATAATCAAGATTACCACTCACTCGATCATGACCCAATCATAAACTAACATCAGGGTTGGGAGTGAGGAATCACGGGAGTACAATGCAACTCAATATACCATGAGAAGGGCTGTACAAGTCTTTGAAATAGAGGAAATGAAATCAATTTACAAAAGAAATCATTTCACAATTCAGATCCAATTTCATTACTCATCAACCCCTCGTAATTCCTCTCAATGTTTCCTCAAATGCATGTACAGAATAATCAAGCATAGAGAATCAAGATTATAGAGAAATCTACTACAACAATTAATCAATAAGCTCAGGTGGAATCAAGTCACACTTGGCAACATTCATGAAAATGAATAAGGAATGTGCTCATGGTGCAAAGTACAAGCTTCCACTCACCTGCCAATCCGGCACGGCCTCGATACGCCTCTAGAATTCTACAGCAGGCAGTGGGGAACTTCTTCCTCTCGTTTCCTAGCTTCTTGCCCAACTGTGACATGCATTTACCATACATTTAGTCTTGTATCAAGGTCATAATCTACGTGCCAATTATAATATAGGGAACTTTAATTGATTCAACTCCCCCGTTCCCTAAATCTTTTTTTTTCTTTCTCTTTTTCTTTTTCTATTAATTAACTCATCATTTATGTGTATTAGGGACTCCCTTGCACGAGTACAAGGTCTCCCTTAGCCTAATCTAGGCTTAATACCCTATTATGGCATGAAATCCCTTATTTTCCACCCGGATGAACAGTAACCCGAACTGACAGTGGGTTACTTCATCCCAATTTTGATCCACTTTCAGGACTCCAAATTTGATGAAATTTTTACCTAACATTCTACACTCATAGAGGATTCCAAAGAGATAACATGCATCATCATCGGAGGCCGTTTGACCCCCTAAATAATTCGCCAAAGTTGGGACTTCGACACAGTTTTTCCGTAGTGCCGGAAAAATTTGTTAAAATCCGATTCTTCCTCTTTTAACCACCTCTACAACCCTTATCCGACCCCTCTAGACTATATCCACCCTTTGTATAGCCTAATGTCATCAAAAGACTAGATAGGGATGGATATTTACCTTTTTTTTTTTGGAAATCGAGGTCTTTGCGTAGAGGGGAAGGAGATCTACGTTTTTTCCTTCAACTGGAAGTGCAACCGGAATCCCTTTCCTCCTTGAATCCCCTTCCTCTTCTTCTTTCTTCTTCTTCTTCTTCTCTTTTTCTTTCTTTCTTTCCTCTGTTTCACGCCTGAGAACCCCCTCCCTCTTTCTCTCGGTTTCATTCCAAAAGCCAGCTCAAACCCTCCAATTAAATCACATCAAGACACTATTCACCCTTTGTTTAATATTATTAAATTCCCATTTTGCCCCTAACACTTCAACGGATCTACAACTATACCATTATCTTTTGATTCCTTCCAATTTTACCCCTTATATCAATTTTAAAGGACTATTCTATCCTTTGTTATATAAAAAAAATTTTAGGGGTTATTACAGTTCTAGTCGGTGAGCCTGGGAAAACCGACCGAGTTTGTTGTGATCTCGTAAAACAACAAGTTGGGTTGTGAACTTGTAAAACAACCGGCTGTAATCCGAGGGGTTATAGTGAATTCCCAAGTGAGGCTTGGGAATTGGACATAGGAGCAAGGGTTAGCTCCGAACCACTATAAATTTGCTTGTGTTTGTGATTGCTTTATTGTCTCTTACTTTCCCTTCATCCACTGCATATAGCAACTAATTAAACCACTTGCAAAAAGTTTTAATTAGTTACTCACAAACTTTTTAATTGCAACAAATATTTTAAAACCCAATTCACCCCCCCTCTTGGGTTGTCTATCTGGGCACAAGTGGTATCAGAGCCGAAACTCTTTTACCAAAAGAGTAAAAGATCAAAATGACAACCCCTTTTGGATCTTCTCATATTGAGGGCCAGTCCACCCATAGACCTCCATTCTTCAATGGATCCGACTACTCATATTGGAAGGCTAGGATGAGAATATTTATCCAAGCACAAGACTATGAGATGTGGACCACCATACTTAATGGACCATACATCCCATCAATTTTTGTAGAGGGTGTTACTATACCCAAACTTGAAAAGGATTGGGATGACAATGATATAAGGAAGGCACAACTAAATGCCAAAGCAATGAATGTGCTTTATTGTGCTTTAGACAGAAATGAATTCAATAGAGTCTCTACTTGCAATTCTGCAAAAGAGATTTGGGATAGACTTGAAGTGACCCACGAGGGCACAAAACAAATAAAAGAATCTAAAATAAATATATTAGTTCATAAGTATGAATTATTTAAGATGGATTCCAATAAAACTATCACTTGCATGTTTACTAGATTTACTGACATTGTCAATGGCCTAAAAAGCCTTGGCAAATATTATACTAACAGTGACATTGTCAGGAAGAATCTTCGTTGTTTGCCAAGGTCATGGGAGGCCAAGGTGACGGCAATCCAAGAAGCCAAGGACTTGAACAAGCTTCCACTTGAGGAGCTTCTTGGATCCCTAATGACGCACGAGCTCACAATGAAACAACACAGCGAAGAAGAATCCTCTCACAAGAAAAAGGTAATAGCTCTCAAATCTACTTGTTCTAACAAGGATTTATCGTGCAGTAGCAGCAGTGAAGAAGAAGATCATGAGGGAGATGATGATGAAGCTCTTCTCGTGCGTAAGTTCAAAAAATTTATCAACCGAAAGAAGTCCTTTCATCAAAGGAGAGGCCCCTCAAGTTCCTATTACATGGATAAAGGTAAGGAAAGGGAAAATGAGAAAATCGGATGCTACGAATGTAAGAAGCCGGAACACTTTAGAGCAGATTGTCCTTTGCTCAAGAAGGCCAGCAAGTACAAGAAAAAGAAAGTCCTCGTCTCCACCCTATCGGACTCCGATACATCATCATCATCATCAGATGAGGAACAAGAAGAAAAGGCCAACCTATGTTTTATGGCAAACGACAATGAGGTGACATCTGAAATGCATTTAGATTTTACCTTTGATGAATTGTATGATGCGTTTAATGAATTAATGGATGAATATAAGAAAATAAGTCTTAAGAATAAAGAGCTAAAACTAACCAATCAATCTCACCTCCATAAATACGATAAATTAGTTAAGGATAAGGATTTTATCACTAAAGAAAATTTAGAACTTAAAACAAGCAAGCAAATGTTAATTCAAAAAACTAATACCTTAATTAAAGATAACGAAAAACTAACTAAGGAAATTTCTGAACTTAAAAAGGATAAATAAACTATTAGAGATAATTTCACAAAAGACTTAAATGCACTAAAAACAGAAAAACAAAAGTTGGCACTAGAACTTGAAAAGTACAAACCTTTTGTAGAAAAGTTTACATATAGCTCTGAAAAATTAGAAATGATACTTAATAGTCAACGAGCTGTGTTCAATAGAGCTGGTTTAGGGTATAAACCTAAAAATAAGCAAAAGCTCCTTAGTAATTTCTTTGTAAAAGCAGGGGAAAGCAAAACTAAGAAAATAACCGATTTTTGCTGTGGAACAATAGGACATAAAGCTAATGTGTGTGATCATAGGAAAGGAAAAACTAAAGAAAAAATTAAAAGGGTTTAGGTTCCAAAAGGAACCAACATTACTAACCATGAAGGACCCAAGAAAACTTGGGTACCTAAAATTGTATGATTTTCTTGTGTAGGAGTGTCTTGCAGCCAAGGTCGACAAAAACTGTTGGTACTTGGATAGTGGCTGCTCAAGACACATGACGGGTGACAAAGACCAATTCTTCACCCTTGAGCCTAAGAAGGAAGGTGCTGTGATATTTGGAGACAATAACCAAGGTCACATCATTGGTATAGGTAAAGTACAAATCACCCCTTCAATCTTTATTGATAATATTCGATATGTTGATGGTCTTAAGCATAACCTACTTAGCATTAGTCAATTGTGTGATAGAGGTTTTGATGTTCTGTTTAAACCATCTTTATGCATCATAACCAACTCAATTGACAACAGTTTAGTATTTAAAGGAATATGACGTGGCAATGTGTACGTAGTAGATCTTGAGGATCTTGCCAAACATAACCCCTGTTTAGTTGTTAATGATACTAAGGATAATGATGCAAGTTGGTTATGGCACCGTAAGTTAGGTCATGCAAGTATGGATACAATATCAAAACTAGTTAAAAGAGATTCCGTGATAGGTTTGCCAAAACTAAAATTTGAGAAAAATAAAATTTGTGAAGCTTGTCAATATGGCAAACAATCAAGGAACTCCTTTAAATCCATAAATTTTGTCTCTACCTCTAGACTTCTTGAACTACTACACATGGATCTATTTGGACCAACTAGAACCACAAGTCTAGGTGGAAACAAATATGGTCTTGTTATTGTAGATGATTTTTCTAGATATACTTGGGTCATGTTTTTAGCTCATAAAGATCAAGCATTTTCAGTATTTAAGAAATTCCATAAGGAAGTAACTAATGCTAGAGATGCTTCAGTCATAGCTATTAGAAGTGACCATAGAACGAAATTTGAAAATCATCTATTTGATGAATTTTATAGTAAAAAGGGGATAACTCATAATTTTTCTGCACTTAGGACACCACAACAAAATGGAGTTGTAGAAAGGAAGAATAGAACCCTAGAGGAAATGGCTAGAACCATGCTATGTGAAAGTAACCTTCCTAAGTATTTTTGGGGAGAAGCCATTAATACATCATGTCATATATTAAATAGAGTTTTATTGAAACCTATTATAAAGAAAACACCTTATGAACTTTGGAAAAATAGAAAGCCCAAAGTAAACTATTTTCATATTTTTGGATGTAGGTGTTTCATTTATAACAATGGAAAGGATAACTTAGGTAAATTTGATTCTAAATCTGATGAGGGTATATTTCTGGGGTATTCTACAACAAGTAAAGCCTATAGAGTTTTTAATAAAAGAACCCTTGTTATTGAAGAATCTATACATGTTGTTTTTGATGATACTAGTGATTTCTCTTCTAGCAAGAGAGTTGTTCTTGATGATGATGCTGAAATTTTTGAAGAAAAGATTGATGAGATGACATTACAAGAAGATGAATAAAAACCAAATGGAAATGCATCATCAAGCCAAGAGGCAATTGTGGATCATGGGTTGACTAAGGCTTGGAGGTATGCTCATGGGCATCCTAAGGAATTAATTTTAGATGATCCATCTCAATCTGTTAGGACTAGAGCAACTCTTAGGAACTTAAATAATCATCTAGCATTTGTCTCACACTTTGAACCTAAACACATAGAAGAAGCTGAAAATGATGTAAATTAGATAAATGTAATGCAAGAAGAACTAAACCAATTTACTAGAAACAAGGTATGGAACCTAGTTGAACGACCCTCTGAATATTCAATAATAGGTACCACATGGATATATAAAAATAAACTTGATGAAAATGGAATTGTAGTTAGGAACAAGGCTAGACTAGTAGCAAAAGGCTATAATCAAGAAGAAGGTATAGACTTTGATGAAACCTTTGCTACTGTAGCTAGACTTGAGGCAATTAGATTGTTACTAGTATTTGCATGCTCTAAAGATTTCAAATTATTTCAAATGGATGTAAAAAGTGCCTTTTTGAATGGGTATATTAATGAGGAGGTGTATGTAGAACAACCTCCTGGTTTTGAAAATCATCAATACCCCAATCATGTGTATAAACTAAACAAAGCACTTTATGGTTTGAAACAAGCACCTAGAGCATGGTATGAAAGACTTAGCAAATTTCTACTAGATCATGAGTTCTTAGAGGAAATGTAGATACAACATTGTTTTTAAAGAAGAAAAACAAAGAAATGTTAGTAATGCAGATTTATGTTGATGATATTATTTTCGGTGCTACTAACAATTGCCTCTGCGAAGAATTTGCTGACTTGATGCAGAGTGAATTTGAAATGAGCATGATAGGAGAGCTGAACTATTTTCTCGGGCTCCAAATCAAACAATCTGAAGAAGGGATCTTCATCAATCAAGCTAAATACATCAAGGAGATGCTTAAGAAGTTTGATATGGAAGGAAACAAGTCAATCAGCACACCCATGAGCTCATCATGCAAACTAGACCAAGATGAATCAGGTAAATAAGTAGATCAAAAGATGTATAGAGGTATGATAGGATCTTTATTATATCTCACTGCAAGTAGACCTGATATCATGTTTAGTGTATGCATGTGTGCTAGATATCAATCTAATCCTAAGGAATCACATTTAATTGCAGTTAAGAGAATCTTTAAATACCTAATAGGAACAAAAAATATAGGTTTATGGTATTCTAAAGAATCTAGCCTAAACTTAATAGGGTATACAGATTCAGATTTTGCTGGTTGTAAACTTGATAGAAAAAACACCAGCGGGTCATGTCAATTCTTAGGAGAAAATTTAATCTCATGGTTTAGCAAGAAACAAAACTCGGTTGCATTATCTACAGCTGAAGCCGAATATGTTGCTGCCGGGAGTTGTTGTGCTCAAATCATGTGGATCAAACAACAACTTGAAGACTATGGCATTAAACAAGATAAAATTCCCATTAATTGTGATAATACAAGTGCCATTAATCTAACTAAAAATCCAATTTAGCACTCAAGAACTAAACATATTGAGATAAGACATCACTTCATAAGAGATCATGTACTGAATGGTAATGTGACACTTCAATTTGTTTGCACTGATGATCAATTAGCTGATATCTTCACAAAACCCTTGAGTGAAGAGCGATTCTGTGTACTTAGGAGAGGATTAGGAGTGATTGATCCATCCTAGTGATATTCTCTTCTAATTCATTGATTTTGATGATTAGCTTGTGTTAAAATAGAGTTTCTCATCTATGATCGTCAAATCAGCTCATAAACTTAGTGTCTATCCCTTGTTTGGCACGAAAATAATATGATTTTTGGGTGCGTGCCAGAGTTCGAGTCGACTCGGATACATTTTAGAGTCGGCTCATGGGGGAGTCGACTCGCGCATATTTTGGAGTCGACTCGAGGTCGAGTCGACCGCGACTTACTGGAGTCGACTCGAGGTCGGGAATCCGATGTTTTAACCTTAATCGAAGCGTTCAATCGACACTTCTATTCACCGCCGCCACTGTTCAATAACCTAGAGTCGTCTCCGACCTCGTCTCCGACCTTTGTTAAGGCATTTCCGTCGAGTTTCCCTCCGTTTCTTGTGTCCTTTCCCCCTCCTTAGGTCTAGGATGCCTCGGAATGTTGTTGTCCCGAGCCGGAAAAGGCCCCAACCCGCGAGCGGTACCGAGCGACGATCAAAGGCTCGGAATGATCCCGTGAGGCCACAACCTCCGGTTCCTTCCCCGCCGAGGCCGGTTCTCTCGCATCCGTGCGCCGGAAAGGCGGTTTCCACCGGGAGATACATCAACTTTGACTTCCTCTCCCGGGAAGGCTTTACCCTAGGGTATAGGTTAAGGGCTCAAGGGTTAGAAATGTTTTGTTCCCTAGATCTCGCTACTTACCCGGGGTTAGTTAGGAAATTTTACGGTACAGTAGCTAGGGGTCATGGTGGGATACAAGGAACCGTAGCGGGTGTCCCAATATTTATTTCGGAGGACTTCATTGCTCAAGTCCTCCATCTTCCCCAAGTAGGAGTGTTTCCCTCTCACTCAGCAGATAGGACTGAGGCCCTTACGGCCATACTAGGGAGTCCACCTCAGTCCCTCCTATAAGAGGTGTCTGCAAATCAGCTATCAGCTGAAATGCGGCTCCTCTTGAGCATCATATCTAGGACCCTCTTCCCCAAGATAGGGCGTTTTGATTTTGTATCTGAGAGGGACCTAGCCCTAATGTTCTACATTCTTCAGGATACTCCAATCAACTTTCCAAAACTCATCTATAAATACCTATGTGAGCCTCTAGACAAACTAAGGCTTACTCTTCCCTATGGCATGCTCTATACTTTGATCTTTAGGGAGTTAGAGGTCCCCATTCCTGAGGGGGAACTCTCTCGCTCACTGCGATACACCGATCGCATGGGTGAGGGGACTCTACACAGGATGGGTTTCCATAAGGTTGAGGGAGTCTGGGTCCGGAAACCATCCTCTTCCACACCTTCTGACCCTACTACTCGACACTCCCCCAGCCCTGATCATGACTCCGATTTTCCCACCTATCCCTCCACTTCAGCACCATCTACTTCAGCCGGACCCTCCACTGCACCACCTACTCAGCCACTAGAGGTCCGGATATCACCTGAGCAGCTCCGGAAGTTGTGATAGGAGATCGTGAGGGATCTTCGGGACGACCTACTGAGGGAGCTCCGAGGTCCAGCGACTGCTTCCTCCACTGCCCTAGTTCCATCATTGGCAGCCGTGACCGAGATGACGGCTCATCTAAGGAAAGAAATTTACAATGTAAAAAGCCTAATTCAAGCCCAATTTTCGAATATGAGCAATGTCACGAGCAACACAAGAAAGCTGCGAGAAGACATCCGACAGGAGCTGGGTAGCCAGAATCAGGGTACTGAACGGCTATCCAATGTATTGATCTTCAAGTTGGATACCCTACAGGAGAATCTGACTGAGCTTACCTCGATCCAGAGTAGGGCCACCTCGGAGATCATAAAGCAGCTAGGAAACATTACAGAAGGGATCAGTTTAATTATGCAACAATCTAGATTGAGCAAGGGAGCCACATCCTCCACCACAAAGAAATCCTAGTGTAGCTTGCTTTTTCTTTTTGATATGTACTTACTTCTCTACTTTTGGATGTATCTACAATTGGACTTAAACTTACATCAATACAATGAGTAGACATTTCTCTTCCAAATTGTGCAAATTTGAACTCTAACTACTTGTATGATGTGCTTTCTGCCTTTTTGCTATGATGACAAAAAGGAGGAGAAAATATATTAAATAGACATGTAAAGGGAATCAATAAAAAGAAAATTTTTAAAACACAAAATAATTTGTTCTAAGTGGATTCGATACCTCGAGGCTCATTATCTCTCTATTGGGGCTCCTAAAGGAGTAATCTCCAGAATCTATTCAAGGGATATTCGGATATTAGTTGAATCATACTCAAGAACAAATTGGCAGATTTTTCCTCTAAAAACTAAAAATTTAAGTTCAAAAGCTTCAATATACTAAAAAAAAACTTCAGAGAATCTAAACAAAGTTGAATGCACGTGTTGAGGGGGAGAATCTGAAATCTTAAGAAAGCAAACTCATTAAATATATATAAGCCAAACAATTGATTGCATGACATGAAGGCTTATATAATTCCAAATGAAAGGGGGAGCTTTAACTTCAAAATTTACTGTTTCACACCTTTCAGTTTTGGATAAATTAAATAACTAGACACTTGAATTCATTTTAAAATTTTACTATAAATTTTCTTTTTGGTTGAGCAATTCACTTTTCAAATACTCAATGTTTTGTCATCATCAAAAAGGGGGAGATTGTGGAGTGATTGATTATAACCCTATTTGATTTTGATGAGCTCAAAGCATTTGAGTATATCTTATGTTATACTGATGAATTCAATCTAGTGTTTCAGTCAAATACTTGTAAATTTATGGTTAAGTGTCTCTAGATTTGGTTCAATACATTTTGGATAAGTAAAGAATTCAATTTGAATCAAAGTCTGAGACTTGAGTCGACTCCTGAAGATTACGAGTCGACTCCAAGCGTATCAGAAGCACTGGCTCAAGCTCGAGTCGACTCCTGTACATTACGAGCCGACTCCGACTGAGAACAGACAGCCGGACAGAAAGATTCATCTCAGAACCTGTCAACGAGTCGACTCCTGAAGAATTCGAGTCGACTCCAATGCTTATCGAGTCGACTCCAGCGTAGTACGAGTCGACTCCAGGAAGTAACAGACAGAAACACAGAGAAGCTATTTTGGACTCTGAGAGCCGAGTCGACTCTCGAAGAACTCGAGTCGACTCCGATGGTTGGCAGGTCGACTCCTCAGGAAAAGAGAGTCGACTCCCAGAGAAAAGCAAGGCTAAAAGTCAGAAAGCCAATTTCGGACACTGAGAGCCGAGTCGACTCCCACAAAGTCCGAGTCGACTCCAAGGCAGCGCAACCCAAAAGACAGAAGACGGTATTTTCATCTCCGAGAGGCGAGTCGACTCCAAGATAGTTCGAGTCGACTCCAAGGCAGCGCAAGCCCAAAGACAGAAGACTCTATTTTCATCTCTGAGAGCCGAGGCGACTCCGAGACAGTTCGAGTCGACTCCGAGACGGCACAAGTCAACAGACAGAAGATCGGAATTTCGGGCGCTGAGTGCCGAGTCGACTCCCAGAATATCCGAGTCGACTAGAGTGAGCAAATTTGAAAGCAACATCTCTGGATTCCTTAGAACGAGTCGTCTCCAAAAGTGCCAGGTTAGCTCCAGACATTAGGGAGTCGACTCCATGTTCAGTCGAGTCGACTTCAAGTCAAGACAGCACTTTAATTCAAATCCAGAATAGTTGCCGAGCCGTCTCCAGAAAAGCATGAGTCGACTCCTGCAACAGGCGAGTCAACTCCAGATCGCGCGAGTCGACTCCGATCCCAACGAAAACATTGTCAGGAGTTGCAGAACGTGCAGAACGGCTAGATCTTGGGGTCTAATGGCTAGTTTTCTTGGTGAATGGCTTAAATAGCCACAGAGAACTGTAGCAAGGAAGGGAAGTGACATTCCATTCAAAGAAAACAAGTAATCTCCACCTACCAAAAGATTTCAAAGGGAATACACGTGAAAGAAGGAAGAGAGGCATTAAACTCCATCCAATCAACTCTTCCCAGCATTCAAGAAGTCTCCGTTAGTCATCAAATCTTCTAGACATTCATGTGGAGACTCCGAGTTTGAGAAGCCCTCCTCTACATCTTCATAAATCTGTTTGAGGGCTCCTAACTTCTCTCTTAGTAATATCGCTGAATATCTGCTAGTTAAGAAGCTTCCTTTTTCTGTTTGTTTTCAAACCATTTGTTTCTTACTTGATTCAATCAGGGGATTGAATCAAGGGTTGTAAGGTTTGTTGGTGAGCCTAGGTTAAAACCAACGGTGTAAGGGTTTGATTGTGATCCCGGGAAAACAATCGGGTGGTTCTAGTCGGTGAGCCTGGAAAAACCGACCGAGTTCGTTGTGATCTCGTAAAACAACAAGTTGGGTTGTGAACTTGTAAAACAACCGGCTGTAATCCGAGGGGTTATAGTGAATTCCCAAGTGAGGCTTGGGGAGTGGACGTAGGAGCAAGGGTTAGCTCCGAACCACTATAAATTTGCTTGTGTTTGTGATTGCTTTATTGTCTCTTACTTTTCCTTCATCCACTACATATAGCAACTAATTAAACCACTTGCAAAAAGTTTTAATTAGTTACTCACAAACCTTTTAATTGCAACAAATATTTTAAAACCCAATTCACCCCCCCTCTTGGGTTGTCTATCTGGGCAACAGCTATAATCAAGAAGAAGGTATAGACTTTGATTAGACTTTTGCTCCTGTAGCTAGACTTGAGGCAATTAGATTGTTACTAGCATTTGTATGTAATAAAGATTTTAAATTATTCCAAATGGATGTAAAAAGTGCCTTCTTGAATAGGTATATTAATGAGGAGGTTTATGTAGAACAACCTCCTGGTTTTGAAAATCATCAATACTCCAATCATGTTTATAAACTAAATAAAGCACTTTATGGTCTAAAACAAGCCCCTAGAGCATGGTATGAAAGACTTAGCAAATTTCTATTAGACCATGAATTTTCTAGAGGAAATGTTGATACAACCCTATTTTTGAAAAAAGAAAACAAAAATATATTAGTAGTGCAAATTTATGTAGATGATATTATTTTTGGTGCTACTAACAATCATCTTTGCGAAGAGTTTGCTGAATTAATGCAGAGTGAATTTGAGATAAGCATGATGGGAGAATTGAACTACTTCCTCGGACTTCAAATCAAACAATCCAAGGAAGGGATTTTCAACAATCAAGCTAAATACATCAAGAAAATGCTAAAGAAGTTTGATATGGATGGAAACAAGTCAATTGGCACTCCTATGAGCTCATCATGCAAACTAGACAAAGATGAATCAGGTAAATCAGTAGATCAAAAGCTGTATAGAGATATGATAGGATCTTTACTATATCTTACAGCAAGTAGACCTGATATCATGTTTAGTATACGCATGTATACTAGATATCAATCTAATCCTAAGGAATCACACCTAATTGCAGTTAAGAGAATTTTTAAATATCTAATAGGAACAAAAAATATAGGTCTATGGTACTCTAAAGAATCAAGCATAAACTTAATAGGGTACACTGATTCAAACTTCGCTGGTTGTAAACTTGATAGAAAAAGCACTAGCGGGTCATGTTAATTTTTAGGAGAGAACTTAATTTCATGGTTTAGCAAGAAACAAAACTCGGTTGCACTATCTACGGCTGAAGCCGAATATGTTGCTGCCGGGAGTTGTTGTGCTCAAATTTTATGGATCAAGCAACAACTTGAAGATTATGGCATTAAACAAAATAAGATTTCCATAAATTGTGATAATACAAGTACCATAAATCTAACTAAAAGTTCAATCCAACACTCAAGAACTAAATATATTAAGATAAGACATCACTTCATAAGAGATCATGTGTTAAATGGTGATGTGATGCTTGAATTTGTTTGCACTGATGATCAACTTGCTGATATCCTCACAAAACTCTTGAGTGAAGATCGATTTTGTATCCTTAGAAGAGGGTTAGGAGTGATTGATCCATTTTTGTGATACTCTCCTATAATTCATTGATTTTGATGATTAGCTTAAGTTGGATATAGGATTTCTCGTCTATGGTCACCAAATCACTCCTTAAGTTCAAAAAATTTTCATATCTCTCTCCTCTGGCACAGAATTAACTGAGTTTTTGGTTATGTGCCAGAGTTCGAGTCGACTCGAATAGATTTTAGAGTTGGCTCGTGGGCGAGTTGACTCGCACATGTTTAGGAGTCGACTCGCGCATGTTCAGGAGTGGACTCGAGGTCGGAAATCCGACTTTTAACCCTAAGTGAAATATCTTTTTCTCCACTTCTATTCTCGGCCGCCACTATTCAAAAACCTAGAGTCGTCTCCTACATCGTTCCCGACCCTTTTTTCCATCATTTCTTCCTTGTTTTCTTCCGTCCTTCAAGTCCATCCTTCCGTATTAGGTCAAAAATGCCTAGGAAAGCAGTTGTCCCAAGCCGGAAGAGACCTCTCTCCGCGAGCGGTGCCGAGAGACGGTCCAAGGTGAGAAACGAACCCGTGAGGCTACCACCTTCGGTTCCTTCTCTGCCGAGGACGGTTCCCTCGCAACCATGCGTCGGGAGGGTTGTCTCTACCGGGAGACGAGTCAACTTTGACTTTCTCTCCCGGGAAGGGTTCAACCTAGGGCATCACCTTAGAGCCCAAAACTTAGAATATTTTTGTTTTCTTGACCTCCCTACCTACCTAGGGTTAGTTAGGAAATTTTATGGGACCGTTACAAGGGGTGGCGGTGGTGTCCAAGGGGTAGTAGCCAATGTCCCCATTCTCATTTCAGAAGATCTCATTGCTAGGGTCCTCCACTTGTCTCGCGATGGGATCGCTCCCACACATCCCATAGACAGGACAGAGGCCCTTACGGCCATTTTAGGGAGACCACCCCAATCCTCCGTAGAGGAGGTGTCTGCAAATCAGCTTTCGGCTGAAATGCGACTCCTCCTGAGCATCATATCTAGGACCCTTTTTTCTAAGACTAGTCGGTTTGACTTTGTCTCAGAAAAGGATCTAGCATTGATGTTCTACATTCTACATAACATTCTCCTAAACTTTCCAAAGCTAATCTATAGGTATCTCTGTGAACCCTTAGATAAGCCTAGGCTAAGTCTTCCCTACGGTATGCTCTTTACACTTATCTTTAGGGAATTAGAGGTCCCTATCCTTGAGAGAGAACCCACACGCTCTCTCAGGTATACTTTGTTAGAACCCACCCATGCCGCAGAAAAAATTTCAAAAATTTCAGATGCAGCGGAAGAGGCATGCGCGGGATCAACCGTTCATCACATGATCGTTGTTCAAAAACCGTTCGTAGTTAGGTAAGGATTAAAAACTTTTTAAAAACATTAGAAGATCAGATCTTCACCTTGTGCGGGTAGATGATCACCGCAAACTGATGATCGTGGTTTTGGATGAAGGTTCGCTTGAAGCCGTTCAAGTGCCCGGCCTCTACGGGTATCCACATGAAGCAGGAACCGATCCAAGCTTTCTATCTCCCCGGGGTGCTGGCTCCCTTGCAGAGATAACTTTGATGGCTGATGTCCTCCCTCTTAACCAACCCTTGATTGTGCTTGGGAGGAGGAAGAAGAAGGATGAAGACTTGATGAAGAACCAAAGCCTGATTTCAGCCTTTTCCTTTCCTGCATTGGAAGAAGGAAGGGAGGAGGGAGGAGGATCCGCCAACCACCTTTGGCTTTCCTCCTTGCTTGCGGCTGAAGGCAAAGGGGAGGAAGAGGGCCACCGCACAAGGGAGGAGAGGGCTTCAATTTCTTGCCCTAGCTGCCGCCCACACCCTCTTTTAAAGACATGTGGAGCTCCTAACATTTAGGAGCTCTTGATGACTTCCCTAAGAGGGGCGCCGCCCTCTCTTCATGCCGCACCAAGAAGATAAGGAGGAGGGGCATGATCCCCTCCTTCTTATGATGCCCTAATCCTCCTCTAAGGAGGATTAGGTGTCCCTCTTATGGCTAAGTCCTAATCCAATTAGGCTTTAACCAAATCATGAATCAATTGGATTTAATCTATGCTAGTCCTAATCAAATTAGAACTTGAATGAACCATGACTCAATTGAACTCTTCAATCCTAATCCAATTAGGAGTCATGTTGATTCATTAGATTAATAATTAATTAGGATTTAAGAAATCCTAATCCAATTAGGACTTATTTAATTTTAGTCCTAATCCAATTAGGACTCTAATTTGAATTCGAAGTCCTAATCCGATTAGGACTCTAGAAATCCTACTCCAAGTAGGAATCCAAATTTAATTCAAAACTCCTTGTGGAGTGATTGATTATAACCCTATTTGATTTTGATGAGCTCAAAGCATTTGAGTATATCTTATACTAATGAATTCAATCTAGTGTTTCAGCCAAATATTTGTGAATTTATGTTTAAGTGTCTCTAGCTTTGGTTCAATACATTTTGGCTAAGTATGGAAATCAATTTGAACCAAAGTCTGAAGCTCGAGTCGACTCCGGAAGATTACGAGTCGACTCCAAGTGTATCAGAAGCACTGGCACAAGCTCGAGTCGACTCCGGCACATTACGAGTCGACTCCGACTGAGAACAGACAGCAGGACAGAAAGATAAATCTCAGACCCTGTCACCGAGTCGACTCCTGAAGAATTAGAGTCGACTTCGATGCTTGCCGAGTCGACTCCAGCAAAGTACGAGTCGACTCCATGGAGTAACAGACTGAAAGACAGAGAAGTTGTTTTGGACTCTGAGAGCTGAGTCGACTCCAGAAGAACTCGAGTCGACTCCGACGGTTGGCAAGTCGACTCCTAAGGAAGCAAGAGTCGACTCTCAGAGGAATGCAAGACAAAGTCAGAGAGCCAATTTCGGTGTCTGAGAGCCGAGTCGACTCCAGCAAAGTCCGAGTCGACTCCGAGACAGTTCAAGTTCAAAGACAGAAGACCTGTTTTTCCGGCTCTGAGAGCCGAGTCGACTCCAAGAGAATCCGAGTCGACTCGAGGAAGTAAAACCGAAAGAATGATTTTTGGAATCCTAAAGAACGAGTCATCTCCAGAAGGGAAAGTCATCTCCTGGCATTGGCGAGTCGACTCCAGGTTTAGCTGAGTCGACTCCAGAACGGGACGGCACTTTATTTCAAATTTTGAACAGTGGGCGAGTCGACTCCAATAAAGCATGAGTCGACTCCAGCAACAGCCGAGTCGACTCCAGATCGAGCGAGTCGACTCTGATCCCAACGGACACTTTGTCAGGAGTTGCAGAGTGTGCAGAACGGCCATAAATGTGTGTCTAACGGCTAGTTTTTGTTGGAGATTGTTTAAATAGCCAGAGTGAACAGTAATAGAGTAAGAAAGAGAGACTCCATTAAAAGCAAAAGGGATTTCCACCTACCAAAGCCTCTCTAGAGTAAATATAAGAGAAAGAAGGAAGAAGTGCATTGAAGTCCATCCTCCCAACATCTTCCTCGCATTCAAGGCTCCTCATCTGACAGCAAATCTTCATCCCACTCACGAGGAGATTGCAGAGTTCGAGAAGCCTCTTTCCTCAAATCTAAAAATCTGTTTGAGGGCTTCTAACTCTTCTTTAGTTATATTGTTTATATTTGCTTTTCAAGAAGCTATTCCTGTACTCTTTACAAACTGTTTTCTTGTTACTTGATTCAATCAGGGGATTGAATCAAGGGTGTAGAGGTTGGTTGGTGAGCCGAGGGTAAAACCAACATGTAAGGGTTCGATTATGATTCCGGAAAAACAATCGGATGGTTCTAGTCGGTGAGCCTGTGAAAACTGACCGAGTTCGTTGTGATCTCGTAAAACAACAAGTTGGGTTGTGAACTTGTAAAACAACCGGCTATAATCCAAGGGATTATAGTGAACTCCCAAGTGAAGCTTGAGGAGTGGACGTAGGAGCAAGGGTTAGCTCCGAACCACTATAAACTCTCTTGTGTTTGTGATTGCTTAATTATCTCTCCCATTCTCTTCATCCACTACATATAGTAAACTAATTAATCCACTTGCAATAAGGTTTAATTAGTTACTCATTAAGTTTTAATTTGCAATTATTACTTAAAACCCAATTCACCCCCCCTCTTGGGTTGTCTTCTTGGGCAACAAGTGGTATCAGAGCAGGAACTCTTCTATCAAAAGAGTAAAAGATCAAAATGACAACCCCATTTGGATCTTCTCATATTGAGGGGCAGTCCACCCATAGACCTCCATTCTTCAATGGAACCGACTACTCATATTGGAAGGCTAGGATGAGAATATTTATCCAAGCACAAGACTATGAGATGTGGATCACCATACTTAATGGACCATACATCCCATCAATTTTTGTAGAGGGTGTTACTATACCCAAACTTGAAAAAGATTGGGATGACAATGATATTAGGAAGGCACAACTAAATGCCAAAGCAATGAATGTGCTTTATTGTGCTTTAGACCGAAATGAATTCAATAGAGTCTCTACTTGCAATTCTGCAAAAGAGATATGGGATAGACTTGAAGTGACCCACGAGGGCACGAATCAAGTAAAAGAATCTAAAATAAATATACTAGTACATAAGTATGAATTATTTAAGATGGATTCCAATGAAACTATCACTTGCATGTTTACTAGATTTACTGATATTGTCAATGGCCTAAAAAGCCTTAATCACTAATTAAGCCAAGAAAAATGGATTATCCTTAATCACTAATGAGGAAAAGAAAAATGAACAAGTTGGCTTTGGCACCGTAGACTAGGACATGCTAGTATGAACTTAATATCAAAACTAGTCAAAAAGGATTTAATAAAAGATGTGCCAAAATTGAGTTTAAAAAAAGACAAAATCTGTGGACCATGTACATTAGAAAAGCGAACAAAATCATCTTTCAAATCAAAGGATATAGTATCAACCATTAGGCCTTTTGAACTCATCCACATGGATCTATTTGGACCTACTAGAACTACAAGTCTAGGAGGAAAAAAGTATGGACTAGAAATAGTAGATGATTTCTCAAGATACACATGGATTTCGTTTTTTGCACATAAGAATGAAGCATTTTCAGCATTCTTGAAATTTTATAAAAATATTATGACAGAAAAGAAGTTGACCTTAATTGCAATTCGAAGTGATCATGGAGCTGAATTTGAAAATCGACACTCTAAAGAATTCTGTAGTAAAAATGACATTTCACATCAATTTTCAGCACCTAGAACGCCTCAACAAAATAGGGTTGTTGAAAGAAAAAATAGGACCTTGGCAGAAATAGCTCGCACAATATTGTGTGAATCAAATCTTCCTAAGTATTTTTGGGCTGAAGCTATAAATACTACTTGCCATATTTTAAATCGTATTTTAATACGTCCAATAACAAAAAAAACTCCTTATGAACTTTGGAAGAATAAGAAGCCAACTGCTAAATATTTTAGAATATTCGGATGTCAATGTTTTATCTTAAACAATGGCAAGAAGGATCTAAGCAAATTTGATACCAAGTCAGATGAGGATATCTTCTTAGGATACTCTACCTCTAGCAGGGCATACAGAATCTTTAACAAGAGAACTCTTATAGTTGAAGAGTCAATTAATGTTATTTTTGATGAGTCTGATAGTGAATCCCCTAGGAGAGAAAGTATTCTTGATGATGATGCAGGAATTATTGAGTTTGAAAAGCTGAACCTTAATGACATGCCAAATCAAGAAAAAGGAGATGAAAAAGAAAAGGAAGATGGTCATGTGCCACCACAATCTCAAGACCTACCAAAGGAATAAAGGTACGCACATGGACATCCCAAAGACTTAATTATTGGTGATCCTTCTCAAGGGGTAAGAACTCGATCCTCTCTTAGTAATTTGAATAATTATCTAACTTTTGTTTCACAAATAGAACCTAAAACTTATGAAGAAGCTGAGCATGACATAAATTGGATTAATGTTATGCAAGAAGAATTAAATCAATTTAAAAGAACAATGTATGGACATTAACTAAGAGACCAAAGCATAATTCTGTAATTGGCACAAAATGGGTCTTTAGAAATAAGTTAGATGAAAATGAAGTAGTTATAAGAAATAAAGCTAGATTTATAGTTAAGGGATATAATCAAGAAGAAGGGATAGATTTTGAAGAAACATTTACTTCCGTGGCTAGATTAGAAGCTATTAGATTATTTCTAGCTTTTGCATACTTCATGGATCTCAAATTATATCGAATGGATGTAAAAAGTACCTTCTTAAATGGTTATATAGAAGAAGAAGTATATGTAGAGCAACCCCCTGATTTTGATAATCATGAATTTTCTGATCATGTATTTAGGTTACATAAGGCACTATACGGATTGAAACAAGCACCTAGGGCATGGTATGATCGATGAAGCAAATTTCTGTTAAATAATGATTTTAGTAGAAGAAATATAGATAAAACACTTTTTCTTAAGAGAAAAGACAAAAATCTGCTAGTAGTACAAATATATGTAGATGACATAATATTCAGCGCTATCAATGATAATCTTTGTAAAGAATTTGCTGAATTAATGCAAGAAAAATTCGAGATGAGCATGATGGGAGAACTTAATTTCCTTATCGAATTACAAATCAAGCAAACTAAGGGAGGGATCTTTATTCATCAAACTAAGTACACAAAGAAAATACTAAAGAAGTTTGGAAATGAAAATCACAAGGAAATAGGCACCCCAATGAACCCCACTAGTAAACTAGACAAAGATGAAAAAGAAAAAAGTGTAGATATGAAGATCTATCGAGGTTTAATTGGATCTTTGCTTTACCTTACTGCTAGTAGGCCTGACATAGTATTTAGTGTGGAAATATGTGCTAGATAGCAATCAGATCCTAAGAAGTCACATCTAAGTGCTGTCAAAAGAATCTATAGATATCTAAGAGGAACCACAAATATAGGATTATGGTACTCTAGAGACTCTTGTCTAGATTTGCTTGCATATTCTGATGTAGATTTTGCTGGATGCAAATTAGATAGGAAGAGCACTAGTGGAACATGTCAATTCTTAGAAAATAATTTAGTATCATGGTTTAGCAAAAAGCAAAATTCAGTAGCATTGTTAACAGCTGAGGCCGAATACATAGCTGTCGGGAGTTGTTGTGCTCAAGTACTGTGGCTCAAGCAACAACTAGAGGACTATGGAATCAAACTAGACAACATTCCTATAAAATGTGATAACGCTAGTGCCATTAATCTTACCAAAAATCCTGCCCAGCACTCTAAGGCAAAGCACATTGAAATAAGGTATCACTTCATTAGAGATCATGTGCAAAATGGGAATATATGTATTGAGCATGTGTGTACCGAGAAACAATTGGCTAACATATTTACAAAATCCTTATGTGAAGATAGATTTTGCATGCTTAGGAGAGAATTAAGCATATATGATCCCTTTAATTGAAAACAAATGAAAGGAACAAGTTGTCTCATGATTTTAGATATTCACCCTAAAAACCCTAGCTAAAATGGAGAAAAAGAGGAGGAGGCGTGTGAGGAAGAAGGCTGCAATGAAATTTTGTTGCCGGCGCCCATCTTTGATCCCTTTTAATGGCATTCGAATTTCATTCAAAATTCAAAAATTAGCTTCTGAAATCCTCCTTTAGTTGGCGCATGCAATGAAATAGGAACAACCCAAATCAGATATCAACCAAATCTGATTTAAATTCAAATTTTAAACACATGCGCAAGGGGGGAGGAATTAGAAATCCATGCAGCAGAATTTCTCCTCTTCTTGTCGCACATATTTCATTTCAAATTTGAATTTAAATGATTCAGAGGTTCACACGCCACCTTGGAAAGTTATTTGATGTATGAAATCATTTAATATATTGCTTAATATTTGAATTCAAATTCAAACATCAAACAATGTTGCCATGTGTCATGCTAGGGTTCCATGCGCCATGCACAATTTTAAATTTATTCAAAATTAATGAAATCCAATTTCATGTCACCACTAATTGCTACATCATCTGAGCCTAATCCCCTTGGGTTGCACCTAATCGAATTAGATCAAACGTGAATTAAAACAAAGCAATTTGGTTGAACCCGATCTAATTAGGTCATACCCTGATTGAGCTCAAATTGAATCCAATTCAATTTTGGCTCATCCAAACTCAATCAAATTGAATTAATTACTTTGTGTTGGACCTAATCCAATTAGGTCAATCCCCAATTAAGCACAAATTAATTTAAAATTAATTTGATCAGCTTAAGTCCTTTTTGTTCTGACCTAATCCAATCAGGTCAAAATCCTGATTGAGCCTAAAGTTGAATCCAATTCAATTTGGCTCATCCTTAGCTCAATTACTCAATCAAATTGAGTTTATTAGTAATTTAATTACTAATTAATCCTCCAATAATTATTTTAATTATTTTATAAGATAATTTGCCAATCAAATTGACCAAATTACCCCCCGAATGATTCTTAATCATTCATCAGCCTTCTTGATCAATCAGAAAACTTCTATGCATGTGACCTCATAGGTTCGAACCTAAGCCAGTAGTATAGGAACGACTTTTTACACTAATTGATGTAACCATCTAGCAATGGTACCCGACGTCCGGATAAGCCGAATATATGCGAAGCAAATATTCTGAAACCCTAGACTATAATTACTGTATAATTCATCCCTTTGACTCCTAATGCCAGGATGACTTAGAGATCACTATCAACCCTTGTTGCCCAAGGTGACAAGCCAAGAGGGGGGGGTGAATTGGTTTCTTCTAAATTTTTGGTGTTTAAAAAGGACTTTCTTAATTAAGTGCGGTGGATGCTTCCTTAAACTATTTGAATGATTTAAACTAGTGCAAAGATAGAAGATGATGCAAGAATAAACGTAAGCACAAGCACAACACAAACACAACAATATATAGTGGTTCGGTGCTCTCCTTAGCACCTACGTCCACTCCCCAAGCGTCCCCTTGGAAATTCACTATAATCCCGCGGATTACAGTTGGATTGTTTTCCGGGCTCACAATCCAAAAACCTTTGTTGGTTTTACGGGCTCACCAACGAACCTATACACTTTGGTTTTCCGGGTTCACCAAAAACCTTTGTTGGTTTTGCGGGCTCACCAACGAACCTTTACACTTTGGTTTTCCGGGTTCACCAAAAACCTTTGTTGGTTTTGCGGGCTAACCAACGAACCTTTACAAAGTGTTTGACAAACAAAAAGAAAAGATTCAAACTCCTAAATGAGCATATGAAACAATATAAACTACAAAGAAGAGTTAGAAAGTATTTATCGCTTTGAAGTGGCTTTGCTCTTCTTTGTCAAGGATGCTTCACTCTTCAAGGGAGGATGGAGCTCTTGATGCCTCTTTGAAACTGCTCAATCCCTTTCTTTGATTGTTGAATGAAGCTCTTGATGAAGGAGATTAGGGCACTTTTGTTTTCTTGTGTATTCCTTGATATTTCTCTCCAAAAGATATTTTCTCTGATGAATAGTGCCCCTTTAAATAGTTTCCAACCTTCTTTGGACAAGCCCCAATGGTCAGATTTAAAAAACTAGCCGTTACTCACCTTGGGAAGAGCAAAAAGTACATCTGCAGAACTAGCCGTTACTGTTCAGCCCGTGTTTGGGTCGGCTCAACCTGTCCTTGGGTCGACCCAACTTTTACTTGGGTCGACTCAAACATTCCTTGGGTCGACCCTCTCAGAAACCACAGAAACCTGAATTTCAGCCTTCCTTCTCATGGGTCGACCCAACCAATTTTTGGGTCGACTCAAAGTTCACTTGGGTCGACTCAACTTCTTCTTGGGTCGACCCTCTCAGTAATTCCAGAGAACCATTTTCTGTCTGTCTTTCTGTCTTGCCTTTGGGTCGACCCTCTCAGGGTTTGGGTCGACTCAAGCTTGGGTCGACTCAACCACTGTTTGGGTCGACTCTCTCAGTAAATCCAGAGAGCTTATTTCCTTCCTGTTTTGAGGTTCTTCAAGGTTGGGTCGACTCATGCTTACCTTGGGTCGACCCAACTCACTGTTCATCTGTGCTATTTTTGCAGGAGTGTGCCAAATGATTTCTTGATGTACCGGGGTCGACCCAATCAACCTTTGGGTCGACTCAATCCACACTTTGCTGCATTCTCAAGGTTAGATTCATTCAAATGAACAAGAACATGTCTCTATATCAATTCATACAAATATACTGAGAGTAATGAACTTATAAATGAAGTATCAATTTAACTTTTAATATACTCTAGATAATTGCTTGTTAATCATCAAAATAACACTATCATCCTCAATCTCCCCCTTTTTGATGATTACAAAATAAAGAGTATAAGTCTATTGATACTTGTCTTTAAAATCAGTTTATAAGAGGGTTTTAAATTGCTGAATTTCAGCTTTTCATATATAAGAGTGAAATCTCCCCCTATATCATTCAAATGTTGCCAATTTGACTCTTTGAATTGCTCCCCCTTTCATTTATGATTCATTAGCTATGAAACTTCAAAAATTTGAGATAAAATGTGAGTTTCAAGTTATGTATCGGGGTGTGAAAGGTGCGTGCCAAATTTTGAATTTATATGTGCCAAATTCTGAATTTTGATACAGATTTTTGATTTAATCAATTTCATTGTTACAAATTGCTCCCCCTTAGATGTATAAACTTTCTTATATGATTTTGTTTGCCCCATCATTTCTCTTTTCTTGCATAAATTCTTATTTCTTTTTCTCTACTTGATGTCTTTACTTCTCTCCTTTTTGTTACTTACTTTGTTTACACTGAACAATATCTCTTTGCTTCTCAAATTAATTACTCTTTCTTTTCTTCTCAAGTTGATTACTCTTTCTTTTCTTCTCAAATTGATTACTCTTTCTTTTCTTCTCAAGTTGATTACACTTTCTTTTCTTCTCAAATTGATTACTCTTTCTTTTCTTCTCAAGTTGATTACAAGTTGATTACTCTTTCTTTTCTTCTCCCCCTTTTTGTTATCATCAAAAAGATACATGTGAAAGTTGCAACAAACAACAGACTTCAATCTTCATTGATCAAAATAGGAACATTTCAATACAGTAATGCCCAAAATGAAAATAAATACAATGTTCCTCAATCAAGATTTAAAGATACATGAGAAAAGCAAGATACATATGAGAACTAGATATCTAGCCTAGGCTCTAAACATAGATGGTAAGATCAGCCTAGGGAGACTGTAATGACTGGGATCTAGTCCTCATCCTCCTAGTATACGTGGCGAGGGGAGGTCGAGCCTGGTGAGACTGTGTCTGGCGTGGAGCACGACGAGCTGGATGACTCTGTGCCGAAATCTCTGACTCAGCAGCCTGTGGCACAGTAGGTCCATGGGTCTCTCTCTCTCTCCGAAGTGCTCCAATCTGCTGCCTCAGGTCACTGATCTCAGCAGACATGACATCCAACCGGGCGTCCAATCGGCTCGTCAGCCCGTCAGTGATAGTCCTCGCCTGAGCTGACATAAGCTCAGTCATCCTGCTCCAGAAGTCATCCGTATCTGTCTGAGGAACGGATGACGATGGTCCAGCTTCTGAGGGTGCAGTAGGATGATCCATATGCTCCTCATCCTCATCCTCTGGTGCTTCTCCCTCTGGTGCCTCATCCTGAATGCCTGCTCCAGTGTGAATCCACTGCCCGTTCACTTTCTGATATCCCATGCGTATAAGTGTCCGTGCAGTGTACGTGTCAGTGTGATGCAGACTCTTGGATGCCTCCTCCTCGAGAGATAAACCATGCTGACGAAAAATCAATGTGAGTATCATACCATAAGGTAGTGATACCCTGTTGCTGCACATTACTTTCCTCATCTGTCTTAGTATCATAGCCGAAAGATTTAGGGGCATCCCCCGAATCATACACTCCATCACTGCTAGATCTCGCTCAGTGATGAGATCGAATCTCCCGGTCTTTGGAAACAAAATCCTATTGATCATATTGAGCAGTAATCTCATTTCAGCGGAAAGAGAACTAGCTATTACCTTCGTGGAGAAATCGAAGTTCTCATTTTCCATGATCAATTGTAGAGCTCTCATTTTGTTTTCTGGCTTTTTCGGAGTGGCTCCTATGCAGGGTAGATGAAGTAGCTCACTCAAGCTCTCTTCGGATACACGGATCCGAACCCCTCGAACTTCTGAAACAAGCCCTCCCAAACCAGTCTTGAGGAAGGCATAGAACTCTTGTACCAAACCGGGGTAGATTACCACATCTAGGGAGCAAAGATACTCCCAACCTTGTCTTTGGATCCATTCCCAAATCCGAAACCCTTCTTGATTGAAGAACTCGGAATGGATCCTTCTCCCCGTTGTAACCGGCCTCCTCGCAAATCTTGCAAGTATTACAGAGGGGGAAGGAGGAGGAGGGGCCTCCGCACGTGCCTCACGTCGTGGAGACACGGGAGATGGCTCGGTAGGTTGCCTTTCCTCCCGTTGGATCCGAGTCACTCTTCCGGATCTCTTGGCCACGGCTCGTTTGGGTCCCATTTCTCCAAGATCTTTAGGAAATCTACTGTTTGGAGGAGTTTAGTGGAGATTGGAGAGTGGAGACTAGGTTTTTCGGAAGAAGACAAAGAGCAAACAGTGCCCTAGAAATGCTCTCGGGCCCCCTTATAACAGTGGGGTCCCGACGTTGGGTCGACTCAAGATTTTTCTTGGGTCGACTCAACGTTGGGTCGACCCTTGTTCTGGGTTGGGTCGACCCAAGCGCAGACATTTTCATTTCTCTTTCTTTTTGCTTCTAAAAATTTTCCTTGCTTCCAATCCTTATAAATTCTCTCTGGGACAATGATACATGAGTAAGGAATCTCTAGATAACAAATTTGACTCATGTTTTATGGGATTTTAGAAGTTAGAGGGATGTATCATGAGATTACTGGCTCCCTTTTATATTTCTTCAATAAAAAGGATCACATATGCCTAATTCCCTCCTTAGCATGCAGAATCTATCTTCACTCAATGGTTTCGTAAATATGTCGGCTAATTATTTTTCAGTGCATATATGCTCAATACATACATTTCCATTTTGCACATGATCCCTAATAAAGTGATACCTTATTTCTATGTGCTTGGCTTTAGAGTGCTGAACTGGATTTTTAGTAAGATTGATAGCACTAGTATTATCACACTTAATAGGAATATTATCTAGTTTAACTCCATAGTCCTCTAGTTGTTGCTTGAGCCATAATACTTGAGCACAACAACTACCAGCAGCTATATATTCAGCTTCAGCTGTGGAGAGTGCCACTGAATTCTGCTTCTTACTAAACCATGACACTAAGTTATTTCCTAAAAATTGACATGTGCCACTTGTGCTCTTTCTATCTAATTTGCATCCGGCAAAATCAGCATCTGAATATGCAAGTAAATCTAGACAGGAGTCTCTTGAGTACCATAATCCTATATTGGTAGTTCCTCTTAAATATCTAAGGATTCTCTTAACAGCACTTAAGTGTGACTCCTTAGGATCGGATTGGTATCTAGCACATATTCCAACACTAAATACAATGTCGGGTCTACTAGCAGTAAGATAGAGCAAGGATCCAATTAGTCCTCTATAAAGCTTAAAATCAACACTCTTCCCTTTTTCATCTTTGTCTAGCTTACTAGTAGGATTCATTGGAGTGCCAATTCCCTTATGATTTTCATTCCCAAACTTCTTCAGTATTTCCTTTGTATACTTAGTTTGATGAATGAAAATGCCTTCTTTGGTTTGTTTGATTTGTAATCCTAGAAAGAAGCTCAGTTCTCCCATCAAACTCATCTCAAATTCTCCATGCATTAAATCAGCAAATTCTTTGCATAGAGTATCATTAGTGGCACCAAAGATTATGTCATCTACATATATTTGTACCACTAATAGATTTTTGTCTTTTCTTTTGAGAAATAAGGTTTTATCCACATTTCCTCTACAAAAATCATTATCAAGCAGAAATTTGCTTAGTCGATCATACCAAGCCCTAGGTGCTTGCTTTAATCCATATAATGCCTTATGTAATTTAAACATATGATTTGGCAATTCATGATTTTCAAATCCTGGAGGTTGTTCTACATATACTTCCTCCTCAATAATACCATTTAAGAATGCACTTTTCACATCCATTTGATATAATTTGAAATCCATGAAACATGCAAATGCTAGAAGTAATCTAATAGCCTCTAATCTAGCTACAGGAGCAAATGTCTCATCAAAATCTATTCCTTCTTCTTGATTGTATCCCTTAGCTACAAGTCTAGCCTTATTTCTTATAACTAAACCATTTTCATCTAATTTATTTCTAAATACCTATTTTGTTCCAATTACTGAATTATGCTTTGGTCTTTCAGTTAATGTCCATACATTACTTCTTTTGAATTGATTTAATTCCTCTTGCATGGCATTTATCCAGTTAGTATCTTTTTCAGCTTCTTTATAAGTCTTAGGTTCTAATTGCGAAACGAAAGCAAGATAATCATTTAAATTTCTAAGAGATGATCGAGTTCTTACCCCTTGAGATGGATACCAATGATTAAGTCTTTAGGATGTCCATGTGCATACCTCCATTCCTTTGGCACGTCTTGAGGTTGTGGTGGCACGCCATCATCTTCCTTGTCTTGATTTGGCACGTCATCAATTTTCAACTTTTCAAAGTCGATAATTCCTGTATCATCATCAACAATATTTTCTTTCCTAGCAGACTCACTATCAGACTCATCAAATATAATATTAACTGACTCTTCCACCACTAAGGTTCTTTTATTGAATACTCTGTATGCCCTGCTAGATGTGGAGTATCCTAAGAAGATACCTTCATCTGACTTGGCATCAAATTTACTTAGATCCTCCTTGCCATTGTTTAAGATAAAACATCTACATCCAAAAACTTTAAGATATTTAGCAGTTGGTTTCTTATTCTTCCAAAGTTCATAAGGAGTTTTCTTAGTTATTGGTCGTATTAAAACTCGATTTAGAATATGGCAAGCAGTGTTTATAGCTTCAGCCCAAAAGTACTTTGGAAGATTTGACTCACATAACATTGTTCGTGCCATTTCTGCCAATGTCCTATTTTTCCTTTCAACAACTCCATTTTGTTGAGGCATTCTAGGTGCTGAAAATTGATGTGATATACCATTTTTAGTGCAAAATTCTTCAAAGTGTTGATTTTTAAATTCTGTACCATGATCACTTCGAATTGCTACTAAGGTGAGTTTCTTTTCATTTATGATATTATTATATAGTTTCAAAAATTCTGAAAATGCTTCATTCTTATGTGCCAAAAATGAAACCCATGTATACCTTGAAAAATCATCAACAATGACTAGTCCATACTTCTTCCCTCCTAGACTTGTGGTTCTAGTAGGTCCAAATAAATCCATGTGTATGAGTTCAAATGGTCTAGTTGTTGATACTACATTTTTCGATTTGAAAGATGACTTAGTTTGTTTTCCCAATGAACATGGTCCACATATTTTGTCCTTTTCAAAGATCAATTTTGGCACATCTTTTATTAGCTCCTTCTTAACTAGTTTTGATATTAATTCCATACTAGCATGTCCTAATCTTCGATGCCAAAGCCAACTGGTTTCATTTTTCTTTTCTTCATTAGTAATTAAGCATAAACCATTTTTCTTGCCTAACTCATGAAGGTCTACTAAATAAATATTTCTTTGCCTTTGTCCTACAAGTACAATACTATTATCTTTAGGATTAGTGATTATGCATACAGATGCTTCAAATGTAACTTTAAATCATTTATCACAAAATTGACTTATGCTAAGAAGGTTATGTTTCAAACCCTTAACTAATAAGACATTTTCTATAAAAATAGATGGAGCAATGAAAATTTTACCCTTTCCAATGATATACCCTTTACCATTGTCTCCATAGGTTACTACTCCACCTTTCTTTGGTTCCAAGGTGACAAATTGATCTTCGTCACCGGTCATGTGTCTTGAACAGTCGCTATCTAGATACCATCGTTTTTCCATTTTATCAGCTGCAAGACACACCTGCAATCAAGATCAAGAAGAAACTTTAGGTACCCAAACTAAGTTGGGTCCTTTAGGGTTAGTGCTCCATGTTCCTTTTGGAACCCAAACTTTCTTGAATTTAATCTTTTGATTATTACTTGATTTGTTTTGACTAGACTTTCTAAAGTTACATTCATATGCTCTATGTCCTATCTTATTGCAACAGTAACAAGTAATATTTTCACTTTTAGCTTTTACAAAAATATTTTTTAAGAATTTTTGTTTCCTATTTGTTCTATAGCCTAAACCAGCCTTATCATATACAGCTTTTTGACTGTCAAGGATCATGTTTAATTTGGTAGAACTAAGAGTAAATTTATCTACCAAGGATTTATATTTTTCAGCATCTTCTTTTAACTTAATATTTTCAGCAATTAGATTCTTGATTTCATTTGTAAGTTTCCTACTTAATGTTTCATAGTTATGAGACAGTTTTAACTTATCTTTAATGAGAGATTGATTTTCTTCTTTTAGAGCTTTATTTTTATTAATTACTTTCTTATGTTCTTCCATGAGTTCTAAGAATGCATCATGCAATTCATCAATAGTAAAATCACAGTCAAGTACAGAATCTACCTCATCGTCATTGGCCATATTACACATTTGGGCCGTCTCTTGATGATCTTCCTCCTCTGAACTTGATTCCTCACTTTCACTCCATTCAGCCATGAAATTCTTCTTTTTCAACTTTCTTGCCATCCACTTCAAATCTGGGCAATCTATCTTATAATGTCCGGGTTTGTTACACTCATAGCAAATTAGAGTTTCTTTTTCTTTTTCTTTCCCCTTACCCTTCTCTTTGCTTGAGTTACCTTTGAGGATGGGTTTCTTTTTATTTAGTCTATTCTTACCTCTCATAAATCTTCTGAATTTTCTTCCAAGCACAGCCATCCCTTCTTCATCAATATCTTCATCATCATCTGAATCTTCCGATTCAATTTATTGTCTAGGGGTGGTAGTCTTTAAGGCAATGGGCTTTCTTCTTTTGACCTCATCTTCTGAATTTTGTCTCATTGTCAACTCATGGGTCATGAGTGATCCTAGAAGCTCCTCTAACTGCAGTGTGTTGAGGTCCTTTGCTTCTTGAATAGCGGTTACCTTGGCCTCCCAATTCCTTGGTAGAGACCTGAGAATTTTTCGCACCAAATCAGAGTTAGAATAAGACTTTCCTAATCTCTTAAGCCCATTTATAATGTCAGTGAAACGAGTAAACATATCAGTTATTGACTCAGTAGATTCCATTTTAAACAGTTCATACTTATGTACTAATATGTTTATCTTAGACTCCTTAACTTGATTGGTCCCTTCATGTGTGACCTCAAGTCTATCCCAAATTTCTTTGGCAGTGGTGCAAGTGGATATTCTATTAAATTTATTTACATCTAAAGAGCAGTAAAGTATATTTACAGCTTTTGCATTTAACTGTGCTAATCTTCTATCATTTTCATTCCAATCCATTTCTGGTTTGGGTATGATAGTGCCCTCTATGTTAAGTGTGGGTGTGTGAGGTCCTCTAGTGATGATTTTGTTAGATGTATGCCCTAGAAGCCAATTTGGCTGACACATTGTTGATTCTAGGGACATAATTTTGTACTTGACTATTTATTATTGAATAAATAAAAGGCATCTTTTCATTCATATTGTTTATGTGTCTATGAATCGTCCAAGGAATTAATAAGATGATGATACATATTCTCAAGAGTTGAGAATTTGAGCCATGTATCATTGGTGATTAATTTCTAAATGCTCCTGATCAATGGATCATCACGAGGACGGTGATCAATCCGATCAGTGCACAGATCATTTTCCCTCTGGATGGACGAGACTTGAGTCCACAGTGTAGTGACACTGAAGTGATAGTGCAGGTGCTTGTTAGAGAACAAGGGTACTGAGCGTGACCAAGACAAGAAGTCACTTGGATGTCTATCCACTCGTCAGTGACTTGCTTGATGTTGCAGTAGTGTGACTGGTCCTTTGACCTGTGGTGCTTCGGCTACTCACAGTGAGGTTATTGTAGTTTGACTGCACACATACATGGTCTCTAGCCATATGGGTCCATGCAGTGTAGATTGGCTGCAGTAAGTTCACTGTAGGAGTAGGGTATGCACCTATAAGGAATCTATCGACCTTGACAGAAGAGGAGTGATCCTATGTGATTTGTTAGACTGAGTTCTAAGACCTTGGCCAGGGCAGTAATATAAAGTGGAAAAAGAGTTTTCCACTATCGAACTCAAGTCGAATAAATCTTGACATATGACAGACGATGGGGTTTGACGAGTTGTCCATGACCTCCGTCCTGTAGGGATCCACCAGAAGAGGAGTGATCCTATGTGATTTGTTAGACTGAGTTCTAAGACCTTGGCCAGGGCAGTAATATAAAGTGGAAAAAGAGTTTTCCACTATCCAACTCAAGTCGAATAAATCTTGACATATGACAGACGATGGGGTTTGACGAGTTGTCCATGACCTCCGTCCTGTAGGGATCCACGATAGTAGGACTGTATCACACGTTAACTGCACCTAGAGGTTCATCATTCCATTCTGCTGGGTAGCCACTATATGCTGCTAGGTGTCACTGGTGGATGGTGGGACTCATAGGGATTATCTTGATGATCGATAAACCCTAATGAGTTGAGTTGGAATCGTTCCAACCCATTGAAAGGAGTTTTCAATGATATAGTGATAGAGATCACAATATATCTCACTACCAGTCAGAATAGAACCTATGGGGTCACACACACTAGAAGTATTGACCGATCCGATGGTTGAAATCGTGATTAGGAATCACAAGTAATCAATTTGATTGATAAGAAGTTGAAGAAGGAAAGGGAATTAATTAATTGGACTTGAAACAAGAGTCCTACTTCGAGTAGGATACCTAGAGTCCTAATTGGATTAGGACTGGGAATCCTAGTTGGAGTAGGACTGGAATTCCTACTTGGAATAGGATTCCTCAATCCTAATGAGATTAGGAGTTTTGAATCAAAATTGGATTCCTACTTGGAGTAGGATTCCTAGAGTCCTAATCGGATTGGGACTTTGGATTCAAATTAGAGTCCTAATTGGATTAGGACTAGAATTAAACAAATCCTAATTGGATTAGGATTCCTTAAGTCCTAATTAATTATTAATCTAATGAATCAACATGACTCCTAATTGGATTAGGATTGAAGAGTTCAATTGAGTCATGGTTCATTCAAGTCCTAATTGGATTAGGACTAGCATAGATTGAACCCAATTTGGCTAATCCTAATTGGATTGGGATTAAACCATAAGAGGGGCACCTAATCCTCTTTGGAGGAGGATTAGGGCATCACAAGAAGGAGGGATCACGCCCCTCCTCCTCTCCTTGTGTGCGGCATGAAGAGAGGGGCCGGCGCCCCCCTTCTCTCTTTGGAAAACCATCTAGGGCTCCTACTTTGGAGGAGCCCTTGATGGCTATAAAAGGCATCATGAGGCCGGCGCCCTAGGGCATTGGAATCCTCTTCCTCTTGTGCCGTGGCCACCCTCTTCCTCTCTTTAGTTGCAGCCGCAAGCAAGGGTAGAAGCTCTCCAAGTGTTGGCGGCCTCCTCCTCTTCCCTTTCTTCATCCAACGCAAGCAACAGAAGAAGGCTGCGTAGGGGCTCATCTTCTTCCTCTTCTTCATCCTTCTTCTTCCTCCTCTCAAGCACTTTCAAGAGTTGAAAGAAAAAGAGGAGATCAGCCATCAAAGGAAGTCTCTGCAAGGGAGCTAGCACCCCGGGGAGACAAGAAAACATTGATCGGTCCTCTACTTCGTGTGGATACCCGTAGAGGCCGGACGTTTGAACGGCTTCAAGCGAACCCTCTTCCAAAATCACGAATTCAGATTTGCGGTGATCATCTACCCGCGCAAGGTGAAGATTTGATCTTCCTATTAGTTTTAAAAGTTTTAATTCTTACCTAATTACGAAAGGTCTCGAAACAACGTTCATGCGATGAACGTCGATCCCGCACATGCCTCTTCCGCTGCCATCTGATTTTTGTTTTGAAATATCAGCGGCATGGGCGGATTCCCAACAGTGGTATCAGAGCCTAGGCTTCGTAGATTAAGGTAAGAATTAAATATCTAAAGGCATATTAGATCTGAAAATTGAATGATCATGCATGCTGAAAAATTCTGCATGCAGATTTTTCAGGGGTGCTGATTTTTTGCATGCTGATTTTTATGTGATAAAAAGATGATTCTAAATGCATTGTTAATGGGATTACAAAGTTTAGAATCATGATTAGCATGATCAGCGACCTATGTCATGATACAATCAGTTAGTTTTCAGATCTGAAAATTATAATTGTTGCATACGGTGATGATCATAGGATTCAACCCCTTTTGGTATCAAATGTAATGACCTGCGATGTGATCTGCGATGTCATGTAATTTTTCAGATGCTTGCATGCATCTTATTTGATGTTTTGAGAGGCCTGCGTGCCTCCTAAAAGGAGATGTAATTTATTTTTATTTTTATTTTACATCTGGTTGTATTTCTGTGATGTGATGTACATCAACGATCAAGTTGAAGCAAAGGCATAAGATGAAAGGTGATCTAAGCGGTTGATGGCGATGGGATCAAGAGTTGATCAAGGATCGAATCAAGGAGGCTTAGAACCAATTCAAGAGTTGAAGACCACTTGATCGATTGATGTGCATGTGCTTGTAATACGACCTAATTAGAATCCATGATCATCACCTATTTAAAGTTTTGCTTTAATTTGATGCTGCGATTATAACTGCCTGTGATGAGCCGTTTGCATGTGATGTGAATGCGAGTCGGGTAGATAGGTTTACATATGATGTATCAAACCCAATTGAGACCTAAATCAAAACCTCCTCAATCAAGTCGAGAGTGAACTGACATGAGCAAGTCATATTAGATTAATTGATCTAATTGGTGTCTAGGAAAGCATGAAAGGTGGTTACTTAATTAGGACCTTACTCTCTGAGTAAGGGGAGCCTCCCACCTGCTTACCTGGCCAATTGTTCGATTACCTCTTATGAAGGGCTCAAGTTGCAAACACTAAGACCTGATTAACCAATATTAAGTCAATAGGTCTTCCACTGTAGTAGAGCTGCTAAGGCCTTTCTGATGTTGATTTGTCTCGGCTGGACACAGTGGTCAAGTTGCATCGGGGGGCTGGACCTCTCTATAGACATGAGATGTTGTAGGGTAAAGGTGGGGTTGGGCACCAATAACTGTTAGGTGAGGACCCAATGACGACTTTATTCCTACGGTTATACGGTGGGTCTGACTTAACTAAGAAATGGGACCAATAACTGTTAGGTGAGGTCTTCATGGCTTAGAGACCAAGTTGCACTGCAACATGCTTGAGAAGCATTGTACAAGAGTTGTACACTCATCCATCTATGTGTCACCAATAACTGTTAGGTGAGGTGGCATGTAAATCGGTGGGATCGCAGTACCCACTAGAAACCCTAGTCGTGTGGGATTTCCGTTTCCCTACCAGGGGAGTGTGAGGGATTCGAGAAAATAGTGGGAGTTACATTTGTTCTAAAAGACCTTAGAACAGATTAGGATCAAGTACAAAAGTCTAACTAGAATCTTTACTCTCTGCAGATACAATGTCAGCTTCAAACCCTTTGACCCGTATTCTTGAGACCAACCGACTGACCGGAACCAATTACAAAGACTGGCTTAGAAATCTCAAAATTGTTTTGGACTGTGAGAAAATAGGCTACATACTCGATTCGGATATCCCTACACTACCAACACGTCCTACTGATGTTCAGCGTGAGATGCATAAAAAGTGGTTGGATGATGACATTAGAGTAAAATGCTATATGATGGCATCCATGTCTAATGAACTCCAATGCCAGCATGAAAATATGAAGACTGCTAGGGACATACTGGCACACCTGCAAGAGTTGTATGGTGAGCAGAGTCGCACAGCTCGTTTTGAAGTGTCCAAGAGGCTTTTCAAAGCGAAGATGCGCGAGGGGCAGTCTGTTCATGATCACGGTCTGACCATGATCAAGGACCTAGAGGAGCTTGAGAAGCTCGGTATGGACATGCACAAGGAATTACAAGTGGATTTGATCCTACAGTCACTTCCTGATTCATTTGGTCAGTTTATAGTAAACTACCATATGAATAAGATTGAATGCACTAAGACTGAACTAATCAACATGTTGGTAACTGCTGAGGGAGCCTTGAAAGGTTCAAGGGGCAATGTCCTTGCTGCTGAGTTGACTTCTGGTTCCAAGAGAAAGTCTACTTGGAAGAAAAAGAAGCCTGCTAAGAAGCAGAAGAAAGACAAGAAGCCAAAGAAGGAAGTTCAAAAGAAAAAGGCTAACGACAAAGAAAAATGTTTCCACTGCAATGTCGAAGGCCACTGGAAGAGAAACTGTCCTTCATACCTCGAGAGCCTGAAGAACAAGAAAGGTGACACACCTTCAGAAGGTATAGACTTGCTCATTATTGAAACTAATCTGACGGTTTCTTCTACTTCTAGTTGGGTTATAGATTCTGGTTCTAGTGCTCATTTGTGCACTACCATGCAGGGTCTAAAGAAAAGTAGAAGGCTGGCGGAAGGTGCGGTAACCCTTCGGGTTGGCAACGGGGCACAAGTTGCTGCTGTGGCTGTAGGCACCTACCATCTGCGACTACCGTCTGGATTTAGTTTAATACTTAGAGACTGCTATTATGTACCTGTTGCTAGCAGAAATTTAATTTCTGTTTCATGTCTAGCACAGGAAGGTCATATTTTTACATTTGACAAAGACTGCTGTTCTATTTATTTAAGAAATAAAATAGTCGCACGTGGTTTCATGATTGACAGTCTCTATCATTTACATATGGATGTATCTGTGAATGTTACCGAGCAAGAAGTGAATGCCAAAGGATCCAAAAGATCCAGAGATGAGATAAACCAAAGATATTTGTGGCACCTCAGGCTTGGCCATATTGGAGAGGACAGAATGAACAAAACGGATAAAGATGGGCTTTTAGGCTCCTTGACTTCCGAGTCATATCCAGTTTGCGAGTCCTGTCTTCAAGAAAAAATGGCTAGACTGCCCTTTGTAGGACATGGAGAGAGGACCACTGAAATACTTACCCTAGTACATACAGATGTATGTGGCCCATTCGATGTGCTAGCCAGGGGACGTTATTCTTACTTCATTACCTTTACCGATGATTATTCACGGTATGGGTATGTGTATCTTATGAGACACAAGTCTGAGTCTTTTGAAAAGTTCAAAGAGTTCAAGAATGAAGTAGAAAAACAAACTGGAAAACCTCTTAAGGCTCTTCGATCAGATCGAGGAGGAGAATACCTTAGTGGAGAATTCCGGGACTATCTCAAAGAAAACGGCATAGTCTCACAATGGACACCTCCGGGTACACCTCAACTCAACGGGGGTGTCAGAGAGGAGGAATCGGACCCTATTGGATATGGTCAGGTCCATGATGAGCTTCACTGATCTACCTATATTACTTTGGGGAGATGCCTTACTCACAGCGATTTATTTATTGAATAGAGTTCCCTCTAAATCCGTTCCTACCACACCGTATGAGATATGGCATGGTAAGAAACCAAGTCTGGGTCATCTCAAGATTTGGGGATGTCCGGCCCACGTCAAGAGACTACAGGCGGACAAGTTAGAGGCTAGGACCATAAGTGCTCGTTTTATAGGATATCCTAAAGAGTCATTAGGATACAATTTTTACGTCTCAGAGGATCACAATGTGTTTGTGAGCCGTCATGCCATCTTCTTGGAAAATCAGTTTATCCTTGATAAAGGCAGTGGGAGGAAAATTGAGCTTGAAGAGAAAGTCTCTGAAAAGCAACGAGTCATGGATCCTATTGAACCCATTCATAAAGAGCCAGTACACGATGTCCCTCGACCACCTCGTAGATCTAGTAGGGTCTCCCATCCTCCCGATAGATACTTAGGTATACTAGAAGAGGATACCGAGGAAATGTTCCTAGTGGAAGATAGAGATCACATACAGGATCCCAAAACCTACAACGAGGCGATATCTGATATCGATTCCGAGAAATGGCTGGAAGCTATGAAGTCAGAATTAGACTCCATGCATTCCAACCAAGTCTGGACCTTAGTAGACCCACCAGAAGGTATTGTACCTATTGGATGCAAATGGATCTACAAAAGGAAGATAGGTTCGGATGGAGAGGTAGAGACCTATAAGGCAAGGCTTGTGGCGAAAGGGTATAGTCAGCGCGAAGGCATTGACTATCAGGAGACCTTTTCACCTGTAGCCATGCTAAAATCCATCCGAACATTGCTTGCCATTGCAGCATTTCATGATTATGAAATCTGGCAGATGGATGTGAAAACTGCTTTCCTGAATGGATATCTTGATGAAGATATCTATATGGAACAGCCTTTGGGTTTCACTTCCAGTGATGGAGATCACAGGGTCTGCAAGCTGCAAAGGTCCATCTATGGACTAAAGCAAGCATCTCGGAGTTGGAACACTCGTTTCGATGACGCAATCAAAATGTTTGATTTCATCAAAAACGAAGAGGAACCGTGTGTTTACAAAAGGGTTAGTGGGAGTGCTGTCGTTTTTCTCGTACTGTATGTAGATGACATTCTCCTGATTGGGAATGATATTCCCATGCTAACCTCGGTCAAGGTCTGGTTGTCAAAAGAATTCTCTATGAAAGACCTTGGGGAAGCATCCTATATTTTGGGAATAAAGGTCTATAGAGATAGATCTAAAAGGATGCTTGGCCTGTCACAGAAAATGTACATAGAGGAGGTGCTGAAGAGGTTCAGCATGGAAAACTCTAAAAGGGGTCTCTTACCCCTTAGGCATGGAATTCATCTCTCCAAGAAGATGTGCCCCAACACATCTGAAGAGATTCAATGCATGAGCAAGATTTCCTATGCATCGGCAATAGGAAGCCTCATGTATGCCATGCTGTGTACACGACCTGATATAGCTCTTGCTGTGAGTGTCACAAGCAGATATCAGTCGAATCCAGGCAAGAAGCACTGGATAGCTGTGAAGAAAAGTCTTAAGTACTTGAGAAGAATTAAGGACATGTTCTTGGTCTTTGGGAGAAGATCAGAGTTGAAGGTAGAAGGATGCACACATATTGATGATAGAAAGTCTACATCAGAATATATGCAATTATGGTTCAGTAAATTGGAAGAGTTCCAAACAACCGATCATTATAGATTCTACCTTAGAAGCTGAATGTTAAGCCGTATCTAAGGGTGCAGTGGAAACCTTCTGATTAAAAGTTAATCGCAAAGTTAGGTGTAATGTCATTAGATGCCATAACACTTTACTGCGATAACATTGGCACCATAGCACTAGCTATGGAACCATGGTCTCATCAGAAGT